>NC_056730.1:841238131-841588131 GCF_019279795.1 Protopterus annectens | reverse complement strand
TGTGTATACCCTCCCAGATGTATTTCACCATATGTATCTGCTATGTGTACATTATGATAAAACAACATATGTGATGCAACAGCCATATTAATAACAACGACTACACAATTTAGGTAGTAAAGATAATTGTTTAACACTACTCAATATGTGTATTGACAGCTATATTGGTAAAACAACAGCTCTCTTCATAATGGTCATGGCGTAATGGCTAAGTGTTGTGACTGTAGTGTACAGGATCCTGGTTTCAAGACCTGCAATGGCTGTTCATTTTGTTGCTGGGTATTACAAGGGTTGTCAGATACAGAGTGGTTAAGGCAGTTTTGAGCAGCTTTAAGCTGGTTTGCATGGGTTTGTGTGAAGCTAAGCAGTGCTAAGCTATGGGTAAATGTACGGGCACTTACACAGTGTAGGCTTCACTTACCGGTGCAAAAATCAGCTTAGCTGTTATATTTCACCAATGTTGAGACTTGCTAAGCATGGCTTAGCCCTGGTAACCAGGTCACACCACCCAGTCAGATAACATTGCAGGGTAATGACATCTGTAATACGTGTATGTAATGCCATGTACAATACATGCGCCTATGTGCTGTCATTACAGTAGCAATATGTGTGAGTGTCATGCGTGGCACACAGATGTATATGAGGCCTGTACAGCACTGTTATCCATGTGAATGTGTTACATATAGGGGTAGTAGCCTAGCGTATGTGCTGTCACACTGGCATGTAGTGTATCATGGCAGTATTACTACTGACAGTGCTTAACCAGGCAAGAGCAGAGTGCCAAATGTAGAACTGACAACAGGCACACCTGCAGGCATAGCTGGACTCTAAGGCCTCCCTGTTATATCTCTGGTGTGTGAGCTGTGTCAGAGTATATACCCCTTACTGGGTAATGGTCCATCATGTGGAATGTAACTGTAGACTACCGTCTATACAGCACATGTTACTGAGGGCTTCTGACATGTAGTTATGGCATACATATTGTTGTCAGACATCTATCTGTCAACACACTCACGATACTGCGTAGCTACTTGCCAAGCTGATGACTGTCAGTCCCTGCACAGATGTGCAGATGGTGGGTATCCAGCTGGGATATGTACAGGCAACCTAAGCATGATTTAAAATGACATGTCTGTCCAGCTGTGTAAGAAGTGGCACATATAGGAGATGTCACCCTGTACGCACCACATGCCACAGGTACCGCCACTATACTACCACACTCAACTGAACATGCTTGGGTACAGGTCACTATCACAGACAATAACCATGTGTTGTAATGCATGTTGCATACATGTCAACTTAATCAGCTCAGTGGCCATGTGCAGGAGGCACCGGGAAGATTGGCTAATGCATGTCATTCACATCCTGAGAGTCATGACAGTAGTGTCTGTCGATAGATGCCCGCTGCCACCTGGCAGGTGGCAGGATAACACTGTACACACAACCCCTACACAACCCATCTCCCCTTGGACAATAGCTAGGTACACAGCTATGACCACCTGCAGGGATACACCCCTGTACTGACACATGTGTACATGTTCATGACTGAGTATTGCAATGTCTGTGTGTTAGTACACCTGTACTTGGTAATTCCATGAAAGCCTTCACAACCAACCCAACACCCATTGCCATAGTGAGTTGTGGCTGCTGCTGTATGGGACATTACATGTACCCTGTTAAGCTCCCCCCATACTGGCTACAGAAGCCTTGCAGTACCAGCACAACAGTGTATTACAAATGGGGTAATAGGCATGGCATACCCATTGTGTTCTGGCATGTGTGTGCAGGTGTGCATGTCGGTATATCTGTAGGGGACATTATTCTGAGGCCACATACTCCTATTACAAATCCCATTGCCACACAGTAGTACAGATAGTTTGGTTGCTACCCATAGGTGAGGCATGACAATGCAACACCCTACTACACGTGTGGCATGTGCATGAGATGCATATCCCTGTAGTACCACTGCTGGGGTATACTATGGGTTGTATTGCAGTTGCAGCCAATGTGTGATGGTGGGTGTGACAGAGTGTCATCATGGGTTTCAGGGAGTACAATATCCACTGGGGGTGCTGTGTACACTGTCATTACACCAAGGTACACCTGGTATATGTCCCATGTACCACGTTATGGTAACCACTGTCACCATCAACCATACAGGTAACTCTTACCACAATCCAAGCCAGTTATGTATGTGATGTGTGCAGTCTACCTGTAACACATTGGATAAACGGTCAGATTAGTTAGCAGGGATAGGCCCTGGTATCTTGGATGTGTGTCTGTCTGTTATGTGTCTGTAAATGTGTATATGATGGCATGTCACTCTGTGTATTGTCCAAATACACCCATCACATCCCCCATTAGCATACTGTACATTTCTGAGGATGTTCTGCATATAACATGTAACCTGGGACACACCTCACCCTAAATGCTGTGTGGTGTGTGCAATGTAAGCCACACACTTCAGTATCACTACATAGCTAGGTAGTGGTCTACTCCCAGTGTTGCCAAGTAACAGTGTACGTGTATGCGATTGGGTCTACATCAGGTTGCAGGGTATACATGGGTCAGTGGGCCACCCATCCATGTGGCACAGGCAATAACTGGTTAAGTAACAAGTGACGTGTTCAACTGTACCCAGATATGTCACAGCCGTGGTGTCACCACAGTGACATACCCCGTTATAGAATATGACTGCATATCATCCTCGTGCTGACACATGTACACCTACAACATAAATGGATAACATTATAGAGACCACATCCAACCAGTGTTACTAACAGCTAAAAGGCATCATTGCTGGATGGCTACACTACCTGCCATATATGCATTACACTCTACTCCCAACAACATGTTACACTGCAGTACTGTGGTACAATGTAGTACAGTCCCCATGTGCATCAGAACCATATCAGCCTGTCCCTGCATTGATGGTATGGTTGACTGGGAAGTGGCATAGGTATCATCATATGCACAGGGCATCCTAGTGCTGACACATGTACACCAACAATACACATGGATAACATTATAGAGACCACATCCAACCAGTGTTACTAACAGCTATGAGGCATCATTGCTGGACGGCTACACTACCTGCCATATATGCATTACACTCTACTCCCTACAACATGTTATACTGCAGTGCTGTGGTACACTGTAGTACAGTCACTGTGCATCAGAACCATATTAGCCAGTCCCTGCATTGATGGTATGGTTGATAGGGATGTGACACAGGTATCATCATATGCACAGAGTATTCTAGTGTTGACATGTGTACACCTACAATACTAATGGATAACATTAAAGAGACCACATCCAACCAGTTTTACTAACAGCTATAAGGCATCATTGCTGGACGGCTACACTACCTGCTATATATTCATTACATCTACTCCCTGCAACATGTTACTCTGCAGTACTGTGGTACACTGTTGTACAGTCACTGTATGCATCAGAACCATATCAGCCTGTCCCTGCATTGATGGTATGAATGACAGGGATGGGGCACAGGTATCATCATATTTACAGGGTGTGATGTTGGTTTGCCAGAGACCAGGGGGCCATACATTTGACACCATGTGGGTGGGTGAGGGGTATACTGTGGAGAGCTGGGTGAGGTGATGTGGTATGTGTAAGTATGGGGTTGCACTAGGTGTATTTGCATAGTGTGTGGGTATGCATGCATACAGTTCTGCCATGTAGCTGCCTTACACAGGTGTTTATGGACAGCTGCAGACCATACCTGTCAGTGTGTGCAGTTCACTGCCTCTGACCACGGACACATGCACTGTGCCTGCCAGGGCTTCCACGGGCATGTCCAGGTACAGGCCTTGATGTGCTACTCTCACCTGCTGATGACAATTGTCCACTGGTACAAGGTCCCTCCTGGGACTGGTCAGGACCACATGCACATGATCTGCTGTGGAGTGGTGTGGACAGCATACCCCTGCACTGCTGGGGCTGCTACTGCCTCTACAGGAGTCCCTTGGTGTCCTAGCATGTCCACATTGACTGCCAGCTGTTGGTGTTGCTAGCCCACATCCACGTGGGCATCACCACATCCCCACCACATGTTGAAGCACGGACACACCACGGCTGATGAGGGCCATCATTTCATCATGCCATTTATCAGTGTGCTCAGTATAAGCATGGATGGCACCCGACAGTTCACAGAGGTTGTCACTTACAGATGCGAGAGCAGCCCTCTACAGCCTCAGGCCCTATCTGGTGTAATGTTCCATATGTGCATGCACCATCATTACAGCCTGAAACATGCGCCTGCTGGTACTAACTATGTCACCTATGCCAAGGTCATGATGTCCAGCTGCCCTACTACAAGCACCCTAGGACATCCGCCTATGTGATGCCCTGACAGCTATCCAGCTATGCCTGCTGTGACTGGACAAAGTAGGCATGGTTACTACACTTCCCTGTGCACTGTCAGCAAATGCCATCTGTTCCTCCACTATGGCCACTGGTGATGGGGTATGTGTAGGCACTGAAACTGGGTGCGGGGTTGGGGTGGCTAAAAGGGGGATGTCAAATGTTGGTGCAGTGTCGGCCCTTAACAACCCCACCTGTGCCTCAACAGTACTATCATCATCTTCAGTGTCCGTATGGACACCAACATCAGATTGAATGCAGGAGGGACCCTGACCCACCTCACCAGCTGTGGGGGAAAGCAATAAAACACACTTTTAAACCTGTAAAGCATTGCCTAACAGTAAACACACACACACACACACACACACACACACACACACACACACACACACACACACACACCTCCATAATACCTACCTGTCCATGGCTTTACAGACAGTCCCACATATATGTCCATGTGTTAGCCCATCCTGCATCACACTTGTTAACATACACACATTGATACCACTCATTAACATCTCAGTCCTCTAAATGCCTACACAAGTGGCCACAACACAAGGACTGTTGCTACTTTACCTGCCTGACCTGTGTGTAGTGCTTTTACATGGCCTCACTGCTGTCATTCGGTATGCACCCTCTGTATGCCCGGACATGATGTGCATGGCCCCTATATGTGTGGGCTACTATGTTGTATCCATAATATTTCACACTGGTGTGTCATGTGTATATAATGCTCAGTACATGCTACTCCTTCAGCCTATCATGTGACAACTGTAATAGGTACATAGGTTCATAGGTTCATACTAGGCTATCTGCCCTAGGGCATTTATAAGCCTAGCCAGAATGTGTTTGGCTTTCGACACCCATTTTAAATTTATTTTGCTATGCCCTTTGTTAGTATACTGTGCCTCTGTCTAACAGTGACACAGAAGTGATACCCGTAAACCCGATCTCCCATCCACTCATCAAGATTCCTCTTGAAGAGAGTCAATGAGGGACTCTGCCTAACCTGGACTGGGATTTTATTCCAGAGTGAAGGAATCTGTCACTCCAGCATGTCCTATTTATTTCAGTGCTGAGGTTCAAGTCTCTCAGTAGCGTAGCTCGATGGGATTTGGATTTTCTGAGTGCAGCATGTCCATTAATTCCGGGTTGGACATGGCTTTATACGCCAGGCACAGATCGTATCTGAACAGGCGGTATGCCACTGAGTAGAGCTGGAGTTTCTTTAACCGGCAGCATATGGCATCTGTTTGAGCCCTTTGATCCTCTTGGTGAGGTACTTTTGGGGTCTTTCCAGTTGCTGCAGGTGTCTGGTAAGGTACATCCCAAAGGGGCATTGTACTCAATTATGGGCCTGATGAGGATGAGTAAAGAGGCACCGATGACGCCCCTGATCTAGATGTGAATCCTTCATGATTAAGTGGACTATATAAAATGTTTTTCTAACCACTTTGGCCACGTGGTTGTCAAATGAGATGCTATCAACTTGGGTCCCCAGGTCCCTAATTACTAATGGATTACCACCTATGTGGTAATTTGTGGGCACTGTTTTTGCCAAAGGGATGACTATACACTTTTTGGCATTTAGCTTGAGGCCATGGCTCTGGCACCAGTTGTCTGTTTCTATGAGGCCCTTTTGGAGGATGCTTGTGTCGACTGAAGAGTCGATTATGGCGCCCAGTTTGCAGTCATCTGCGAACTTGGTCAGCCACAGTCCTTCCGTGTTGGCCTGTACCTCCGAAATATATACAACAAGAGGTCCCAGGACTGAGCCTTGTGGGACACCACTTGTAACTGGTTTGGAGTCTGACATGGCTCCAGCAATTACACTCCCTGGTGCTGACTAGTACTTCCCCACTGCATCTGTAGAGTTGCATACGTGAGTTGTAGGTGACCTCTCTGCTGACTGTGATATTAAGGGTGTACCTGGTGTCTACCTTTTCTCTGGATGCCTGTTGCATGCTACAGACCATATTATACTATTTTCTGTCCTGTGATTACACACATGACAGGTATTCCTGGTGTGTAACATGGCAGAGTATGTCCATGTACTGCACGGTCCCAAAGGGAGGTACAGCTGTATGAACACCCCACAATCACACATGTGCATACATGGCCACCCACACAAACACACGCATGCACACACGCATCCTACATGCATCTACCTCCCTCCACTTCACCAGAGTGACCCTGCAGACAAACTAGCTAACCACCAGGAAGCACACACACACACACACACACACACACACACACACACACACACACACACACACACACACACACACAAATACATGTGAGGTTGCACAATGATAGTACACACGGTCCTCCTATTACCCATCTTCCAACATGCAGAACATATGGTACAGAACAGCATGCAGTTCAGCTATAGTCAATCCATGTTAGCAACAATATACATGTGTGTGATGCATGTGCTGTGTCACTAGGTGATGATCCTTCCCCTGGATACCACTGCACCCATGTACATGGTATTGCTGTGCACATGTTCTGCACCTTGCCATGTACTGTGCACCACAACTCACAAGTGTACAACCCATTGTGGAATGTGTAGTACTGTGTCAGTTATGTCAGCTTTACTTCTTACAGCCCCTATGTTTTTCAGCAACACATACCTGGGATGATATGTGGACAGTTGCCACTGGTGAATGCCTGATGCCAACATCAACATCAACAGACCATGTATGACCACCCCAATACTCTTACACTGACAACCATCATAGCATACCATGGCTATGGGGGGTATACACAAATTTATTGATTTGACACACATATCCTTGATCTGCCATGGGACCACATCACCACATATCTTAGCAGTAAACAAGCCCAATATGTGACATATGTGCTGTACTTTCACATGCAGTGTCTACAGATTGTGTTAGGTGTGTGGCTGCTGACTGTGATGCATACACACTATGTGGGCATATGTGTGCACACCCTTATCATGATGGTTTAAATCATCTCTTGTTGTGTGTACTACAGAAGTCACTGATCCTGGCAGGGGTATACCACCATGGGCCATCTGCATTTGCCAGTGTATGTTCAGTCTGCTCTACACATGTCCCCCTATTCTGCCTGATTGCAATGTTTACTCATGTGCACATCCCATGGTGTTCACACACTGCCATCACCATTGCTGTATGGGTAGGGTTATGGCTGCCACAGGTCCTGAACTTGACTATGTGTAGATAGAGCCGTTCCTAGCATTATTAGGATCCCTGCTGCAGTGCACTAGTGTGTCATGCTGAACCCCCCCTCCTTCAGCCTTTATGCAGATGCATGAGAAGTAAGCCCTACACATGTGTATCACACCACATGTTGCAGCCTAGACCAAGCAGATAATGTGGACTAATGTAACGACTTATGCCATAGTGTATCTCTGCAGCAGTTGCCATTGCCCTACAAGTATATACACTAGTGTCGCACTGTATATGGGTGTTGTTCTGAACATGTCCCTACTGTAGGCCATGTCTACCACCAGAATGTTACTCCCTGTGGACACATTCCACAATGACATGATGTTAGTTATCATGCAGGTGTCTGACATACCATTCCAATACCCCATCATAGTCACCCCTGTCAGACCGTGCATTTCACAGCAACAATACATATGTATGTACAGCATGCATTCAGGGTAGGTGTGTTAGATGTGTGCATCAAATATACCATCACCATTACATGCCTGGTGTGTTGGAAATCATCTACATAAAGCATATTCACTAGCTACAGACTGCTGCCTTGGTGGTATCATAGTGGGAACTACATAAGAGGGTGAGAGATGCAATATCAGTGGCCACACCTGTGGCAGTGCTACAGGGTGGGTGCAGTATTAAAATACATCAACAGTACATTCCCACGATACTACCACATCTGGACATCTGTTTATCACTACAATGCAGCAACACAATATATCTATGACATGTCAGATATGCATGATCTACCTGTACACATGCAGATGTATACACAACAGTGGTCTACTGATGTGCCCTGTATCCTTACCTGCATGCTCCTCAGCCGGTGTGTGGGTGACACCCACCTCCACGAAGGTGTCCCAGTAGTTGACAGCTGGCCAGATGGGCAGGTGCCACGAGGCTGGCCAGGAGCTCCTCCACATGTGTCAGGGGGTGATAGATGACATGACCCCCCTGTGGTGATGTGATCCCCCGGACTGCAGGAGCACGCCGACAGGCATTGTGAAGCAGCTCAGTACAATGATGCCAGACCTGCTCATAACTGCAGTTGTGCAGTCCGACATCATTGACCCTGTTGACTAGGTCTTTACACAGAGTGGCCCACTCCTGCTGCTCATGTGCAGCCCTACCAAACAGCACAGGGTAGTGCTGAATCAAGTGTGATATCACCACATCATTCTCTGCTTTTGAATAAGTGGGCAACCATACATGTGACATCTTGGCTGAAAGACATAAAGATGAAAACAGGTTTGAGCAACTCATACAGCAAGCTTACCACAGCTCGTAATACACATCTCTGTCACCCCCCCACCATATCAGCTTCAACAAATCGTACACACAGCTCATTAGGTATGGCTACAGCTTACCTACCAGTGGGACAGATATTGTATTGTACCACACTTTCTGCTATGTGATTTTAGCCATGTCCCCTGTGTGGACACTATCATTGCTGGCCTGTTATAGATTATTAACCTGCATGCCATTGTCAGGGCCACTATGGTCCCATTTATGCCAGTGGTATGGCTGCTTTGGGATTGCTGCTACATCTGACATTCTGTGTTATTGGGGATATATATGTATGCTGTTGGTCATGTTCCAGGACTGTGCAGACTATTACTACCAACATATGTTCTATAACAGTGACACAATAACATGTATATGTTCTATTGACCAGCAGAACCACCTCTCCAAACCCATATGCCCTTGATATCTGGCCACATCACATGTGTGTCCCAACCTTTGGCCTCTTCATGTACATGTCCAGCAATACCGTCAGGTGGAACCAACCCAGTGGATGTTGCCCCCCCAGGGGCATGCACAGACATGTTCCTGTCCAGGTCTAGGGTCTGTTCCATATTGGGCTCCACAGACAAGTGGGATGTGCTACATCAGTCTGAGTCACCCAGTACACATTCACAGGGCCAACATGCTCCTCCTCCCCAGCCTCCAGGTCAGGCACCTTTTGGATGTGGACTGCTGTTGTGAGTAGTGGTGGGTGGGAGGCTTGTTCCCATTGTGCTCATATTGGGGCCCATGGGGCATCCACATCACAGACAACACACACCATCCAAGGTGTTTACCCACCACATGTGTCACATACCACCCCTGTAGACTGTCCTCTATATCTACCAATCCTGACCACCTCCACAAGTGTATCTGCCATACTTCCCCATATTCCCATTGCATACTTCACAGACAGGGGCAATGTGGTCCCAACAAGGTACTAATGTGTGACATACCTGTCCATGCTGCACACACTGCCAGCTGTAGATATCTGTGTGTATTTCTATGTGTGCTGGTGCCTCGTACATAGCACGCATCACTGTGGTAGGAATATAGGGGACATGCCTTTACATACATATATGTTTGTGTGTGTGTTTGTATATATGTAGACATGTGCATATAGGCATATATCTATATATGTGTAGATATGTGTGATGTTGTATATATGTGCACATATAAATGTCTACACATGGGTATCTGTATATTTGTGGACATACATGCTGATATACATATATATCTTTATATATTATATATGTGTCATATGTACACATATGCATACCTATATGTAGGGTACATTCAGACATCAGCTCCACAATCTCACAACACCTTCCTGCATAGCTTCACTGTTCTGCCTTGCTACAACACAGACAGGTGTCACATATGGGCACGGCCTGACATTAGGGGGGTATTTGTACGACCCAGTTGCAGGTAATCCTATTACACACCTTTCAGGCATTCTACATTACAGATTAACCTGAGTATTCTGCCAGTGGTGGGCCATGGGTCCCACGTGTCCATCATAATGGCATTACTTCCACCAACAGCTATTGGCCATGTAATATACATACTTCCCATTACACAACACACACTATGATTGCTTACATCTTGTCAGTCAGTGCTAACCTGCACAGTTGACGGCTATGGCCCACTACCCACAGGGACAGATAGTATTGTCCATAGCAGTTGTTCAGATGAACTTCATCACAACACCTGATGGCACATATAAATCATTCCACATCATCTATCCAATTATTATGGACCAGGTACTGCATTCTGTTACATGTATATATACTTCACATACCTGTTGTGGGAATGATGTCTTGATGAATGAATGCTGAATAAATGCCTTTAGATTCAGCTTTTTTTGTTGAGGATTGTTGTCTTTCTTTCTCTTTTTTTTCTTTCTCTTGCCCCAGTAAATGAATTGAGCTGCTTTGAACAGATTGCAGCATGGCTTTAGTAGGTGATGCACATGATCAGGTGATGGCCTCTGCACCAGTCAGTGTCCTCCACTTGCTAACTGCATGCAGCTTGCTGTGTAGTATGTCCAATTACCACTGTCATGGCAACCACCTACTAGAAATCCGTACATCATGTGGGCATGGTCCCTTTACATTTTCTGTGTGATGGACATCCTTACTGTGTGTGGGCATTAGTGTTACAGACAGCAGGTAGCAATACCTCTTACAGGAGAACCTGCATACTTAGGCCAGCTACATATTAGTAGGAGGTTCCAGAACTACAGACAGAGTGTGAGTAGAGTTATGCTTTGTATAGTACTGGTGTTACAGGGTTTATGTGTACATACTAGTTTATCTTGGAATGCAGTCTGCATAGCTCTCAACTGTGGGCTTATCCTCTTGATGGCCCGAGGTGTGCCTATCATATTTTGTCTGTGCACCACACATGTCCTGTGTCAGATATTTCACTGGCAGTGTGTGTGTTGAGTGTTATCAGTACATGGCTACATCCATTTATGTTTCTAACCTCAAATCCTTGACTAAGGGTATGTTGCAGAATATCCTGTAACACCAGTGACTTGCTTAGTGTATGGCAACAGTTTTCAATATATGGGCCTCTGTTCTAGCCTCTGTCCTCCACCTACATATCAAGCTTTGCACATATGACATGCTGTCAGGGGTTGTTTTGTAGTGGGCTGTGAGTATATCACACTGTCATTCCTGCCATCAGTCCACTGATGTTGTATCCCTCACACATACGGTGGAGCTGGGGCCATATATGTGTGGGCTTTACCTAGACAATACATGTGTGCCTTTATGCACTCCAGAGGCCTATGTATGTAACAGTAGTATATGGCCCTGTATTATTAAGTCTAGGGAGGGATGCACCATAAATCACCTAGGCTGTTACAACATGTGGGGGTATCAGGGGTGAGCTGCCTTAAGATATCTGGATGTACAGTACCATACAATTCACCTATATTTAAATAAATTACATAAATTGGGTTAATGCAGGCCTACTGCCTCCTGCCATACAGACTGTTCTGTTTGTCAATGTGCTTGTGATGATGTCAGTTATGCCTTGTTAAGTAACAGTAACATCCCATTGTGTCAACTGAAGTCTTTACCACCTAGTGATTGTGTACAGACTGTAGATAGAGGCTGCTGAACTATACATCTGCATTGCTTACTGTTGATTGTTTGGTATCCTGTGGCCCAATCTGTCTTTACTAATGTACTATTTGAAGGGCTTAGCCTGGATGGCAACATTTGTGAACCTTTCCAGACTACTGTATTAGTATAACTGTTTCACAGTTGCATTAATCTGTTTATATGTTTGTCAGTGTCTGAACAGCTATATGACATGGCATATAAAACTGTAATAGTACACAAATAAAGGTTTTCCATTTATGCAATCCTGTGTGTGATGTTAAATCCTATGACCTCTGTGTGGGTATATGTTGCAGGCGACGATTGTCATTTGTATGGGTGCTCATACAGTGTCCAGCTGTTAAGGTTTTAACTGTAGGCATAGTGGCTGTTCCATATTGTGTGCACCTTCTACATTTGTATTTTACTGTACATATCTCTTCGAGTGTATGTGTAGTCACACACACACACACACATATATATATATATATATATATATATATATATATATATATATATATATATATATATATATATATATATATATATATATATATATATATATATATATATATATATATATATATATATATATATATATCTATCTATATATATATATATATATATATATATATATATATATATCTGTATCTGCATATATGTGTCTGTATATATGTATCCTTGGGATGTTGATAGCTTCCACATTGTACATTCCCTATGGTAGCCAGACTGTACTGCATGATATGTTAATGATACTAGCCTGACATCATACAGGTGGGATGGATTACTGTTAACATCTTGTGCCCATGTCGTGTCAGGTCCTGGTTATGGGATCTGCAACAGCTGGTTAGTGTATTATAAGGCGGACGTGTTTGGCTGTGGGGGGGGGATACCTATTCGTACAAGACTTATATTGTTTGGGGCCTCTCTACCCCATTAACGGCGCATGTGGACATACATGTTTTAGTTATTTTCCCATTGTCATCTACAGATGTATGTCCATATATACTTATATATATATATATATATATATATATATATCTGCTTACATAGATATAACTATGTCCGTATATACCTACATAGATATATATATCTGCTTACGTATATGTAACTTGCTGTATATATTTAGTCATATAGACATAGACATAGATATCTATAGATGTAGGTATTTGCATGTATATATGTTCATATATATTTATATATGTGTATATTTCTATAAATAAATATTAATATATTTACACACACACATACATCTAAATGTTGGAGTACATTCTCTGTACTGTTGAATGACTTGGCTGGATGATATGATTGTGAATACATCAAGGTTATGTATATCTAACATTGCTTTGTGGCAAATCACTTTGTCTATGGTGTGCAGGGTCCTGGGTTTGAGTCTTGCAGATGCTGTTTATTTTGTTGGTGGGCTGAACTAGAGCCATTGGATACAGAGTGACTAAGGCACTTTTGAGCAGTTGTAAGTGGGTTTGGTGGAGGTAAGCACTGCTAACTTCCGGTTACAGTTTCTTATACTCAGTTAGCTTCTGAATTGCTTAACATGTGTAGGCATTGCTTACCCCCATGCAAACAGGCTTAAACCTGCTTACTGATGCTTAAAAGTGCTTACTCCCGCTTACCCCTGCAATAATTTCTTTAAAAGAAAAGAAAAAGGGGTTGATATGAAAGTAGTGAAAAAAGGGGCACAAAGAGGGAAAGACAGTAGGGAAAATAGCCAGGGAAGTGCAGGAAGGGTGTAGGGAAGATCCATAGCTGCCCATTTCTTCTACAGGAGCAGCTGTGCATATACATTGAATTTGGACAGAGATTTGGACACTCAAACCCCTGGGAGGGAGTGAGGACAACAATAATAAGTTGTGATGCCAATTAGACCAGCTTACATGTGTCCAGTGGACAGCTATGTATGGGGTGAGACTTTTTTGTGGGAACAGATTGCCCTTTTTTTTTCAGGTGAGAGTGGGATGTTGGGGAGGGGTAGTAGGTATATTTAGGGAGGGAGGTTGGGTAGGTTAACCGACAAGACAAATAAAATGCATACAGCTGTGGTATATGACAGATGTGGGGGTAAACACCTTGATGGGGAGGGGTGTTGGGAATTCAGAAGCCCATGAGCCCCACATAGTGGAAACAGTGAGACTGAGGTCCCCACCCATGGGCAGTCACCACTGCACCTTCACAGTCCCAAAGATGGCTGTGTTGGGGGCTGAGTCGCAGAGCCAAGCTGGCCCTCTAGTTGTTACATGTGGCCCTCAAGCTGGCATAGCATATCACCAAGCTGCTTGTTGATCTCTCTATGCACCATGACCCCGACCTGGCGATGGGTGACAGGTGGCTGTCCATGCCTGCTCCCAAGTGGGTCGAGCCCCATCTCCTGAGGTGGTTCCACACGAAAGTAGTGCAGGACCAACAGACAGGAAGGTCCTGAGTTGGGCTCCCAACATGCTGGTGCCCGGTGCCATGGCCAGCTGACGTGGGACAGGTGGGTACACTGGGACCAGCCTTCCCAAGCGTGCTATAGTGTTTAGATTTCATCATCATATGTGGATTAGTAATAGTCAACACATTCCAGGGTTAGGTATAACAGCATACATAGATATTCCCAATAACCCAGACACCAGATATGGAACAGTTGCATAGCAAACAGAACACGTGCATATATGGGACCACAGTGGTAATAAGAACAGCATGCAGGTACATTGATGGCACCATGCCACCAATGTTGGAAAAAACAATATAGCATATGCATGGGAACCATTAAAATATTTATCAAACAATTGGGTAGTATCAGAACATAGGTGTCATTACATACCAGTTGGGGTGGGTATGTTGATTACTGTTGGAGATATGGTGGGGGGGAGAGAAAGATGTCAATTAACAACTAGTATTTTCCTGTATTCCACATTACTTTCCTAGTCAGTGCTGTTATCTGTACCTTACAAGTCTTACTACACTACCCTATAGCCTTAGTTTGGACAGTGATATGTCTGTCATCATCGTTACACATGAACTGGATTTACCTGCAGTATACACCTCTTACCTGGTATACCTGTGGAGGGAATGTTTGTTAACACTAACTGTTCCTATATATACTCCCGGATTCCGGGTTGTTGTTTTGCACATAGCTATCCAACTCTATCTGTACAGACTCTGGCCATGTGTTGACCACATGCTGGTGTGCCAGGACATATCTAGAATATTGCCCTCTTCCACCTTTAGTGACCTGACACACACATATAAATGCTTTCCTACACTTTATATATTATATAGCACAGCGTGGGTGACAGTGATCAGTGATACTTTATTATTCAGAGAAACTGCAACACTCACAATTCCCTAGAATACCAGAGTGAACAGTACCAGTACAGGTTATAACGGTCTGTATTTCTCAGTACATTGTTCATATCTGACATACCTGTGGGAGCAATGTTTGTTAGCACTACCTGACTGTTGCCACACAAACTTCCAGATTACACATTAGTATTATGCACATACATCTCACTATGTTACTATACAAACTCTGGTCACAGCTTGACAACATGGGAGTGTAGATAGGACATACTTGAAATATTACTCTCCTAATAGTTTCAGGGGTTGCTACAGTGGCAGGTTTGTTCTCATAGGTTTTTGACAATCACTTACATTCTCTGTTTGCTGGCTAAACATCTGGGATCATCCCACGGACTTACCAGGGGGACAGGCAGCAGATATGGGCCCATATAGTGGCCATTCTGGCCTCATCTGTACAGTTGTGGGGTATGATTCTGTATGCAAGAACAAGAAAGATAGTATGGAATTTTTAAACAAAATATCCTCTATTTCTTGGAACAACAAAATTTATTGGTTGGTTATGGATGTTAAAAGTCTATATACCTCTATTAGACATGATGATGGCCTCAATGCAGTGAGATCTTCTTTAAAAGATAACCCTTCTGTTGATTTCATAGTAGATTTGTTGGATTTCTGTTTAAAGAATAATTATTTTATTTTTAATGATGTTTTGTATCGGCAAAAACAAGGTACAGCAATGGGGGCAGCTTTTGCCCCCATGTATGCCAATTTGTTTATGAATTTTTTTGAAAGGAAATTTCTATTTGAGTTAAATTTTATGAAATGTAATGTGTTATTTTATTTTCATTACATAGATGACTTGATTTTTATTTGTGATGGTGGTTTTGATTCAGTTAATGAATTTTTGACAGACTTACATGGTAACCCATTTGGGTTAGAATTTGATGGTATACAGAAGGGAAACAAAGTAATATTCTTGGATCATGTTTTGGAGGGTACAGAACATGGTAAAATTATATCAAATATACATAGGAAGTTTATAGATGGTAATCAATACTTTCATGCATCTAGTTGCCATCCTGTACATACTTTGGAAGCTCTCCCTTATGGGGAATTGGCAAGGGTATCTAGATTATGTAACACACAAGAAAATCTACAAAGGGAATGGGATATCACATATAATATGTTTTTGAAAAGAGGGTACAGTGTGAATATTTTAGAAAATGCCCTTATGAAGGTAAAAAGGGAGAATAATATGGTAAGGAATAAATGTAATAAGGGTGAATATCACCATTATAAGAAATATCATCTGGCAACCAGTGATAAAACTTGTAAGGATATTTATTTTGTCTCTACATATAATGTAAAAAGTGGAGACATAAAGGATATAGTGGAACATTTTTGGAATTTTTTAGTGAAAGACAAGGTGTTGATGCACATTTTGCCACAAAAACCTTTATTCTCATATAAAAGGGGAAGAAATTTGAAAGATATGGTGGTACATGGTAAATTTGTAATGCCAAAATTTTGTTTACCAAGACCACTAAGTGAATTTGGTACAAGATGTTGCAGTAGATGCAGTGTTTGTAGGAATATAGTTAGAACATTTAATTATATTAACAACATTAGGTTCGCAGTTAGAGATAGTTTTACCTGTAGAAGTAAGGGAGTTGTGTATGCTTTACACTGTCCCTGTGGATTATATTATATAGGTGAAACTAAAAGAGAGTTTATTAGGTTAGGTGAGCACATTAGAGACATAAGACATAAAAGGAAAATAAATTTATTGCCACACATTTTAGTGTTTATCATAATAGTGATGCTTCATTTTTAACAGGAACAGTTTTAGAAAGTGTGAAATGTCTTTGTAATGATGAAAATGCTTTGAAATATAACTTACAATATAAGGAAAGTATTTTCATTTTGAAATACAATACAATGACACCCTGTGGACTGAATAATGAAATAAACTGGAGGTGTCTGCTTTAAAACTTTTTTGAACATAATTGTTTAATTAATTGCTTAATTAATTGCTATGAGTATATATATATATATATCCATTCTTTCAGTGAGAATGTATACTCTTGAAAGGTGGTTACACCGAGGCGCTGGAGAATAAAGAATTTGCTTTTGGATTTGACTTTGGTTCCTGTTTTTCGATTCCTGACTTCTGAAGATTTTGCTGTTTTGGTATTGTTTTGGATCAGAGTTGTTTCTATCTATGATTCTGTATGCAGCCTACATCCACTCCCAGGATTCAGACCATGGCTGTGTCTGCTACAATTTAAACACTGTTCCATCACAGTTGTGTCTGCTATATAGATATTGCTGTATATCTCTTAGCTGCTTTCTGTCTTATTAATCCCCTGTGCTTTTGCATTCTGACCTTGTATTACAACACTCTTATAAACTTCCTAGACAGTTATATGCTGTAGGGCATGTGGGTGACAGTGATGTGTAATACCTCATTATTCAGAGCAATTGCATCAGTCACACTGCCATATAATACCAAAGTAAACAGTACCAGTACTGTGTATCACTCTTGTATTTCTGGGCACAGTGCTGGTATCTGACAGACTTGTGGGAGAAATGCTTAGTAGCACTACCTGAATGTTCCCACACAGTACCAGATTCCACATTACTATTATGCACATACATCTCACTCTGTTACTGTACACACTCTGACCACAGCTTGACAAGTTGGGGTGTAAATGGGACATGCATGGCTTCTTAGTCTCATAAGGTATTGGGGAGTTGTTAGTGTGCCAGCTTTGTTCTCATAGATGTGTATCAGTCAGTTGTATTTCCTGTTTGCTGCCTATATGTCTGAGATCATCCCACTAATTTCCCAGGGGGACAGGTTGATAGGCAACAGATATGGGCCACTTTACTAGAATTCTGGACATATCTGTACAGTTATGGGGTATGATTCTGTATGCAGAGTACTACCACTGGCAGGATTCGAACCATGGCTGTGTGTGCTAAAAAACAACAGTTCCCATCTCAGTTGCATGTGCTATTCGGGTTTTGTTGTCTGCATTTTCCCTGTTTTCTGTCTATATGTCTCTTGGTTGTACTAAATTGGCTCTGGGGATTACACCTGTCATATACAGGCATCCCTACACATTCAATTTATGGTGCACAGTGTGGGTAATGGTGCTTAATACAACAGTACTATTACATGATTGATAATCTACATTACCATATGATGCCAGAGTATAAACATGCAGTCCATCAGTTAGACCTTCATTGTCAGGCTATTACACCTTTATTGTCATACAAACGATATGAGACTCTTCCTGCCCTATCCTCTAGTGTATGCAGTACTTGCCTTGAACAGTACAGGTTTTATACAGGCAGTTTACTACTACTTTTAGTTTTATTTCCTATGACAGTAATTGCATGAGTATTACTGACCTGCCTTGCATTCCAACTTTGCCAGGTGACTGAAGTTGGCCTCCGGATTTGCGGCCCGCTCCATTGCAGCTGTGAGGGACATAAGAGGAATATTTAGCCATACCTATCCATGACATACCTGGGCTGGCAATTATTACACACATAGTGGGGTAACACTTACACACAACTGGAACATCCCCTGCTGCTCTAGCCTCTTGGAGCCAATTCTCCAAGAGGTCCCCCTTACACCACTTCAGGTCGGCATAGTGATGCCTGACCTGCTCAGTAGTTCGGGGTATGCCTTTGGGACTGGTGAGGTCACGGATGAGATGGTCCCAGGCCTCAGCCTTATATTGGGAGCCCTGGTACTGGCCCTGCAGCAGTCTCTGATCATGGTCTTTGACAAGGAGTCCTGCCATGATCTTGGACTCCTGGATGTACTAGCACCTTGCCCGAAAATGCACACCTTCTCCCCTTATTGCCATTGTGCCTGCAAGGGGTAGCTACAACCAGTTATGAGATGTATTCCCACCTCTTGTTGTTAAGTAGGGCCAATTTCCTGCACTTTTCTGTGATTGGCTTGTTTTGAAAAGGCTAAGCTATGGGCAAACCTACTTACGTACGGTTGGCATTATTTAAAAGGATATAACACTGGGCACATTGAGTTATCTGGCCGACACATTGCTTACACCTCCTATGCTGGCCTGTGTAATGCTTATCATTTCTTACATTAGACTTTGCATTATAATTCCTTTTTGGCATTGAGTTATTATTCATTACACCTTATATGTGTGCCTGGTATCCATGATTCATGTGTACGTACACTGTATGGGGTCCTTGTGTTTTATTGGGGACTTAGACACTCTATTTCAATTATACCTGACTTCTGGCCTTACTGCTGTATGCCGTTTCACATATGTAGTGGGTTAAGGCACATATGTCTGTATACTGATTCCTTTCACAGGTTCAGTTTGGTTTTACTATGGTGAAGACTTGTTTGCTGATACCTCATTCTCCTGTATTTCTGTGATGGTTTGGTGGTTAACTACTGTGACTATGGTGTATAGGGTCCTGGGTTCGAGACCTGCATGGCTGTTTATTTTGTTGATGGGCAGAACAAGGGCCATTGGATACAGAGTGATTAATGCACTTTTGAGCATTTGTAAGCAGGTCTGCGTGGGTTTGCACAATGGTAAGCACTGCTAACCTGCCGTTACATCTGCTTACAGAGAGTTAGCTTCAGAATTGCTTAACCAGTGTCGGCATGGCTTAGCACCATGCAAACGGGCTTAAGCTCGCTTACTAGTGCTTAAATATGCTTACTATTGCTTACTGGTGCTTAAACCTGCTCACTACTGCTTTATTCATTATGACACTGACACCTCACATGTGCATTTACTGCAGTACTCCAGTTCATAAAAATATGTTATTAAGTGGGTTATGCAACATAAATATTACTCATAATGTGCTTTGCCATGGAAAATGGAATATGCTGCAGTGGGACATAAACCTGGAATGCCTGCTTGTAAGGTGAATGCTCTGCCCACTACACTATTGCTATGCTGCTTCCTTTGCATATATCTTCCTTGTTAACCTCTTCAGGCATTTAAGTTGTATTAACCATAGTGAAATGATGAGCACACCCGTGCACCTATGGTTAGCTTTAATCAGATATTTAATTAAAAAAAAAAGGGTTTCTTCATTTTATTTATATATACTTTTGCTGTTGTACACAAGGGGGACTGTTGGTGGGGATATGTGGACACCTATGAGTGGTCTTGCTCATTTCATACCCCTTTCTGCTGTTCTTCATTGCGGGGCATGTATATTCTGAGAGCTCTGCTCTCAGACACACCCTCTGCACACTTACACACTCCGTGTAAGACTAGGAGCTTAGGCAGCGAGCCTCATTACTATGCATGGAGCACTGCCATCCTGCTCCTAAACGGCTGCCTCTATGCAGGACTAAGCTAATCCTGCATGGAGGATTAGTAAATCCGGGGGATAGTGTATGCACTGAGACTAATCCTTACAACATACAAGAAAAAGTAATTATGTATATAACTCTAAAATTACACAATCCCTGGGGAAATGGCATATTCCCCTGCCCCGGGGACTGTTGATCTTGCACAGCTGTTGACCAACTGCATATGTCAACCAACACGGGTCAACAATGCACAGGTCGACCATACACAAACAAATGCGACTTTTGTTCACACACAAACACACACACACACACACACACACACACACACACACACACACACACACACACACACACACACACACACACACACACAAATATATAGAGAGAGATAGATAGATAGATTAGATAGATAGATAGATAGATAGATAGATAGATAGATATACGTATACATACACACACACACACACACACACATATATATATATATATATATATATATATATATATATATATATATATGGGTCTACTTCTAAAGCCCTACTCTCAAATGACCAACTTTTAAAATCCTGAGACAAAAATCATGTAAGTTCAGAAACCCAAATGCTGGCTATTTACTAGGGTAAGTAAACACTTGGACAGCATGCCCTGTTCTCCACTGTAGTGCGATCCCGGAGTTGGTATATTTAGTTAGGGGGGGTTGTGGAGGGCATAACCCCCACATTGGAAGTGTGTGGGGCATAGCCCCCCACCTAGATGGGTTTTATTACATTGGCGTGAGTTTCATTTACACTTGGTCACATATTTACTTACCCTGGTAAAAACTGATGTTCTGTTTCTGAACTTACATGATTTTTGTCTCAGGATTTTGAAAGTTGGTCATCTGAAAGTCAGGCTTTACAAGCAGACCTATATATATATATATATATATATATATATATATATATATATATATATGTATAGACTGATGTCTTGATACATCCAGGAATTGGTACATTGATTAACATTAACCCATTCCCTGTAACAGAGCTCTGGAAGTTTGCACTGTATCTTCAAATGGGCAGAGCCATAGCTTTTTGATACAATCAAATTATATCCTCATATTTAAAACAAATGTTCACGTCTCTGGAACCATAAGGGTGAGTAAAGATATACAAATGGCAAACTTTTTAACAGAAATATTTTTATAGTGGTAGTATTATTTTGGCTTTTGGTCTTACAATGGATTTCATAAGTCACAATAAACACAGTAACTACTAAGTTTGTAATATTTTGGGAACAATTTACAATATTTCGGCAGCCACTCAAGTTATGCCCATACTGGCAGCAGCATTTTGCTCATCCAGCTGAGAGCTTTCATATGATGCTAAGGTGTTTGGTCTGAGACACTTAGTTGTTGAGATATTTAGAAAACTATGAAATTTATTACAATATAAATACTAAATGAATAAGTAATATCTCTTTGCTTTCACTAGAAAATGGCCTGTATTATTCATCATGTAACCTTTAAGATGAAATATTTTAATAACTTGTACGCAGAGTGCTTTTGGAATTAGTAATATAAATATGAATAAGCAATATTAGAAGACTACAGGCTTCAGTAGGATGTAACTAGATAAATGCCTGGAAGCATCAGTAGGCTTTAATGGGGTAACTATTTTGAAAATATGTATTTATCTGTCTGTAGTGCTTTAAAATGATGGTATGACTTTCCAAAATTGTTTTATTTTTTTCATAAACATAAAATATATATTGCCAGTCAATCCTTATTTTTTATATTTCCAAGAAATAACTTATTTGGATTCATGTGTCTATTAATTGTATATCTTTGTCTATATCTATACCTATCTATATAGATAGATGTAGACTCTATGAATATACTCCATGCATTTAAAAAAATATTAAAAGTTGTTAAGTCTACTGACTTTAAAATGAAATCTTGACCGTTACAGCTATTTATATAATTCAATGTACACTGAGTTATAACATTCTAATGTTTCTGTTTTTAAAATTACATTATATAATTGGGATTTTACACTACCAACCCTCTTAATAATCATTAAAAAATATTCTAAAATTGTTGGAAATCTGCTTTTCTCTATAATTGACATTAAATGTAATTTATCTCCTTTTTTGTCTTATGATATGAATTAAGACCCAGTTTATATGTTCTAATTCAGAGTTATTCATTATCATAACTGTTGATAAAATATTATTTCCTTTTAAAGAGTTAGACCATAAATGTGGTTGTTTCCCTTAAAGTTTCTCATTTTACTAAGACTGCAACCATAAATAATTCCTGGTGTATAAGTTAATGGAAAAAGAAATAAGTCAATCAATTTTAATGAAGTGTATCTTTAACAATATGTCAATACAATTTGAGTTTGAATTTTTTAAGTTATGGCTATTTAATCCATAGCATTTTATTATTGACAATAGCTTAAGAAAAAAAGAATGCACTATATCTAAGAGTAGTCACCTATAATTCCATGTATTATGTGTAGTTACTGTTACATGCCATATTTAACACTTCGCATAATGACATGTCACTGAAGGATTTGTCTAACATCAGAACTTTGTAAATGAGTCTGGTAGGCAACATACTTTCAGGCCCTAAATCACAAATTAACCAAAATCAGACAGCTACAAGCAGATTTAAAACAGGGTATGACTTGAAAATTAAATAGAACTGAGCAATAAAATGATTGTAGCTGGATTAAAGTACATTTGTGGATGTTATACATTCAAACTTATTAAAAAGCAAAACAGGACATTCTTTAGGCATCTAAAAAGAAAGAAGCAATGGTGTAGCAGATACATGTTTTAAGACCAATGCTTGACATGATGCATGTACAATTAATTTGTATTATAACATACCGGTTCTAACAATGCAATGTTTATAACTGTCAAAAGAAATAAAACTTTTAATAGAAGATGTCACAATAATGATCTGACATTCAAACCTGTAAAGCTTGCAGTGAATGAAACAGAAGAATAACTATATAACTCTGGTCTTGATCACTTAAACATTTTTCACAGGCTACTTATGCAAACATCAGCAGTGACATAATTTTAAATAAGACTTTAAACCGCTTCCACAAAAATGCCCATGTAAAATATTTAAAGTAATGAAATAATACAAAGATGTCTTACAATAGGCATTATCATACAGAGTTAAAGCACAGATGCTTTTAGAAATCCTGCAAATATTAGTTACCTCAGCACCAGGACAATAAATAAACTTTCCTGAGGTACAGTGCACTTTGAATATATAGAATGGAATTCAAACCCAGACTTTTTAAAGAATTCATCATGAAGCAAATCTTCCTAACACACTCAAGGCAGGAGATACTGCCTTCTGTACTCAAAATAATTATAACATTGCTGCACACAGAGAAAATATTTCATTTTTTTTACAGCAAACCACATTTGTTTCAGAGAACCAAAATCCTCAATTACAACCCCTTGTACACTAGAATCATTCAAAGTCCTGTCCATGTTCTTTAGCATCAGTAAGCTATAGGTATTATCTGGACTTTGTATATAAGCAACTTATGGATCAAGGTAAGCAAGCGTCTAATAGTACATATCAAAGATCCCCAGAGATTGTTTCTGTCAGTCACACTATACATGTACCCTATCAGCATACGTCGTCAGGATAAATGCCACTGTTGTCTTCAGCTTGTCATATTTTCACACCATATCTCTTCATTTAGAATCCTTTGCCCCAAAACCAGTTTTCACTAATAGCTAAACAGATTTACTAGTATTTCTCATCTATATACATTGTTTAGTGACACTGCTCAATCCCACCTCAATACTTGTAATATAAACCTTGTGATAGCCATACATCTAATTGCCTCTGACCCTGCTTTATACTTTACATTTCAAGTTCAATAATAACATTTTCTGCCCTACCTAGCTCCTTCCTTCACTTCCATTTCTCTGAATTTCTAAGCACTAATCACATAATCTATTACCTTGCTGTCAGACTCGCTAACACACCTCTTTGAATGCTCAACGTTAAATATCTGCTAATGAATAAGTATCTGTCCCAATATAATAGTTGCCTCTGTTTTAATTAGAATGTAATATAATCAGCAAATGTATGTGTAATTGTTAATGTGTATTACTTCATGTCTGTTCATCTATATTGCTGAATGTCTGTTAAACATGTAACATGCTGGAGGTTTTCTTCTAGACCATATGCTGAAAAGGGTTTTGTGACTAAACATAGTTATACAAACACAGTATACAAAAGCAAAATAAATAAAAATGAAAGTAAACACAAACAGACACACATATAAACACACAGGCACAAACTCATGCTGGTATCTGAGTTTATGGAATATGTGTAGTGCAAAATGAAGCTGAGCCACAAGAATGCATCCATTTGTTTCTCTTACAACAGAATGAGAGTAGTTCCTTGAACTTGCATGTTCAGTAGCCCTTTACTGACTAAAAATATTCACTTTACTACCTGCTGTTTTCTGGAAACTGCACACTGACACAGGCTCCTGTTCTCACCCTGCCTGCCCATCCCCCTCTGTCCAGCTGTTACAAATCTACTTTTTTGTTTATTTGCACAGCAATGATAGAGACTGTATGCACAGTTATAAAAAGACTGGAACACAGAAGGAATAAAATTACCTAAACTGCAGTAGTATGTATACTATGAGAAAAGAATGTGACCTTTTATAATTCTCTCAGGATCCTTAGGGGTAGCTTTTTAATATCGTTGCATGCATGGGAAAGAAAATGGTTAGGATAAGAATGTAGTTAACGTTTCTAGAGGTCTTTGGCCCTAGGTCTTTGGAACAATTTGGAATCTTTCAGGAAAGACGGTTCAGGGAGAACTGCAGTGGCTTTGTATGTAGTTTGTCATACTGGAGATACCACAAAGTGCTTATACTGTGAGGAACTGAACAACACATGAGTTTACTATGGATAATAATGTCTTGTTTAATCCCTTAAACCTTGGGGAAAAATAATAAAAACAACGACACTCTCATGGTTACAAAACGTAATGGTAAGTGTTCCCCCCAACATGCACTTTTTATGCATTGATATTCATCAGCCAACTCTAAGATTACATAAACTCACAGAACAAGAGAAAATGGCAAAATGTATCTTCTTGATTTTCTACGAGACAAACAAACATTATAAGACACTGGCGACCTTCCAGTAACAATGTTACTAGTGTTGATCAACTGGCGGATATCAAATAGTCAGGTTTCTGTGACACACATGAGAGGTTTTATTATCATCTGGTAAATGAAAGTCATGATCTAGTCTCAGTATTTCATAAAAGTGTGTTTCCTATTCAGTAAAGAAAAATAGATTTATCACCTAAAAATATGCACAGTTTAACAAAAATTACATGTTATGATGCTAAGAGAAATGTAGTAGCAAAAGCTACTACAGGTAAAGTACACTGTGTTGTACTGGAAAATGCAAATGTGGAAGGAAAAAAAGTGACTGCCCACT
Source organism: Protopterus annectens (assembly GCF_019279795.1). Taxonomy (NCBI): domain Eukaryota; kingdom Metazoa; phylum Chordata; order Ceratodontiformes; family Protopteridae; genus Protopterus; species Protopterus annectens. Next base: position 841,562,035 of record NC_056730.1, on the reverse strand, counting down.
AAGAAGCAACAGTTTGCCATGGGCCTTTTAATGAAAAATTTAAGGGAAGTGTTCAGTTCCAAGAAGACCACCTCAGAATGGGATTTTTCAAAAGTGGAATCTTGTATTTGGAATCTTCTAGGAAAAACTGCAAATGCCATTGGCGGTTGATGCAGAGGGTTAAAGTTGTGAGCTGTAGGTCATCTGTTATAGCTTTTGATTCCCTCTGCCCTTGTTTACCTACTGAGTGACTTTGAGTACGTCTTTTAACCAGACAATGCTCCTGGGTTACCCTAAGAAATGGGTATCATTATTACACCAGGCTCAGCATACCTTCAACAAAATCATATTGCCTTCATTTTAGAAGGGATGAATAGGAGTTGAATTATGGTGCATCAAATAACCAGTAAATAAAGTGTGCCTGCATGCATAAAGATGTTTGGACAAAATTCCTTGCAGAAAAATAAAGCACATTATATGCACTGTAAACAGTTTTGATTTTCTCATTAGAGCAGCAGAATCACAATACAAAATACTTGCCCTGCACAAAGGCACAACATACCTAACTGTACTAATGTTAACTTGCATTTCCTAAGTAGATCTGATGCTGGAAGGTGCTGCAGGAAAGGTGGAAGCAAATCAATGAATGTCAGCTGCCTTATAACAAATATGATGTTGCCATACTTGCTGCAGTACTGTAGCCCACTATAGGCCAGGAAAAGCTGAGCCAATCAAATTTAGACTGGTACATTAGCACACCAATCACCAGCCTTGGATCAATGGATCAGTGAGAGGAAGGCACTGCACAACACAGGGGCACACATGAAGAATGATTTGCTAGGGTGTCTCTCTTCCAACTCAGAGCTGCAGGTGATAGCCCTGCCTTCTGCACACTTCCTCAGTAATTATGGACATTGTGACCTTCCCAGATGTTGTAGCTGGGATTCTCATGAGTGGCAGAGAGGAATAACTGAGGGGTGGAGCTCCAAGCTTGAAAAGGACAAAGTAAATAAATAATGTTAACAACTGCTTAAAAATGAAGAAAGAAAACACAAGATAACAAAAATAGTAACAAGACTAGAAGCCTGAAAATTTCATCTTTAACCTGCACTGAGGGAGGGTTGCTTCCTTCCATTCGTTTAACTGCACAAAACTGTTCCACAGTAAACCTGTGAAATTAAAGCCAGGAAGAGGATTCTAGAAAAGGAATCAATGCTCTCACATTTCTCAATTTTCCAAAGTATAGATTTTTGAATTGTTATTTCCCAAATAATATTTTTAGCTTGTCAAGTGCCTATTGTGTTCCTCTGTCTGGGTCAAGCCATGCATGTCATCCTGGATTAATTACTCTGCAGTGGTATGTTCCATTCTTTGAAGGGTACCTTTCTGAGGATAGTACCAATAAGAACAGGAAATTCAAGTCATATTAATGAACCAGTTAACTGCATTAACGACCCATTCTCTCAACCATGTGGGGCAAAAAATTAGGGCTTTTCTATGCCCTAGGAACTTTATGGATCAATGAATTGTGGAAGAACCATGAGAGAGGCTTTACAGCACTAGCTGGCCACTAAGGTAATTCAAATTTTGCACTGAATGCTTGGTACTAATTGTTTTGAAGCGATGTAAGGTTAAACAGAGTTTATCACTACTGGAGGACTATATTAGTACAATCATCATATAGTGAATGTCCAAAAATAAACAGAAACACCTACAGAGCAACTAACAGCTCAAGTGCTGTTTCTGTCAACCTGGCAGACATACATCATGTTAATATATGTGATACTAAAGAGCTTCCACCTATCATAAAGTAGATTAATTGTTGGCAAAAGTTAGTGTGGGTCTCCCAAGATTGACAACCTTAAGTCACTTAACACAGTTATTTCTAACTTCATCAGCACCTTATTTATAATTCCAAAGCACTGAGAGTAGTAATTTAATCCAGTGACATAATGCCCAAACAAAATCATTAATATATCATGCAGAAACCATATGCATTCCAGTCCTTTCACTCCACTTCCTGATATGATCTGCAATATAAGAGAAGACATGCTTTCCAGGGCAAGAAAGTACTTGCCACAGCTGCTAACCACATCAGAAAAAGAAAATGGATTGTTAGATGGCAAACTAATTAATAATAAGGGTGTTTCTCTGATAAGACATACTAAAAGTGAATCTTCCTCAAATTAAGAATTGTGGAACTTTCTTATGGTTCATGGTTCAGCTACTTAAAACACCTGAAGGGCCATTAAAACTGTCCACCAGGATAAATACCACTCAAAGTCTGTAGACTCTGTATATTAGAATACAGTTAATGATAACTGCAGTGGAATGCAGTTAATGGCACCTGTTTTAGAATGCAGATGATGATATCTGTTTTAGAATGCAGTTGATGATATCTATATTAGAATGCAGTTGATGATATCTGTTTCAGAATGCAGTTCATGATATCTATATTAGAATGCAGATGATGATATCTGTTTTAGAATGCAGTTGATGATATATGTATTAGAATGCAGATGATGATATCTATATTAGAATGTAGATGATGATATCTGTTTTAGAATGCAGCTGATGGGATCTATATTAGAATGCAGTTGATGATATCTGTCTTAGAATGCAGTTGATGATATTTATATTAGAATGCAGTTGATTATATCTGTTTTAGAATACAGATGATGATATCTATATTAGAATGCAGATGATGATATCTGTTTTAGAATGCAGATGACAATATCTATATTAGAATGCAGATGATGATATCAGATTTAGAATGCAGATGATCATATCGCTATAAGAATGCAGTTAATGATATCTATATTAGACTGCAGATGATGATATATGTTTTAGAATGCATGTGATGATATCTATATTAGAATGCAGATGACGATATCTATTTTAGAATGCAGTTGATGATATCTATATTAGAATGCAGTTGATGATATCTGTTTTAGAATGCAGATGATGATATCTGTATTAGAATGCAGATGATGATATCTGTTTTAGAATGCAGATGATGATATCTATATTAGAATGCAGATGATAATATCTGTTTTAGAATGCAGATGATGATATCTACATTAGAATGCAGATGACAATATCTGTTTTAGAATGCAGATGCTATCTATATTAGAATGCAGATGATGGTATCTGTTTTAGAATCCAGATGATGATATATATATATTAGAATGCAGATGATGATATCTGTTTTAGAATGCAGATGATGATGTCTATATTAGAATGCAGATGATATCTATAATAGAATGCAGATGACGATATCTGTTTAAGAATACAGATTATGATATCTGTTTTAGAATGCAGATGATGACATCTAAATTAGAATGCAGATGATGACATCTGTTTTAGAATGCAGATTATGATATCTATATTAAAATGCAGTTGATGATATCTATTTTAGAATGCAGATGATGATATCTGTATTAGAATAAATATGATGATATCAATATTAAAATGCAGATTATGATATCTTTTTTAGAATGCAGATGATGATATCTATATTAGAATGCAGATGATGATATATGTTTTATAACACATATAATATCTATATTAGAATGCAGATGATGATATCTGTTTTAGAATGTAGTTTATGATATCTATATTAGAATGCAGTTGATGATATCTGTTTTAGAATGCAGATGATGATATCTGTATTAGAATGTAGATGATGATATCTGTTTTAGAATGCAGATGATGATATCCATATTAGAATGCAGATGATGATATCTGTTTTAGAATGCAGATGATGATATCTACATTATAATGCAGATGACGATATCTGTTTTAGAATGCAGATGATGATATCTATATTAGAATGCAGATGATGATATCTGTTTTAGAATGCAGATGATGATATCTATATTAGAATGCAGATGATATCTGTTTTAGAATGCAGATGATGATATCTATAATAGAATGCAGATGATGATATCTGTTTAAGAACGCAGATTATTATATTTGTTTTAGAATGCAGATGATGATATCTAAATTAGAATGCAGATGATGATATCTGTTTTAGAATGGAGAGGATGATATCTGTACTAGAATGCAGATGATGATATCTATATTAAAATGCAGATGATGATATCTTTTTTAGAATGCAGATGATGATATCTATATTAGAATGCAGATTGTGGTATCTGTTTTAGAATGCAGATGATGATATCTATATTAGAATGCAGATGATGATATATGTTCTATAACACATATAATATCTATATTAGAATGCAGATGATGATATCTATTTTAGAATGCAAATGATGGTATCTGTTTTAGAATGCAAATGATGATATCTGTATTAGAATGCAGTTGATGATATCTGTTTTACAATGCAGGTGATGATATCTGTTTTAGAATGCAGATGATGATATCTATATTAGAATGCAGATGAAAATTTCTGGTTTAGAATGCAGATGATGATATCTATATTAGAATGCAGTTGATATCTGTTTTAAAATTTAGTTGATGATATTTGTACTAGAATAGTTGATGATAACTGTGTTTGGTTCTGGGTGTGGTACGCTGGAGGACAGACATCTGAGTAACTGGCAAAATCCATGGGTGAATAAATCTGCGTGTATTGATGTTTGGGGCACAAAGCTGAAACTGTAACAAACTGTGCAACTTTTATACATAAAGCATTAAAAGCACAAGCATCTTAAGTGATTAACATCTTTAATAAGTATTCCAGATATTAACAGAACAATAGCAGTAGCAAAAGTAGTAGCTAGAAATTACTAGCTCTACAGTACACAACAGCAAAGCTGCAGTGTCAACGGAAGGCTCAGAAATAACTAATTCCATGGTTTACTTCCCAGACATCAGAAATGTTATGTACTTTAGAAGTACCCACTCTTTACCCCTCCCCCCACACCATGCACAGGATTCCCATTCATCCAGCTAGGTCAGGTAGGAAGAGCTCAGTATGTTTTTTTTTTTTTTTTCCCCCGGTTTCTTTGTCTATCTTGTTTTTCTTTTTCTCATCACACAATAAAAAATCAGGCTATAATGCAGTTCCAAATAAGCTGTATAATAAAACTATTCTCAAATCCTCCTTATTTTATTTCATTTATTAGCAAATATAAAAATAACTTATTTTGTTTTTGTTAACAATTTAAGCTTCACAGAAATCTAGTTGACTCACTTTTTTTGTTTGTTTGTTTGTTTAATGAGACCACGACACTTTCGATAAATTCTTAGGGTTAGTTTTTTCAGTTTGCACAATCAGCATTTAAGTACAATATCAACAAAATTCACTTAATTTAATAATGTTGTTCATTCATACAGGAAAATAAAATAAGTAATTTCAGATCAGGTAATGCCAGTAGTACAATGTCACTGATTAGCAAAATGCAACTCTGAGAATTGCTTGAATTTTTTGTTGCATGTGTCTCTATCATGATAGGAAAGTTATTGCAGAGCTTGCCAGCACAACATGATTAGCAAACACCGTTGTGCCTGCTAAAATTCTTTATATGAACTAGACAAGCTGTTGAATAGAGATGCTGGCAACAAGCTCTAACCTGGTGCATGTCAATTCTTTAAATAAAAAGGACATTATGAAATGCAGAATAGCCTGTGTGCAAAATTCAACTCAATGAGAGACAGCTGGTGTCTTATTTCTAGACAGTTTGGACTGTGTAACTAAATTCATAGATACATTCTTCTAATTATGTTCAGCAGGAAACCTAAATATTCTCGTGTAAAGTTGTTCTACCCATGTTTTCAGAAAGATACCCAGAGCTGATGGCAAGATCTGTGACAAAAGTGTTTGTTTACACAATAGGATGATTAAAGGCATACTAGACACAATTAAGAATTTGCTTGTTTGTCTAGGGGACTGTGCAGGTGTGACAGCCACTCCCTCACATGCACATTCACACATTCTCGCATGCAGTGCACACACGCATGCACATACACACATGCACAAACTTGCCATATCTTAACTATCCCCTAACTAATCTCTTCTACTGCAACTTCTTAGTCAGAAACACATTCAGTCATAGACTCACAGATCCACACACACACACACACACACACACACACACACACACACACACACACACACACACACACACACACACACTCACACACACACACCATCAGTTCTGTTCCTCTAAACTCCATGGCACTTACCTCATCAAGGATGTGTAAACATAAACTTTCGGCTGGGTTCATTGACACAAGAGGCTGGGAGTGGTCATGTTACTTTACGCAGGTAATTACACAGGAGGGCACATGGATAACTAGCATATGCCTCTCCCCTGGAATGCCTCATTAATATTTTGCATGTCCGCAAGACAGTTCACTATGGGTCTGCACATTGGTATGCCAAAATATCATGATGGGGCTTTCCCTGAATCAAAAATCATTATCGTGAGGTTTATGCCACATATACACTTCTCAGTAGCCTTTCTAAATTGGAACCTTAATTTTTGCAGATGTGAAGGCTACAGATATGTAAATAAATATACTGTCTAAAACAATGAAGGTGCTAGACACATTAATTACTTGCATGGCACCAGGAAGAAGTGTTGCAACCTAACTTAGTTTTGCCCAGCACTGTGGTGATATGCATATTAAATCGGAGATGACTGATAATAAAGGCACCCAGTACCTTGGTGTATATGACTTCTTGTAGCACTGGGCTGTCAATGATGATAATATGAGGCTATAATTTACAGGACTCACAGAAAATGTATCTTTGGCATGGTGCTTGCTACCTGATGGCATGCACTTGCTTTCTTGGAACTGAAGTGAAATCCTTTTCAGAAGTTACTGATGGATGTTGAAGCTAAGCTAAAGGTTGTTGTTAACTTCACCTATAAAAGTTTCAGCAGTGAAAATTGTTGAATCTTCTTCATGCTACACCAGTTTGGAATTGTTGAAGTGTTAAAAGATGTCAGCAATGAAAATACAAATAAGAAGGCATCCCCAAATTAAGCTGGGGAGAACACTGACAAAATGAAACAATGGTCAGATCTTATAGTTCCATTTTACAGACCAAGGCCTAGCCTCTACTTAACTGCAAAACCAATTTTGTATACTAAGGAACAGTCCTTAACTGTTCCATGTTTCCAGTTATACTTCCTGATTAACACAGCTAAAAGCTTTTGAGAGTTTTAAAAATAAACAGCCTCTAACCTACCATCATTTAATTGACTGGATACATAATCGGCAATGTCAGCAAAGCAATATCTGCACTATTTTTACATCTTAATCACAGCATGTCTATCTAATACATCTATAAACCTTAAAGCCTTGCACTCCAGCTTAAAGGTATCATTTCGATTCAACATCTTTGTTACTATGTTTTGGTAAATAACAAGGATGTGCATCAGTCTTAAAGGCATAAGAAAGGACTTGTATTTTATTTTTTCTATAATGTAAACAAGCATACCAGGACCAGGACAAAATCAACATAAACAGTATACTAAGTGAAAAGACGTCCACTAGGCTGAAGTAAGGATAAAACACACTTTAATCAGAACTATAAAACAAAAGCAGTAAAAATAAGTAAGCGCTTTCGCGGAACCACCGCTTCCTCAGACCATAAAAACATACACACTGTTAGAACTCATTTAAACACTTTCTTACCAATCGAAGACAAGATAAAATTACATGGTTTGTCTTAATGATGTAAGCCTCTCCTTTTTAGACCCGGCTTTAAAGAAACATCATTATTAAGTCCTGGATAAGCATCTGTCTCATTAACAATGTCACCCTCTCTAATATTGACATTGGCCTTCTCCAAAACCAGAAATTTATACTGGTGGGTACCACCTAGTTCTAGAGCATGTTTGGCTAGTGCATTAGTAAGTTTACCATTACGTATGTGATTCACATGTTCAAGTATTTGCTCCTTCAAAGTATAGTTGGTCTTCCCAGTATAAAACATTTCAATAGCAATACATTGAGCCCAATAAACAAGATTTCTGTCAATGCAAGCTGCATAAAATCGAAACACAATAGCCTTATGAGTTTTGGGATGCACAGCTGAAGTAGCTGACCAAATGTATCTACAGGCTTTGCATGATCTACAGGCATAAGTGCCCTGCCATTCAGAACATGTTAATCGTTTCAGGGTCCTATTCTTTCTAAATGTAAAACGTGGAACCTAAGGTTCATAAGGATGCTGTGACCCTGCCCCCCCACCCTCTGACCTATTGTGTCAGGCAAAGGGTGGCTAACAGAACCGTTGTCCATATATGTAGAGAAGCAGCTCAGGCAGGTTCTGGATTCTGTTAGGAGTGTCCTGAATGATTCAAAACAGTTTTTACAAGATTTATTCCAATGGTCTAGGGAATCTGATGATCATGATGATGTAATTTTTATAACTTTAGATGTCAATTCACTTTTCACGGTTATTTCCAATGATATAGGAGTTGGCAGTATTAGAATGTTTTTGACATCTGAGAGTACATTTTCTAACCCTAAAGTGTAGCTTATTTGTGCATTATTAGATTTAACTTTGGAAAATAATGTTTTTACTTTTGAAACAGAATATTTTTTACAAAAACTAGGAGTTGGTATGGGGACGGCATGCACCAACTCATATGTTAATTTAGTCCTTGCTTACTGGGAGAAGCAGTCAGTGTTTGCAGGCACTCACTTTGCTACTTATGTGAAGTTCTACAGGCATTTTGTGGATGACATTTTCCTTATTTGGCAGGGACCTTATGGTTCAGTGACTCAATTTTTTTGATTATTTGCAGAGCACCACTACTTTTCTTATGTTCACTATGCATTACTCTCTGGTAAGTATTGAATTTCTGGATACATCTGTAAGTAAAAATGAGATGGGTTCACTATCAACTAGTATGTTTAGGAAATCTTGTAAGAAAAATAACATTCTACATAACACGAGTATGCACCCTAGAGATGTTCCCAGAAATGTAGTTAAGAACCAGGTACTTAGGGTAATGTGATTACACACTGATACAGTGTCCTTGGAAAAAGTTTTGGATACCCTACGTATTGAATTGTTAGAACGTGGCTACAGGGCAGGTGTTATAGAGTGGGCTATTGAAGAAATTGGTAGGAATGGAATTAAACCTTATTTTTCTGATAGGTCTGAGCATCAATCAGAAGGCTTGCAGCACCTAAAGGACAGTGATGTGAATAAGATTGTTTTGATGTATTCTAGTAATATCAACTTTGTGTGTAACATTTTAATGAAAAATTGGCCAATTTTGATGACAGCTGTGGATATAAGTAGAGTATTTGAAGAGGTTCCACGTTTTACATTTAGAAACAATAGGACCCTGAAACAATGCTTTTGTTATTAGCAAACTGGATTTATTAGGATGTGTTCTGAACGGCAGGGCACTTATGCCTGTAGATCATGCAAAGACTGCAGATGCATTTGGTCAGCTACTTCAGCTATGCATCCCAGAAATCATACGGCTATTGTGTTTCGATATTATGCAGAGTGCACTGACAGAAATCTTGTTTGTTGGTCTCAATTTATTGCTTGTGAAATGTTTTATGTTGGGCAGACCAACCGTACTTTGAAGGAGCGAATACCGGAACATGTGAATGACATACGTAATGGTAAACTTACTAATGCACTAGCCAAACATGCTCTAGAACTAGGGGGTATCCACCAGTTTAAATTTCTGGTTTTGCAGAAGGTCAACATCAATATTAGAGAGGGTGACATTGTTAATGAGATTGAGTTTATGGAATTAAGATGGATATTAGATTTTAAAGCAGATGCATATTCAGGACTTAATAATAATGTTTCTTTAAAGCCAGCTCTAAAAAGGAGAGGCTTACATCATTAAGACAAACCATGTGATTTTATCTTGTCTTTGATTGGTAGGAAAGTATTTAAATGAGTTCTAACAGAGTGTAGGTTTTTATGGTCTGAGGAAGTGGTAGTTCTGCGAAAGCACTTAACTATTTTTACTGTTTTATAGGTTCATAGGTGTCTAGTAGGCTAATGGCCCTGGGGCCTTTACAAGCCTAGTCATAAGATTAATCTGGCATCATGCCACATGACCTTAGTTCCCAGTGTCTCTGTCTAGTAGAGCCACTGGAGTTATGCCCGGAGTGAATTTTCTATTTCCCATCCCCTCATCAAGACTTCTCTTGAAGAAGGTCAGTGAGGTGCTCTGCTTGACATGTATGGGAAGTCTATTCCATAGCATTGTCAGTCTCTGGGTTCTGAACCTGTCCCTCCTGTACATTCTGTAGATTGTGGTAATGAGGTTGAGGTCTCTGGAGTGTGTGGTGTGGAGGGATTGGGATTTCTTAAGATGTAGCACTTCTAACAGAGCTGGGTCAGACATGGCTTTGTAAGTCAAGCAGAGATTGCCTCTAAGTAGGCAATATGAGACAGAGAATAGTTGAAGTTTTTTGAGTCTGTCCATATAGGACAAGTGTTTAAGGCCTGGGATCCTTTTTGTGAGGTACTTTTGCAGCCTCCCCAGTTGTTGCAGGTGTCTAGTGAGGTACGTGCCAAATGGGGCATTGTATTCAATGATTGGCCTAATGAGAGAAGAGTAGAGGTAGACAATGACCTCTTTCTTCCTGGATGCAAAACCCTTAGTAATGAGATGTGCCACATAGAAGGACTTTCTGACCACAGTGGCAATGTGGTGATCAAAAGAGAGGTTGCTGTCAAACTGTGTTTTCAGATCTCTTATAACTGCTTCTGTGTTCAGTGGACTACCATCAATGTGGTAATTCATGGGAACCGGGTTTTTCCCAAAGGAGATAATGGCACATTTTTGGCATTGAGCATAAGGCCATGGTTCTGACACCAGTCATTGGTCTCAGTGAGGCCATTCTGTAGTATGTCAACATCACTTGGGGAGTTAATAATAGCTCCCAACTTGCAATCGTCTACTGACCAGCCAGAGTCCCTTCTTGTTGGCCTGGACTTCAGAGAAGCAGATACCAAACAGGAGAGGACCCAGAACCGAACCCTGTGGGACATCACTCATGACTAGTTGTCAGTCTGACTTGGAGTCAGCTACTTTCACACTCTGGCTTCTATCTGTGAGCCACTTTGCAACCCACCTAGTGATATAGGGGTTAATGCCTAGCTTAGTGAGTTTTTCTATGATTTCTGAGTGGGGAATGGCATCAAAGGCCTTGGGCAGATCAAGGTAGGCTGTATGAACCATCTTACCTTCATCCACAGCTCTGGTGACTGACTTAAAGAAGTTAACCAAGTTGAGTAGGCATGATCTACCCTTCACAAAACCAAACAGTGTGGGATCCAGAGTTTGGATATTTCCTATATCCTTGTTTATTAGGTCCATGATGATGCATTCCATAGCTTTGCATATCAGACTCATTAGGCTTATGGGGTGATAGTTCCTATGGTCTGTAATCACTCTTCCTTTGTGGAAAGGGATGACTGAAGTAGTGCACCATTCAATAGGGACAAAGCCTGAGGTGAAGCTGCGATTGAACAGAGCACTCAAGTGAGGTGCCAGTTCACTCTGTAATTCATGTTTCTGTTTTCTTGGCCTTGGACAGTGCTGTTTTAACCTGTGGAGCAGTAATACTGGGTGCTTGGCAATCTACTGGTATTGTGATTGGTCCTTTGGGGGGGGAGAGGGCTAAAGTTGGTGCCGAATCGGTCGGCCAGTATATTGGCAATATCTGTTGGCTTGGTATAGGAGGTATCATTGTACAGTAGCTCAGAGCAAATCTGGGTATTGCAGTTGAGATTCTTTACATAACTATAGAAGGCCTTGTAGTTGTCTTTACTGTCTGCTGCAATTCTGTTTTCATAGCTAGCTTTAGAGGATTTGATGACGGATATCAACTTTTTGTTGAGGTTGATAAGGGAGTTTTTCAGTCTTGGGACTTCACCTTATTCCCCATCAGTTTCCTCCTTCTGTTTTAGAGTTTGTTAATGGCAGGGGACCACAAGATTGGCTTCCTTTTTTTTGGAGGAGAGCATCTTGGTTCTGTTGGATATGGTGAGATCCATGCATTTGTGTACGTGTTCGTAGAATGCATTGGTGTATGATTCGGCAGTCATGAAACTATTCTCCATTTGGATGGGTGCCGTGAATTTAGCCACCTCTTTTTTTAGGAGCCCAAAGTTAGCTTTAGATAAGTTTTTCATGGTGGTTACCTTTGTGGGGAGTGGAATGGGGTGGGGTGGGATGGGAGGGATGTGAATTTCCAAGGTGATTAGTTTGTGGCCGGTTCTAACCAGGGAGGAGCTGACTATTGGTGTAGCACAATAGTCGCCCATGTTAGTAATAACCAGGTCAAGGATGTTGCTACTTCTAGTGGGGGTAAGAACAAGCTGGTCCAGGGCATTGGAATTAATGAACTGCAGGAAATGCTGGGCAAATGTATTGATACATGAGAAGTTTTCCCAGTTAATGGATGGGTAGTTGAAGTCGCCTAGTATGAGAATGTAAGGTTGGACCCTAATATTCTCCAGGGTGCTTAGGAATGTGGAATGTGAGTCTTGGGACATGGTTGGGGACCAATAGCAGGCTATGACCTGAATCACTGTTTTACTCAGCGTTAGCTGCACCTGAAGTATCTCTGCTGTGTTATGTTGGGCTACCAGTCTGGAGGTGTGTGCATCCTTTATGAATATGGAAACAACACTGCCTTTGGAGCTTTGGTCCAAGTTCTGGGGCCGTAAGCTGTAGAAAGGGTATAACCTGGTAGTATAAGGGTGCTTTCTGCTGCCTTGAACCATGTCTCTGTTACATCACAAATGTTGATGTTCATCATTTTAAGGAGTGGTTCGAGAGAGTGCATTCTGAGACTTAGACTTCTAGCATTGAGCAGCATGACCCTCAGATTACATTTGTTTGCAGCTGTTATGGTGGTTATTTGGTCTTTGAAACACCACCTAAAAAAGCACTATAGAGGTGGCAAGAGTCTTGGCAGGTATACAAAAGCCCAGGTGTGACAGATGCAGGCCATCTCTGGCAAAGCATCGAGGTCTATCAATCATGTCATCCCAGGCAGACAGATACTGGATCCCCTTAGAATGACACTAGAAACTTTGTCAATTGTTGAAATAAATAATTTTCTGCTTGTACTGTGGTATCATTCTGGGTGATGGTATGATGTTGCTCAGGGCTAGAGTCATACCTACCTGGGCTACATAATCCGAGAGCTCCTCCATGTCTCTTTTCATGTAGTCCAGGCAGGTACTTCTCAGGTCATTCACACCCACATGTACAATGACTGAGTCATATTTGTACCTGTTGTTGAGGGACCTGAGTGCGTACATTATGTGGCAGATCCTGGCACCTGACAAGCAGCTGACCATTACTTTCTCCTTATTTAACCTAGTGAGTGGGACATCAGTGTGCCTCACTATCGAGTCTCCTATGACTAGTTTGTTAGGCATTCTGTTTTGACTTTGGGGTTTTGGTTGAGTGGCACACTGTTTAGGAGAGTCATGTGTCTCGTGATTAGTGTTGTATTGTGGTGGTCAAGTGCGCTTCTGCCTTGAGGTTTCTGCTGTTTGAGTAGATTTTTATTGAGAGCCTCCACGAAAGTGGGAGTGTGGCTTGTGTTTTTATCTGAAGGCAGTGCTGGTGTGTGTTCTGGAGGGCGATGTGTTCCATGTAGTGGGGTGCAAATTTTGACCGTTTCCTCTTGACCAGCTATTCTGGCCTTGGCTGTAGAGTGCATGGCTTCCATTTTGGATATATAAGTGCATCTCTCGCAAGTCTGAGTGTTAGGAGGTAAGAGGAAAGGGTTGTTGGTGTACATGGGGCAGTTGCTACATTGGCTCAGGATGTCCAAGTTCACCAGGTTTATAGGAGAAAGCACAGGGAACTGACCTTTAGACATGCCTGGAGGGGTGGGCATTAATAATAAGTACTGGTGCTGTTTCCTTGTAGAATGTTTAGTGCTGATAGCACTTTTGTGCACTACAATAATTGCTACAAGAAGTCTGGTAAAGTGCTAGACTAATAAGCTAGTGAAAGTGCAGGAGAACACAGAACTAGTAGATCTAAGGGAAAAATTGAAGAGCAGACTTTGGCACTGCTCAGAAGCTTACAAACAGTCCCGGATACAGCAAACCTGTATCTGGACTAGACTAGTTACAGGAAAGGTGGGAAACAAGCGCAGACACAGACTTTTAAACCAGAAAGTTGAAAGAGATGGAAAGACTGTGCAAACAGCCAATAAACTTCAATTTCTGGGACAGAATACACTCCTCTTGTGGTAGATAGGCTACCTAATGCTTACCACTCCCACTGATAAGCTTGAAGGCTTCCCTCCAACACAGAAAGTCTTGGGGGGCTCAGAAGCTTACATACAGTCCTGGATACAGCAAATCTGTATCTGGACTAGACTAGTTACAGGAAAGGTGGGAAAAGCTCAAATGCAGGCTTTTTGTCTAGAAATTTGAAAGAGATGGAAAACTGCTCAAACAGCAAATAAACTACACTTTCTGGGCCAGAGACCACTCCTCTTGTGGTAGATGGCTACCTAGTGCTTACCACTCCCACTGACAAGCTAGAAGCCTTCCCTCTGACACAGAAAGGCTTGGGGGGCTCAGAAGGTTACAAACAATCCTGGATACTGCAAATCTGTATTGGACTAGACTAGTTATAGAAAGTTGGGAAAAGTACAGTTGTGTACACTTACCATAAATGTAGATGTTCGAGTGTATTCACTGTTGCAGTCATCACATTTGGGTTATCTGCTTGCAGTAGCCCTCAGTCAGCCTGATTAACAAAGTCTTGGGTCCTGCATCGTTTGCTGTCCCTTCTTCCATGACGTCAGGTCGTCAGGGGTATAAAACATACAGCCGATGCCATTACATCAGTTTTTCTTGCCCCAGATGTCAGGTGTCCCCCTAATGGGAAGCAATTATATCTATAAATACACAAGGTTATACCTCCAACAAAAAAGCAAATACACCAAAAAGCTTTTCAGCATAGTAAAGGAGAGTAGAGGTATAGCTAAAAGAAGAAAGGGGGCTGGAGGGAGGGTAACCAGGACTGCAACAGTGAATACACTCGAACAACTACATTTATGGTAAGTGTACACAACTATACTATGTTCTTCATGTTTCACTGTTGCAGTCATCACATTTGGGTAGATTCCCAAAGCTAAGAATGGGAGGAGAAATTTAGATAGCATTAGGGCCAGCTATAAGGCCCTGCAAGACTGCAGTGGCAAAGCCAGCTCTGGATTTAGAGAAAATTGGCAGATAGTAATCCTTGCTGAAAGTATGTACAGAACTCCAGGTAGCAGCTTCTAGGATATCCCTGGTTGGGATGCTTCTGAGAAAGGCTGTAGAGGTAGATGCAGCCCTGGTTGAGTGGGGTCTGATCCCCTGTGGGATAGGTTTTCCATGGCGCTTGTAGCAAAAATGAATGCAATGGCCTATCCATTTGGAAATGGTTTGCTTTGAAATAGCCTTCCCCTCTGCCCCTGCAGCAAATGTCACCAGCAGTTGGTCAGATTTCCTTTGAGGTTTAGTTCTGTCCAAGTAGAATGTAAGTTGTCTGTGCACATCTATGGAGTGCAGTATCCATTCCCCTTTGTACTGTGGATTAGGAAAGAAGGTTGGCAAATGAATGGACTGATTAAGGGCCACACTGGATACCACCTTGGGCATAAAGGAGGGATTGGTCCTGAGGGACACCCTGTTCGCATGAAAGATGATGAAAGGCTCCACTGCCATGAGGGCCTGTAATTCAGATACCCTTCTTGCTGAAGTGATTGCTAAAAGGAAAGCTGTTTTCTATTAAATGTTCACAAACTGGGAAAGCCAACAACACAAGAACTGAAGATGGTGAGTGAAAGGAAAACTGCTCTTACGACTGGTAAAAACTCACGATAGTTTATTGAACAATTCCACACGACTGGTTAAGCGCTTTCGACTGGTGATCAGTCTTCATCAGAACAAACAACACATATCATCCCAAAGTATTTATACACATCCTAAATCACCTTAATTGATGTTTAACTAATTAAAATCCCGCCAAAAAGTTTAAAGCCATATTACACATTTTCTATAATACACTGTAAGTAAACCAACCTTAAATCAAGATGTGACTTTCAAATACACATGTAATATAATAATATACAATAGTAATATATGCAGTAATATATACGGTGGGTAAAACCTCTTGGTGTAACTGTAATTATCCATATAACTATCTAATAAAAAATCTAATAAAAAATATATAAATATATGCACTTCACTTGTGTGATAAAGTTAAAAATCCCAGTAATAAACCTAAGAGTTGAAATTTACTCTAAAGCTAAAAAAGGTTTTATACTTATAAAATCATTGAGACCAGGTGGTCTCGTGGAATCCATTAGGATTTGCCATTTACTTTCGCAAGCGGCTAATTTCATTTTCCAGTCACCCCAAATGGGCGGACATCTATCTGTTCTACAATGGAAAACAAAAAACCATGTTCCTCGCCTTTATCCAAGATGTGTCTGTACAATGCATTTTTGGTATCTTGTTTCCTATTTTATGCATGTTAAATCGTCTGTTCAGCTGTCTCTCTGTCTTGCCTATGTAATGGGCGTTGCATAGTTACAGACTGCCAGATAGACCACATGTTTTGTTCTACAGTTACCACATTTGCTTTTATAGTAGTATGACACAAATCATTAAGTTGAATAGTCATGTTAGAATTAATGTATTTACACTGTTTGCAGTTCCGCATTTAACTGTACCCTTATGTGATCGATGCTTTGATCTTTCTGCCTTATTATCGGCTTTTTCTAATAGCCTTTTATATTTGGGGCAGTTTATATACACATCTTAGTTTACTACCCAATAGCTCTTCCTTGTCCAACACTCTAAGTGTTGACCAATGCCTTTCCAATATTTCCTTTATAATATGTGTGGTTGGGGTGTACATAAGGACACAAACTCTTCCTGATGTTTCACTACAAATTCCTACTTTTTTGTCCATCTGATACGCACCTAATAGGGGTGGATATTTATTACCCCATTCATTGTACACATAACTGATGACCTCCAAGACCATCTTTTCAGGGTAAGCTCTACTCAAAAACATTTCTTTGATGGTATTAAGCTCCTTTTCCAAGATTGATTTGTTAGAAGACATTCTTGCTACGCCTACACATTGGCCTTTTATGACATTCTGAAATACATGGGGGGGATGGTTACTACTATAATGGACGTAATCATTGGAAAAAGTGGGTTTCCTATGCACCCTAGAGATGAACCCTTGATTGTTGTGACTCAATGCTACGTCCAAAAATGATATTTCATGGTAACTGTATTCATAAGTGAATTTCAAGAATTCGACTGTCTTGTTTAGGTACTCCATAAATTCTAGTAACCTATCCTCAGAGGCCTTCCATAGAATAAAAATGTCATCCAAATATCTAATGTATGTTATGATATCTTTGTAGAAAGGGCTGTTGAACACATACACCGATTCCCATTTGGCCATGACCAAATTCGCAAAGATGGGAGCACATGATGCTCCCATCGCCCTCCTTTGTCTGCCTGAAAAATTCACCTTGAAAGGAGATATAGTTGTGATCTAACACCAGTGACATCATGTCACAAATGATGCTGATTTTCTCCCAGGAAAAATGGGTGTATCTAGTCAGACTCTTTTCAAAAAATTCCAGTCCTTCAGTCTTAGGGATACTGGAAAAGAGGTCTACTACATCCACTGTAAGATAGATCAAATTAGTTTCCCACAAGTCTTTGGTGATGGTACCCAAGAACCTCCACGAGTCTTTGATAATGTGGGGGATGTTGTCGTAAAACCTTCTTTACCCAATTGTCTATAAGTTTCCCTAATCTGTAGGTTTTGATCTGGAACCAGATACAATCGGTCGAAAGGGTGGTTGGTCAATGGATTTATGTAACTCGAATACCAACCATTTTGGCTAGAACTGGATGATCCTCTTTCACAAAATATACGTGTCATTTGATATCCTGTTGTAAATGAGAAATTCTTCTATTCTAAGATCTATCGTTGATGGCCTATATTGACCTGATTCAATGAAATATGTTCATAGTCTCCTGAATGATGAAGAATACTGAGTATTTCCTGGTTATAATCTTCTGAAGAGAAGATAACTGCCCCCCCTCCTTTGTCGGGTTTCATGATCCTGATGTTTCTATTGTTCATGAATTCCGACAAACAATTCCTTTCATTACTTGTTAAATTGTCTGGATGTTTGTGGACCTGTTTTTTCATGTTGTGATATGTCCAGTATATGTCACTGCAAACCAATTGTTCGTAATTGTGCACATGTGGATTGAATGCTGGTATGCGTACTCTTTTCTTGCACACTGATACAGCTGTATCCCTGACTGCTAAATTAGATTCCATCTTATTATCAAATGTTAAAGCCAGATTGAGTCTCCTGGTGTATTTTTTCACTTCCTTAATACAATCGATTAAGTTCCATCCACACATGGGAATAAACTTCATCCCTTTGCTTAGCATTTGGGCACTTATATTGTCTACCTCTACAGAGGTATAATTGTACACCTTGAATCCATCATGTACAATGATACTAGGCTTTTTGTCATTGTCTGCAGCTTTACTACAAATACTCGCTTGTGTCCCCAGGTCACTAGGGTAATCCAATTGTCTCGTGAGGATATCGTCCTGTGTGACATGAGTGTGTGTATGTGTATACTTGTCATCCCTATCTATTTCTTGTGCCATTGGTTGGGAACCCTCCAAGCTGGGTAGAATCTCCCCCCCTGAAAATTTTCTTCTTTATGTGATTTCCTAAATTCACTTCTTCTTGTAGGTTGTTTATTGTGTGAATCTATGTCCTTATGGTTGGGCCATATGTACGCTCTATCATTTTATGGGCCTCAATGTCACGTTGAATTTTCTTATTTTTCCTGTCCACTATATTGTGAGCATTATTGTCAGCAAGGAAAACTGTTTCATGTACAAATCATTTAAACCATCAAAATCCTTGTGTTGTAAAATATTACCATTCATTTGTTCTAAATCATCAGCTAATATATTTTGTTTTCCTCTAAGTGCTTTATCAATAATTTCATGTACTCATATCCAAATCCTTCAAATAATTGGTTAAACTCTTTTTCAACCACAGATGTTAATTTTATCCCTAAAGGTAATTTAAAAAATCTTAAGCCTTCGCACAATTTTCAGCATCACACACTTGGATAAATAACTGCAATCTATTTTGGCATATTTATATGCCAATAGTTTTTTGCCATACTCTATGATATATTCCTTTAATGGGAATGTATTATCTATATCTTGTTTCAAGCCATAACCATGCCTAATGTCCATGTCAAAATAATCATTGTCATCCCTCAAAAAATGTTCAAACAAGGAATCGCCATTGAATACATGTTCTTGTGTCTTCTTTCTGCCACCTATGTTAGCAGAATTGTGTATGTCATAATGTTGGATATTTTGGCTTTTACGGCCCTCCTCTGAAATATATAAGACAGTACCTTTGTTATCATGAACCTTCCTACGCTGCTAACGTCCGAGATGACTTTCGGCGGCACCATACTGTTTATCCATCCATTTTTTGCACATGCTGTAGTCGAAAGTGAAGTCATGCTCCATATAGTCATGGCGTTAAGCAATAAAAATCCTCGTCGGTATGGGCTAAATCCAAAGCCCTGTTGTTAACTGTTTTACCATGTTGGGTGAGTCCACATTGACATTTGTAGCAGATATGTTGTCAAAGACACCGTCCGTGTCTTGTAACACTTCCAGAAACCTACGGTCGGGTGTACTGACATCCCCACATCCTTGTGTTTTGCGATTGAGTCCTTGCACATGCGCAGTGTCTCTCTACGTTGATCCTGGGCGTCTCCTTCGTCATCCGAATATGCGAAACCTTGAGCTCTTACAAATTCGGAGATGCACTACAATCGGTGTCTTCTACCTTTTGTCTTTGTTGGAGCAGGATACAAATTCGGAAAACAAATTTAACAATTTCGCACCCCTGTAGCACCGTGAGGTCGCTCTCAATTCAGTGATACCATCCCTTGCTGGAGAAGCAGATAATTCCTTGTTCTCAGCCATCAGTAATTAACTGTTCACAAACTGGGAAAGCCAACAACACAAGAACTGAAGATGGTGAGTGAAAGGAAAACTGCTTCACGACTGGTAAAACTCACGATAGTTTATTGAACAATTCCACACGACTGGTTAAGCGCTTTCGACTGGTGATCAGTCTTCATCAGAACAAACAGCACATATCATCCCAAAGTATTTATACACATCCTAAATCACCTTAATTGATGTTTAACTACCAAAATCCCGCCAAAAAGTTTAAAGCCATATTACACATTTTCTATAATACACTGTAAGTAAACCAACCTTAAATCAAGATGTGACTTTCAAATACACATGTAATATAATAATATACAATAGTAATATATGCAGTAATATATACGGTGGGTAAAACCTCTTGGTGTAACTGTAATTATCCATATAACTATCTAATAAAAAATCTAATAAAAAATAAAAAATATATAAATATATGCACTTCACTTGTGTGATAAAGTTAAAAATCCCAGTAATAAACCTAAGAGTTGAAATTTACTCTAAAGCTAAAAAAGGTTTTATACTTATAAAATCATTGAGACCAGGTGGTCTCGTGGAATCCGTTAGGATTTGCCATTTACTATATATTTATTTTTATATATTTTTTATTAGATTTTTTATTAGATAGTTAT
This sequence comes from Protopterus annectens, assembly GCF_019279795.1. Lineage (NCBI taxonomy): Eukaryota > Metazoa > Chordata > Ceratodontiformes > Protopteridae > Protopterus > Protopterus annectens. The sequence goes on along the minus strand of NC_056730.1, from coordinate 841,541,385 downwards.
ATGGATAATTACAGTTACACCAAGAGGTTTCACCCACCGTATATATTACTGCATATATTACTATTGTATATTATTATATTACATGTGTATTTGAAAGTCACATCTTGATTTAAGGTTGGTTTACTTACAGTGTATTATAGAAAATGTGTAACTTTTTGGCGGGATTTTAATTAGTTAAACATCAATTAAGGTGATTTAGGATGTGTATAAATACTTTGGGATGATATGTGTTGTTTGTTCTGATGAAGACTGATCACCAGTCGAAAGCGCTTAACCAGTCGTGTGGAATTGTTCAATAAACTATCGTGAGTTTTTACCAGTCGTAAGAGCAGTTTTCCTTTCACTCACCATCTTCAGTTCTTGTGTTGTTGGCTTTCCCAGTTTGTGAACAGTTAATTACTGATGGCTGAGAACAAGGAATTATCTGCTTCTCCAGCAAGGGATGGTATCACTGAATTGAGAGCGGACCTCACGGTGCTACAGGGGAGGTGCGAAATTGTTAAATTTGTTTTCCGAATTTGTATCCTGCTCCAACAAAGACAAAAAGGTAGAAGACACCAATTGTAGTGCATCTCGAATTTGTAAGAGCTCACAAGGTTTCGTATATTCGGATGACGGCGAGACGTCCAGGATCAACGTAAGAGAGACACTGCGCATGTGCAAGGACTCAATCGCAAACCACAAGGATGTGGGGATGTCAGTACACCCGACCGTAGGTTTCTGGAAGTGTTACAAGACACGGACGGTGTCTTTGACAACATATCTGCTACAAATGTCAATGTGGACTCACCCGAACATGGTAAAACAGTTAACAACAGGCTTTGGATTTAGCCCATACCGACGAGGATTTTTTATTAAGCGAACGCCATGACTATATGGAGCATGACTTCACTTTCGACTACAGCATGTGCAAAAAACGGATGGATAAACAGTATGGTGGTGCCCGCCCGAAAGTCATCTCGGACATTAGCAGCCACAGTAGGAAGGTTCATGATAACAAAGGTACTGTCTTATATAATTCGGAGGAGGGCCGTAAAAGCCAAAATATCCAACATTATGACATACACAATTCTGATAACATAGGTGGCAGAAAGAAGACAAAAGAACATGTATTCAATGGCGATTCCTTGTTTGAACATTTTTTGAGGGATGACAATGATTATTTTGACATGGACATTAGGCATGGTTATGGCTTGAAACAAGATATAGATAATACATTCCCATTAAAGGAATATATCATAGAGTATGGCAAAAAACTATTGGCATATAAAAATGCCAAAATAGATTGCAGTTATTTATCCAAGTGTGTGATGCTGAAAATTGTGCCGAAGGCTTAAGATTTTTTAAATTACCTTTAGGGATAAAATTAACATCTGTGGTTGAAAAAGAGTTTAACCAATTATTTGAAGGATTTGGATATGAGTACATGAAATTATTGATAAAGCACTTAGAGGAAAACAAAATATATTAGCTGATGATTTAGAACAAATGAATGGTAATATTTTACAACACAAGGATTTTGATGGTTTAAATGATTTGTACATGAAACAGTTTTCCCTTGCTGACAATAATGCTCACAATATAGTGGACAGGAAAATAAGAAAATTCAACGTGACATTGAGGCCCATAAAATGATAGAGCGCATATATGGCCCAACCATAAGGACATAGATTCACACAATAAACAACCTACAAGAAGAAGTGAATTTAGGAAATCACATAAAGAAGAAAATTTTCAGGGGGGGAGATTCTACCCAGCTTGGAGGGTTCTCAACCAATGGCACAAGAAATAGATAGGGATGACAAGTATACACATACACACACTCATGTCACACAGGACGATCCCTCAACGAGACAATTGATTACCCTAGTGACCTGGGGACACAAGTATTTGTAGTGAAGCTGCAGACAATGACAAAAGCCTAGTATCGTGTACACGATGGATTCAAGGTGTACAATTATACCTCTGTAGAGGTAGACAATATAAGTGCCCAAATGCTAAGCAAAGGGATGAAGTTTATTCCCATGTGTGGATGGAACTTAATCGATTGTATTAAGGAAGTGAAAAAATACACCAGGAGACTCAATCTGGCTTTAACATTTGATAATAAGATGGAATCTAATTTAGCAGTCAGGGATACAGCTGTATCAGTGTGCAAGAAAAAGAGTACGCATACCAGCATTCAATCCACATGTGCACAATTACTAACAATTGGTTTGCAGTGACATATACTGGACATATCACAACATGAAAAACAGGTCCACAAACATCCAGACAACTTAACAAGTAAAGAAAGGAATTGTTTGTCGGAATTCATGAACAATAGAAACATCAGGATCATGAAACCCGACAAAGGAGGCGGGCAGTTATCTTCTTCAGAAGATTATAACCAGGAAATACTCAGTATTCTTCATCATTCAGGAAACTATGAACATATTTCATTGAATCAGGTCAATATAGGCCATCAACGATAGATCTTATAATAGAAGAATTTCTCATTGACAACAGGATATCAAATGACACGATATTTTTGTGAAAGAGGATCATCCAGTTCTAGCCAAAATGGTTGGTATTCGGTTACATAAATCCATTGACCAACCACCCTTTCGACTGATTGTATCTGGTTCCAGATCAAAAACCTACAGATTAGGGAAACTTATAGACAATTGGGTAAAGAAGGTTTACGACAACATCCCCCACATTATCAAAGACTCGTGGAGGTTCTTGGGTACCATCACCAAAGACTTGTGGGAAACTAATTTGATCTACCTTACAGTGGATGTAGTAGACCTCTTTTCCAGTATCCCTAAGACTGAAGGACTGGAATTTTTTGAAAAGAGACTGACTAGATACACCCATTTTTCCTGGGAGAAAATCAGCATCATTTGTGACATGATGTCACTGGTGTTAGATCACAACTATATCTCCTTTCAAGGTGAATTTTTCAGGCAGACAAGTGGCGATGGGAGCATCATGTGCTCCCATCTTTGCGAATTTGGTCATGGCCGAATGGGAATCGGTGTATGTGTTCAACAGCCCTTTCTACAAAGATATCATAACATACATTAGATATTTGGATGACATTTTTATTTTATGGAAGGCCTCTGAGGATAGGTTACTAGAATTTATGGAGTACCTAAACAAGACAGTCAATTCTCAAATTCACTTATGAATACAGTTACCATGAAATATCATTTTTGGACGTAGCATTGAGTCACAACAATCAAGGGTTCATCTCTAGGGTGCATAGGAAACCCACTTTTTCCAATGATTACGTCCATTATAGTAGTAACCATCCCCCCCATGTATTTCAGAATGTCATAAAAGGCCAATGTGTACGCCAGAAAAGAATGTCTTCTAACAAATCAATCTTGGAAAAGGAGCTTAATACCATCAAAGAAATGTTTTTGAGTAGAGCTTACCCTGAAAAGATGGTCTTGGAGGTCATCAGTTATGTGTACAATGAATGGGGTAATAAATATCCACCCCTATTAGGTGCGTATCAGATGGACAAAAAAGTAGGAATTTGTAGTGAAACATCAGGAAGAGTTTGTGTCCTTATGTACACCCACCACACATATTATAAAGGAAATATTGAAAGGCATTGGTCAACACTTAGAGTATTGGACAAGGAAGAGCTATTGGGTAGTAAACCAAGATGTGTATATAAACTGCCCCAAATATAAAAAGGCTATTAGAAAAGCCGATAATAAAGCGGAAAGATCAAAGCATCGATCACATAAGGGTACAGTTAAATGCGGAACTGCAAACAGTGTAAATACATTAATTCTAACATGACTATTCAACTTAATGATTTGTGTCATACTACTATAAAAAGCAAATGTGGTAACTGTAGAACAAAACATGTGGTCTATCTGGCAGTCTGTAACTATGCAACCATTACATAGGCAAGACAGAGAGACAGCTGAACAGACGATTTACTAACATGCGCATAAAATAGGGAAACAAGATACCAAAATGCATTGTACAGACACATCTTGGATAAAGGCTAGGAACATGGTTTTTGTTTTCCATTGTAGAACAGATAGATGTCCGCCCATTTGGGGTGACTGGAAAATGAAATTAGCCGCTATGAAGTAAATGGCAAATCCTAACGGATTCCACGAGACCACCTGGTCTCAATGATTTTATAAGTATAAAACCTTTTTTAGCTTTAGAGTAAATTTCAACTCTTAGGTTTATTACTGGGATTTTAACTTTATCACACAAGTGAAGTGCATATATTTATATATTTTTATTAGATTTTTATTAGATAGTTATATGGATAATTACAGTTACACCAAGAGGTTTTACCCACCATATATATTACTGCATATATTACTATTGTATATTATTATATTACATGTGTATTTGAAAGTCACATCTTGATTTAAGGTTGGTTTACTTACAGTGTATTATAGAAAATGTGTAATATGGCTTTAAACTTTTTGGCGGGATTTTAATTAGTTAAACATCAATTAAGGTGATTTAGGATGTGTATAAATACTTTGGGATGATATGTGTTGTTTGTTCTGATGAAGACTGAGCACCAGTCGAAAGCGCTTAACCAGTCGTGTGGAATTGTTCAGTAAACTATCGTGAGTTTTTACCAGTCGTAAGAGCAGTTTTCCTTTCACTCACCATCTTCAGTTCTTGTGTTTTCCATTAAAGGAATTTTAAGTCTGCAGTAGCAGCTGGCTCAAAAGGAGGCAGAGTGAGTTTCTCCAATACAAAGTTAAGGTCCCAGGCTGGATTTGGAGCTCTCCTGGGTGGTCATAAATTGTTGGCCCCTCTGAGGAACTGCTTGAGCAGTGGATGAGAGAAGAGGGGAAGTTTTGTGCTATAATGAGCTGAAATGGCTGAAGCGTGAATTTTGATGGAGGAGAAATGCCTTTGTGAAGCATCTCAATTAAGTATTGTAAAATCTGAGGAAAATTGTGTACTGCTGCGCTCATCCCTTGAGATTGGTTCCAGGCACAGAATCTTTTCCATTTTTCCGCATAAGATTTTCTAGTACTAGGCCTCCTTGCCTCTAACATGATATCCATCACTGGTTTACTGAGGGATGGTAAAGGAGAGATTAGGTAATTAGCCAAGCTGCTAGGTTCAGTGTTTGAAGCTGAAAGTACAGGATCTGGTTCTCCAGCTGAGACAATAGGGTAGGAGTCTGAGGTAGGTGCCATGGGGCCAACAGTGACACACTGCACAAGAGGGGGTACCAGTGTTGGTGCGGCCAGTCTGGTGCTATCAAAATCATCCTTGGTTTGTCTTATTTGATCTTTAGTAATACTATGGTGAGCAGAGGCAGAGGAGGAAAGACATAAACTGATAGGTTTTACCAGCTGAAGGACAGAGCATTCACTTTCCAAGATTGTTTGTGGGGAGTCCTTGTGCACAATTTGTCTAATTGTTAGTTCTGGGAGTTGGCAAACAGGTCTATATCTGGGCTCCCCATTTGCTTGTCAACATGTTGAAAATCCTTGGTTTCAGTTTCCACTCATGTGGGTCCATGAGGTTTCTGCTTAGTTCTTCTGCAAATGTATTTAGTTTTCCTGGCAGGATTTGAGCTTGTAGATGCTCTTGGTAACTCAGGGCTGTGTTCCACAATGCCATGGCTAGTCTGCAGAGGGGGTACGAATGTGTGCCCCCCTGCTTGTTTATGTACCACATAACAGTGGTGTTGTCTGTCTTTACCATTAATTGTCCTGGAAGAATGTGGTCCTTGACAGCTCTCAGAGCATTCTGTACAGCTAACATTTCTTTTTGATTGATATGCAGGTGCATTTGACTTGGGTTCCATTTGCCCTGAATGCACTTCCCTGTCAGGTGAGCCCCCCATGCATAGTCTGATGCGTCTGTTGTTAGGGTTTGGGTGGCAGGTGGTATTGTGAATGGTAGTCCCTTGTTTTGGTGGCAGGCCTCTGCCTACCAAAGAAACTCTAGGCATAGGCAAGGTATGATAGGAATCATTGCTTCTAGATTCTGAGAATGTTGACACCATAGGCTTTTTAGATACCATTGTAGTTTCCTCATATGCAGTCTTGCATATGGAATTAGAAGAATGCAGGAGGCCATGAACCCAAAGGCTTGTAGTATTTTCCATGCAGATAGCAGGGTTTTTGTGGCCACTTGTTTGAAGTAGGTTGTCAAATTAATTTGTTTCTCTGGCATGAGGAAGGCCATCTGGGAAGTTGTATTCAAGCTTGCTCCCAGGAATATAATTTGTTGACAGGGTACCAGGTGTGATTTCTTTTCATTTTATGGTGCACCCCAGACAAGTTAGCACCCTTTGAACAAAGGCCAGATGATTCAAAAGTATGTCCTGGCTTTTTGCCTGAATTAGACAATCGTCCAGGTATGGGTATATTTGAATATTTCTTTGCCTGCAAAATGCAATGACTGGAGCTAGGCACTTTGTAAATACCCTGGGAGCAGTACATAATCCAAAGGGCAGTGCAGAGAACTTATAGTGCATGTAGCCTGCTTTGAAGCATAGGTATCTTCTGCAAGATTCCCTGATTGGGATGTGCAGGTATGCTTCGTTTAAATCTAGTGTTGCCAAACAGGCATCTTTGTCTAGCACAGGCAGCAACTGGTGAAGAGTCAGCATCTTAAATTTTGGAATCACCAAAAAGGTGTTTAGTGTAGACAGGTCCAGGATAGGACACCATGAACTTTCTTTTTTGGGTACCAGGAAAAGTCTTGAGTAGAAACCTTGTCCCTTTTCCTCTTCTGGCACCAACTGAATAGCCCCCATGCTTAAGAGAGAAAGTACTTGCTTTTGGGCCTCTGCCCACTGATTTGGGGGTAGATCTGGCCATCCGCTTGGTTTTGGTAACGTGTGGAAGTGAAATCTGTATCCCTGAAGCACTATATTTAAAACCCATTTGTACTGGGTAATGAGTTCCCAGTTCTTTGCATGAAGAGCAATCCTTCCCCCCAAAGGGGCAGACAGTTGAGAAGTGCTTGTAAGTTTTAAGAAGTCATTGAGACAGTTTATCATAGGGGGGAGTTTTATTACTCCCAGATTTGGAAGTGGAGGCCTCCCACTGCTTAGTCTTGTGCATACCCTGGGACTGAAGCCTGGGAGCTCTGCTGGATCTGGGTTTGGACTGAGAAGGTCTAGAAGAGGCAAGAAAGGACCACTTCTTGGAAGGCCAATGCCTACTAAACCTTGGTGGTTGTATTTGTAAAAAATCTTTAACAGTTTGCATAGATTTAGCTTTTTCCTCCATCTTTTTAAGAACTTCTTCAGCCTTGTTGCCAAACAGGTGGTTAACATGATCTGGCAAGGATTGCTCCTTGAGTCAAGCATGCCTTCTAAGTACAGACCCAGTGACAGCAGCCCTGCAAGATGCCACTAGTGAATCAAAACCACATTGCAAAGTATGTTTTCCAACTTGTTCAGCTGAATGCAGTAAATCCTGTAAATCCTTATTTTCAGTACAATCAGGAATCAGCATCATTTTCTCTTTAAGCAATCAGATAATATACTGCTGATACTTTAACATATGAAACCGGCAGTTTAAGGCCCTAATGGCAAAAGTTGCAGAAGTCTATACCTTCTTACCCCATCTATCCACTGCCCTGGAGTCTCTATCAGATGGGGTAGGATTTTTGGCAGTAGTAGCTTTAATGCCCTTGTGTCCCTGTGAAATGGTCTCAGGATCCGCAGTAGGATTTTTAAAAAGGAACTTGTGAGAGTCGTGGACCCTGTAATATCTATTAGGTTTTCTGGGAGCAGGAGGTAAAGAGTCAGGGGCCAAGCTAGATTCTGAAAAGGCATCATCAACAATGTATAGTACAGGAGGTATGGCTTAAGGCCTGTGCTGGTGTAGTAGTAAGAAATCCCTAAGCCTCTTTTAAGAATCAGAGAAATCCTGACTTTCCCAGTGAAAAGGCTCCCTGAGAGTATGCAAGGTTCCACCAAAAGAGAAGTCCTCTGGAGGAGAAGCAGAGGGAATAGAGTCCTCAGCATCAGAATCCTCATAGGTAGATAAGGGTAAATCCTGGTCATCAGAGGAAACAGAAAATTTAGAATCCTAGTCAAAAGTATCATAAGCCAACTCAATCCTAGGTCTCTTAGAGGGGGAAGGCTGGCTTCCCCTGATTAAAGTACTAAAGTCTTCAGCCATTTTTATCATTTGTTTTTTAGGCATAGAGGCCTGAACATGCAGTCTGGGTGTCAGTTTTCGAGGCAAGGTTCAAATTTTAGGCCTTGAAGAAGAAGGAGATGGAGTTAGTTTAATACACAAGTCAGTAGGTCTGAATACACCCTCAAAAGCTGGTGCCTGCACAGCGGCTCTGGACCCATCCAAGGTAAAGACATCCGCAGATTCCACAGTTGAAGCATCTCGCAGCATACTGGACTCCGAATGGGTCTCAGTAGAGGCCTGTGAATCTGAAGTAGCGGGTATCAAGGGCTGCAAAAGCACGTCACTGAGTACTGGTGAACTGGTGACTGGCTTAGAAGAAACGTCGTCAGCAGCTTTAGACCTTGGCGGCCTGTCTCTGTCTTTATCTTTGTGTTTTTTTGGAATGTCAGTAGTCGGATGGCTTACCAAAGACATATCAGGATAATTGAACCAAGCACCAAAATATTTAGAAGCCAAAATATACCGATTTTTGATAGTTCATGGTTTAAATAAGGCACAAAACCAACAGCGAGGTACGTCGTAGTCAGGGCCTAGGCAAGGAATACAGTACTTATGAAAATCTTTATGAGGTATTTGCTTTCCACAAGTAATACAATTATTTACTTTTACTGACATCAGTTTAGAGCAAGAAAAAGTTTCCCCAATGGGGTACTTAGCTTTTAGCTGTTGACTTCAGTTCTGAAACTTGAAAACAAAACTTTCAGGAGTCAGCTGACCGGCACTTGCAAACCGCTTCTGCTTCGTGCACTACATGGCAAGAAAGACTGATGTAATGGCATTGGCTGCATGTTTTATACCCCTGATGACCTGATGTCATGGAAGAAGGGACAGCAACCAACGCAGGACCCAAGACTTTGTTAATCAGGCCAACCGAGGGCTACTGCAAGCAGATAACCTAAATGTGATGACTGCAACAGGGAAACACGAAGAACATCAAGAGCAAATGTGAGCTTTTATAGTTCTGATTAAAGTGTGTTTTATCCTTACTTCAGCCTTGTGGACGTCTTTTCACTTAGTATTTTATTTTTTATGTAGGTCAGACTAACATCAGAGACAATAGGAAATAAGTCATCATGTTACTCCAAGACAGTTGAATTAAAAAATTACAGGTTACTTAAGATGAACAAAATTGCCTTTTAAGGTAATTCTGATATGAATATAATGTTAAGGCACATTATGGACAAAGACTCTCCTAAAACCTCTTACTAATGTTGATACCTTCTTTTGATCAAGTCATGAACAACCAGCAGTTAACCAGCTGAATACTGTTGGACAACATACAGAAAAAAAACTGTTCTGGGATCGTAGGGAGCCTTTTTCCCCAAGTTTACCTAGTCTGGCAATTAGTGGAGAGCACTGAGGCTGTGAGGTGTTAAAAATGTGCTTCCTGTAGGGTTTATATTATAACATAGAAGTAGTAAAACATTGAATGTTATAATATCGAACCCAAAACAGCGAATGCTGAAAATAGCGAAGCTGCAGAACATCAAATTCTTTCCTAGGGAAAGAATTTGATGGGCTGTTTCTGCCGCTTCACTATTTTCTCCACTGTGGTGTGAAGGGTACAGACTAGGTTAAGGTAATTGTGCAAATGGACCGGGTTAAGGTGAGTGTGGGAATGGGATAGTTAGGGACCTTAGGGTTAGGGAGTGGGTATGGTGAGTGTGCGATAGGGACCTTAGAGTTAGGGAGCGAGTAAGGTGAGTGTGCGATAGTTAGGGACCTTAGGGTTAGGGAGCAGATAAGGTGAGTGTGCGATCGTTACGGACCTTAGGGTTAGGGAGCGGGTAAGGTGAGTGTGCCATAGTTACAGTCCTTAGGGTTAGGGTCTGGGTTAAGATAAGTGGATAGATAGTAGTGTATGTATGGCTTAGTGTAGGATTAGAAGTAGAATTTTAAGTGTATGTGTGTGGATTACTTTTTTTGGTGTGCTTGTGTTGTCTGTGTGTTTCTTGGAACAGCAAATTTTTTCCCATGGAAAAAATTTGCTGTTCTGAACTTTCGATTAAATCACATTTTGACATTCCAAGTTCGAGCTTATGGTGTTTGATGTTTTGGGATTTCGATTATGTGATATACACCCTTTCCTGTAGTCCATGGCTTCACTGCTTTAGCCTCAACTTGTCAACTGTACAACTCTGAGCATATCATTTAGACACAATCCAGCTTGAAAAAAAGATAATTTTACCCAGCAGGCTTACCTTGTCAACAAATACTATTAAAATGTAGAAGATTGTATCATCTGAGGTTTTAAGCAAAATATTCCTTTATCTTGTTAAAAAACTGGGAAAGGACTAGAAGGTTATAGGCCATATATATTCACCCCAGCAAACTAAATTTCAGCAGGCCGCACTTCATTTTTTCCAACATACTCCAGACTTGAACAAACAACCACAAGAACGGCAAGCAGAAAAAAGTCTGAGTTCTGTTTTAATACAAAAGAATGAAGCGCTTTTCATTTGCTTCCAAAGCAAACTTCTTCAGATTACAAATGCACCATATAACAAAATGCATTTAAATACCAACAGGTGATAATTTTTACCTATCACCACGAACCTCCTCACCTTAGAAACTTTTAAAGAAACACTCACACATTAAAACTGCTACTCACCACTATAAAGTTACAATATGTGAAGCAGTGCACATCAAACAGTATAAACTTACATAAACCATAAACTTATCTAAAAAAAATCTTATCATTTTCAAATTAGAATAAAAAATACATTCTACAGTTATATTTAAAATTGCTCAATACTTAAAAAGTATCATTCTTATGAATGAGACACACCTAAAGAACTATAAAACATTTTCATCTTTGCAAGCTTTTCAATTTCAAAATACAGCTGATAGAACAAGCTTCATTTATACTGGGGTAATTATAAGCATTCAGTCTAATTTGCCGCAGCAATTCTAATTCTTCTAACCATAAGGGTACAGGACCACACCTAATGTCTATAGCTACCTGGTCTATAGCTATGAATTTAAATTTGTGGTCTTTGTGCAACTGTATGTGTTTAGCTAGTGCGTTGTCAGTTTTGCCTTTAGATATTGTGTACTGATGTTCGTAGACCCTATCACGTTGTCTCTATTCTGTTTTTCCAATATAGAATGCAGTACAGCATTGGCATCTAGCTAAATACACTACGTACCTAGAATTACAGTTGAACCGCTGTATACTCCAGACTTCTTTTAAACAAAGGTTATAACTTCAGTGCAGCTTAGTGAACCAGTTTATATAATATTTGTTTGTATCTGATATACTTTGCACTTCTATAGGCCAAGCCATGTCATTACTGATATTGTTTGCTATTCAGCTCCATCTACAAAGTGCACATCATCATGCTTGCATGCGTGGTACTTACAGGTCTCCATAAATGGTGCCGTAGATCTCAGATATATGCCACTTGTAAGCACCTTTCAGGACAATAACGAGCAAGGCGATGAGAATAGCAGGAAGCCCCCAGCTCAGTGTAAACAACAGTAGATACCGTCGGTCTGTGTGCTCATCATTCATTACCAAAATATGCCAGAAATTAACAGCCTGCAAAAAACAGGGATATTTTATGGTAAGCATATAAGCAGGCATTTCAAGGCGACATTAACTAATAATACTACAATTGTAAAATTCCCTACACATCACTAATAAAAAAACTTTAGTAAGCATCCCTCATCACGTGCACTAGCATGAAACATCTTTCCATTCTATTACTGTAGTATTCTTAAACCACACATTTGCTTTAACTGTTCAGTATAGTATTATGAATGCATTCAGACTGAGAGTTAATGTAATGAAGGAAAACATTTACATTGCAATGCACATAACTTTTTAAGGTCAGTTCACATATATTTTATTACATTTTAGTATTATTTTGTATTTCAAGCTTTCTCTCTAGTTTCATGGCTGGGACTGATAGACGATTAATACATATGTCTATATAAAATATGTATATGTTATAAGTATATATGCACTCAAACCTACACGAATACCAATACCCTGTCATGTATTTATAATGAAGTTTGTATTCCATATATAAGCACTAATAATGTACACATTCCTGTAGATGTTGTTAAAATAATTTACTTATTCACTGTCAGACCTTGGCTGTGTATTGTATTTGCAATTTTTGTCAAATGCCTTAGTGACACTATTGTATTTGTTTTGTCTTTGTATTCCTATGTGCATTTCAAGGATATTGTCCTTGCCACTGTAGCCCAGGTTGTAACTCAAAAGGTTCCCCAGAGCACTAAACTTGTAAGAAAATAGAAATAAATAAAAGGTAACCAGTCTTCTTTTGCAATGTCAATTAAAAAAATCTAGCAGTACTTTTAAACAAATTTTCTCTGAATAGTGGCACTGTTAAGGAAAGGGTTTTTAAAAACACAGTAGTTTGGGATTAGGGACACAGGAAGGTTTAGAGTTATGGTTAGTACACATATGCAAGGATGGGTAGGGAGGATTAAATATGCAAGATTTATATATACATACATACATATATATATATATATATATATATATATATATATATATATATATATATATATACATCTGTATCTATATCTACATATTTAGAAAGATAGATATAGAAATAGAAGCAAAGACAAACCATAAAGTAAAAACTGCAAGAGAAACTTTGACAAGCTAAAGTCTTCAATGTGTAATCCTCCTTTTGTGGTGGCCCATGGGATATATGCAACTTACCACTTAAAGACATACCAATGTTTCAGATACATGGCTTCTGAATGCCAACAACTTTTTAATTTTTACTTTTTAAGTATTTATGGGTATATTCAGAACATTAAAGCCAAACTCCAAAAGCTGTAAACATCCATTTTCAGTCTTTTTTTTTTATTACTGTGATAGTACTGCATAAGTGGATTGTTTGCCTATACTTTAGAAACACAGAGCTTACTAAATAAATAAATATATGTGTGTATATATATATATATATATATATATATATATATATATATATATATATATATATATATATAGATATATATTTATTTATACAACTCCCCCCCATTAATATTCAATAACGTGCACACTGATTGGTCAGCATGCGCGTTGTAAATCAGAGTTATAGTAATGGAAAAAGGTCAGGTCGCCCGGACTTTTTCCATTACTATAACTCTTTTTTCTCACTGTTTTGCTATGTTAAATGAGTTTAACATAGTGAGACAGTTTGTAAAAAGCAACGGAGATCTTGCTTTCTCAGTTGCTTTTGCCCACAGTTCTGATGTACTGCGTAGGCATACGCATGCGCAGTACATCAGAACTGCCGCAGAATACCAGACAGCTGCAGATGGGCAGCAAGGAAGCATTATACAATGCCATTATTTAAGAAAAGTAATTATTTTTTTCTTAAATAATGTCATTGTATAATAGACATGAAATGAAAATTCTCTGTTTAAATTTGAAGATGCTTATGCAAGCCTACTGTCATTAGTCTGAAATATGCCTTTTTTAAATCTGCAGGATGCCATGTGGGCACATACAAATGACTGGCAGCACATATCTGCAATAAAGGGGTCTTCTGTGGGGCTGCCTAAGATATTACATGCCTGTAATCCTAGCTGTCCCTGTACTGCGGTTCTGCTGTCACATAACTGACATTATGAAAAGTGGCTGAAAACATTGCCATCATTTTCTCTGACATTCTGCCATGCCTTCTTCTTCATTCTCAGCTCCTATTGGACACTTTGAGAGACTTTACATTCTGTTTGTTAAAGTTACCTTTGTAACAAAAATCTGTCAGCTAGGTACACCACTAGAACCACATAAGGAAATCTTGTACATCATCTAACATCAGATGCAAACTGGTTGCCCTTTGTGACTTTAACAATGACTGCAAAACTGAAGCAGGAAAGTGGTCATGCATCCCTGCTCAGCTCTGCAAGTTTGCCAAGTTAGTAGAACTTAACATTAGAGCTGATGTATTATCTAATAGGAATGTAAGTTACAGCAAGTGCAGTCATCTTCATTTGCAACATTTCCTGAGTAGGAATATAGGCTGAGTCATTTAGGAACCAACTTTCATCCTTGTCTCCTGGCAGCAGAGCTCTCAAGTTCAACATCAGGTTTTCATACTGCTTTTTTTTCCAAAAATACTTTACAAAAAACATGAATTCAAAACATAAATAGCCATATCTGAAGACTAGATAGAGTTACCAGCAACAATATACTAAATCTGAAATAGCAAAATACTGCATGATCACAGATTATTAAACAGTACAGTGCTGACTATGCAGCTAAACAGGTGTCAAAGGTCAATCACATCCAATGTCCATACACTTATATTAGGTAAAATGTGACCTGCTTTAAAAGTCATTAAAATATGCATAATCATTCATAACACCTGTTAGCTATAAATTTTAGTGCAGTTCTTCCTTGCCAAATGCCCCAAAGTTCATAATCAGTAATAAAGCAGCCAACTGGTGATAGGCAGTTTGGAACTGATAACATATAATGTAATAACTGCAAGTGATCTATAAAAGATATGTTTGTACTGCCTTAGTCTTCATAAGATAAAATCAGGACAAATGTCCAAAATGGACAGAGGAATCCTCAAGAGCCATGTATTCAGTGAAATACTTCCCGTAGAAACAAATATTCACACTGAACACCAACTCTTCAAATGGCATAGCTGATATCCATTTCACATCCACTTTCTGCCCTCATATAAATCATCAGACTGGAGCACTAGCACTTTCCTCCAACAGCAGAACTGACATCTGCACAATTGGCCAGCTTTTCAATAAGTCGAAAAAGTATCGCAAGATTTCTGGCAGTCATCTGCCTAAAAAAATGTATGTGTCACAGAGCTGGTTAAACAAAATACTTTACTCCTTTACGAAACAGCAAGGATTTCCAAGACCTCTGAGTTCATTTCAACTCTTACTATGTAAAGTTGGAATAAGTCGAATACTTGTTCTGAATCATGCCATCCAGTTCTTCAGTGAGTCATTTTAACTATATCGTTAATGCAGATAAAGAAGGCCTGTACTCATTATTGGTTAACCACTGAGGTTAAACCCTCATGTTAAAAAGCAACCAAATCTAGATGCAATGCCATATGACTAAATATAGTTTTCATAAAACTTGGACAGAGTGTGCACAAATAGCGCAAAAATGTAAGCAGGACGAAAAATCTCATTACCACTCAAAGACAAAAGTCTGACACCACACACTGACTATTATATTACTTTACACTACAATTGCCATTTTTGCATGATACATATGCTAAAAAGGCAAAATGTCATGTTTACAGTATGTTGTGAGATTACCTGCTCTATGCTGCAGAGGTACCACTCATGTGGAACGGACTCCCCATTCATATAAAACAAAGTTCATCTCTGTCCATAGTCAACTTAGCACTATAGATGGGAAATAGGAAATTTACCCCAGGGCTGGCCCCCCTCTTCCAATGGACAGAGGCAGCTCCTTAATGCTATATCCAATGAATAGGGCCCCACAAATTACCTATGCTATGATCTCAGTTATTCTCATTAGGGGAAATATATAATTCTCCACTGTGGTATAGGTAAGGCCATTCTATAACCAAATGGGATAGGTTATTTCAAGCACAGAAAGGGGCATTGGCTAGGCTTAAAATGACCCTCAAGGCAGCTAGCCTAGTACTAATGAATGAGCCAATGAACAAAGCATTGATTACAACACTGATGAGCTGAGATCAATTAACAACTGAGTAAGCTTAAAGAACCAGGTGGGGATGCCAGACATGTAGCTTACATTGCCAGGTAGAGATAGAAGTGGTGGCTCCAATCACTATAGTGAAATGGCACTCCAGCTGATGGCCTAGGCCAGTATCCATGAGAACAGGCTAAGTGGAGAGTGATGTGAGTGGGATCTGCACAAGCTGGTAGTAGTGGCCCTTGCAGTGGTGTGTTAAGGACTAGGCATGTCTCTGTATGAGTGCATAGGTGGTCCACCTGCAGTAATGCAGAAACGCACATTATCGCCAGAGGATGTAGTTAGGTCTGTAGAGCAAAGAATGCATTAATGGTTGTCAGTATGATGACACCATAATTGTATTTTACATCACAGGGACAAGTGAGCCAGGAACAACTCTTGTTGCCAAGTTGATCTCTACAGAGGTCAACACGTGTAATATTTATTTTTATTGTTGTCTTGTGCTTTTGGAATCAAGTGCATAATTTTCATAACTTGTATCAGGTCACAAATATGTGTGAGTTGATATATATCTCTGAACACTGACATTTCTTTCAGAGGGAACTATTTGATTTTTTCTTTGAATATTTCCAAAATTGACTCTAAATAATTCCAACTATCTATCTGGCTAGCTCTCCATTTTCTTAAAAATGCATCTCAATTCCCGACTAGTTAGATAAGATAATAACAAGGAACTCCTCTACATCAATCTTACTATGAAAAAGAAGAT
This sequence comes from Protopterus annectens, assembly GCF_019279795.1. Classification (NCBI taxonomy): domain Eukaryota; kingdom Metazoa; phylum Chordata; order Ceratodontiformes; family Protopteridae; genus Protopterus; species Protopterus annectens. The sequence goes on along the minus strand of NC_056730.1, from coordinate 841,524,809 downwards.
CACATCATAGCTAAATACATGACCCGCTCTATGTCCCCCTTGGCCATACATACTTCCTTCCTAATTAACATGGAATCCCTATGTATTATTTCAAACACTGTTCTCTTAGGAGTGTTCAACTATCCTTCAATAAAGTGGGAGACCTATACATCCTTAAATATGTATGTCCAGAGATTTATGGACTTAATTAATATGGACTCTCTGGATCAGTTAGTCCACACCCCAACTAGTGGTGACAAAATCCTGGATTTGGTCCTTACCAATATGGGACAGCTCTGTTGTTAACCAATTGTAACCACTTCATTGGTCAAATCAGAGCACAGTCCTAGCACATTCACAATAAGACTGATGCATCCTCCATTACTTCAGTATTCAGAGACTATGCAAAGGCTAATTTACTAAAAACTGACCGATGACCTGGCTACATTCAAAAGGAACACAATGGTCTCACTACTTATGCAGAATCATTTTCTGCCACATTCTATATAAATGTAAATAGCTGTGCTGACATACCTGTTACCCTAAAAAAAATACAATGCCAAAATCAAAAATAAACCCCTGTGGTGGAACCCTAATATAAACAGGATCTATAATAAAAGAAAAAAAAAACACTGCATGTAAAAATAAACCTAAGTCTCAAAAAGCCAAAAACAAAACAAGGAATGTCAGATTCTGTTCAAATCAAACAAAGCCAGACACGAGGTAAAAATAGTCAACCTGGAAAAAACTGCAAAGCTTTCTCTAACTGTGCTAAAACATCAGAAACAATGCCTAACACTCCAAAGAGCTAATAGCAAATTATATTATATACTCAGACCCGGAGAACATAGCAAGAAGTTTCAGAAATAACGCCTAACACTCCAAAGAGCTAACAGTAAATGATATTATACAGTCAGACCAAGAGACCATAGCAAGACACTTCAGAAACAATGCCTAACCTTCCAAAAGAGCTAATAGTAAATTATATTATATACTCAGACCCCAAGAAAACAGCATGCAATTTAGCTCTAATTTCATCCCCCCCCCCATCCTCTCCAATTCCTTGGTATGTACACCTCCCCAGTGACGACTGGTGACTTCAAATCAAAGGGGGGCTGCAGGAGACAGCTGAATGGGTGTGACCAAATAGAAAGGGGAGGAGCTATGCTCAAAACCACAAAAACTGCAACCTTAATTAAATACGCTGCCCTGGGTACCAAATCATCATTATGAGAGTACAATCAAGACAAAATGAAGTGTAGAAGGAAAAAAATATTTCAGTGCATTGGCTGCATGACAGCTTACTTAATATCTAGATGGAAACAAAAAGGTTGTGTGGCATGAAAAAATAAATTACTTTTTAAATACATTACTGGAATGCCAGTCAAAATCAAGTATAAGAAAAACAAGCAGCACTCAACTCAAACCACTTCTCCTTGCACTGCAGTTCTAATTATAATTTATATTTAGCTTTATAAAAGGACCAAGTAGCATGCTGAAAGTAACAATCTCTGTGATACTTTTAAAAATATTTCTTATCCAAAAAAGACCTGCTGCCTGACAACTATCTACTTGTTTCATGGGGAAAACACGATCAAAGTAAAAAATGAACAGCAAACAAGAAACAAGCTCAAGATAAATTGTTTAAAGGATTAGTGTACAGGTAATGGACCACACATGATAGATTGGCATTCTGTTTAGTTTACGGGTAAAGCCTGCAAATATGACTGCACATCAACAAAGGTAATGAGCTTCTTAAAATACTGTAATCCTGTCCTTTATTACAAATACTGTCATATGCATTTCAATACCCAAGGCTTATACATTATCTAGTTAAGTATTCTCTTCCTGGCAACAATAGAAAGACTTTCAATGTTGGCAGTTTTTTAACAGTATGCTTATTAAAGCTTACTTGCATCTTACAATCTCAGACAAGCTTACCACTAATTTGCCAAAAAAACACAATTTTATGAAAAACAGGCCAAAAATGTAATGCAAAAATATAAAATAGCCACACAATACAGCTGGGAACCTGTCAAATAAGGGACACTTTTTAATATTTGTACTGCTAACTTGAGCAGCTGAACAAATAAAAGAATGTACATGCATTTCTGAAATAAAAATAATCTATAACTCTGATTATTACAGCTATTTATTAATTGTAAACCCTCCACGTTTTCTTCCAAAATTGCCATTTTGCAGAGGGATTTTTAGAGAAGAGCAACATTTTGAGCCAAAATCGGGGACAGTTGAGAGGTTTTGATATGCCTAATTCTATAAAGCAATTTATTTGCACATACCTCTCAAACTGTTAATGCAGGAAATCTGGACAAGGCCAAATATATTGGGGGACCATATAAACAGTACTAAAAATTGCTCTTGTATAAATTGAGACAGTTGATAGAATAACAGGTCTTGCTTTAGCATGCATTTTTCTGAAGGTCATGAAGTCTGAAACTTAGTGTCTGTCATTATTTAATGACTTAATTCCTAAATGATTTGCCAGAAAACCACAAAATTTGTGCGGAACAAACCAAAAATAAGAAGCAAAACTCTAGACAGTTGAGAAGTATAGTTCAGCTGGGGCCGTCTTTGAGTTTGCTGCCCTTCCCCCCTCACAAAATCATAGTCGAATGCAGCCTCCCCCCTGCAGCCATTCCAATGAACCATTACTTGGCTATTTCACCCCATTTACCATAAACACTAATGTGCATGCTGCTTTACTTCTGCAATGATTTGGACTTCATTTGAATGTTTTATTTTGCATTTTACAGCGCAAACACTAATAGATATTTGCTAAACAAGGCAAGGCAGTCTCACAATGAAAATAGACACCATTATATCTTCTCTGCCCTTGAAACTCACATTCATTGAAACAGCATTGAAACCCACGTTCAAAGAAAATACATTTTGCCAGTGGCAGATAAAGATTAACTTTGGGTTTGGGCTGTTTTCAAATCACAGGCGCCTTGTGCACATGCTCTTTCATACATCTTCCTGATTGTATTAAATTATATTCCTTGTACAATACAGTGCAGTTTTAGAGGGTGTTTTAAATGTATTGTTTTGAACATTTTTCCAGTAAACAATTAAACAAAATGCATGCACCAATAATGACAAAACTGCCCAATTCAGAATATTGCCATCACAAAAGTCTACTCAAACTTCTACAGTCCACCAGTATCAGTAAATGTGCACAATCTCTGAAGAAGTAAAAGTCATCTAAATAATTCCACATTAAAAAGATCTGTAACTAATGCAGAGGTTGCTGCTAGCAAACAACTTTGTATTTCATTGTTTCATCCACAAATAAAGTGTCTGTTGCCCTTGATGAATAAATTGCCTATGCTACACTAAAAAAATGATACACTAGTAATATTGCAATAGGGAATGGATGGAAAACTGATAACAGGTTCATAGTTACTTAGTATCTTCACCAAAAAGGAGTGCAGCATCTATCCCCTTTGCAACACAGTATAGTATCAGCAATGCATCTATTGACTGTGGGAGTAGAACCCACAGCCTTCTGCATCCAAAAGCAAGTACACTACCTGCTGTGATATTAACAACGCAAGTCAACTCAGCATAAGCAGCACTAAACTTTTGCTCCCCTGCAGCTTTCAGCTCCTCGTAAAATCTACTCAACACTCATCTGTATCTCTGAACTTTGCAGTGCAAGAAATCTTGAAAAAGCCAAAGTTTATGGGGGGGGGGGCAAAAGGCCAAAAACCAGGGACACATTTTAAACATTGTTTGTATAATGTTGGAAAGTTGCTAGAATAAAATGCTGTGTTACTACCATACATTTCACTGACAGGTCTTGATCCCAGGACCCTGTGCAAAACAGTAAGAGCAACATACCACTATGCCATATCTGCTGTTTTGTGAAAGAGAGTAAGACTGAAACTTAAATGTCTACCATTTATTGAATTCAGTTCTCACCACAGCTGTCAACCTCTTAGCACAAAACGCTTGAACAAAGCCAATAATGGGGGAATACAGCCCCCAAATATATTCAGTGAATTCAGTTCTCACCATAGCTCTCAACCTCTTAGCAGAAAACACCTGGACAAAGCCAGTAATAGGGAAATACAGCTCCCAAACATATTTAGTGAATTCAATTCTTACCCTAGCTCTCAACCTTAGCACAAAAAACTTGGACAAAGCCAATAATGGGGGAATAAAGTCCAAAAAATAGGGACATATTTCAAATATCCATCTTATCAACTTAGAAAATTGCTAGAATAAAAGGTTTTGTGTTACCAAGTACTTTATCAAGAATATGAAGTCTTCTTCCGGCTTTTCCCGGTTAGGGGTCACCACAGTGGAACTCTGGTCTGCTAATGACTGGCAGTAGATTTGTATGATGCCGAGGTGCCAGCCTGATACCTAACCTTCAGTGAAGGCATGCCCATTTACACGTCTTTCAAACGCCACTCGACAACAGGGAGAACACGCAGACTCCACACAGAAGGCGCTCCAGCTGAGAATTGAATGGGAGAACCTCTTGCTGTGAGGCCACAATGCTACCACTGCACCACGCAGCTCTGAAGAATATGACGTTTGAAATTCAAATGCTTGTCATTTTTATTTAACATTTGTTAACCAGAAAAGTCTGACTTGGAATAAAAAACAATCTTCAGCTGAGGCCCAGTAAGATGGGAGGACACCAAAGCAAACCCACACAAACACAGAGAAGACATGCATACTCAACACAGAAGGCACCCCAGCTAAGAATCAAACTAGAGAACTTGTAGCAGTCAGGTAACAATGCTACCACTGCACCACTGCACTACTGGTTTTGTAAGGGCACAAACATACAGAAGCCACAAACTTTATGAGGAGCAGAACAAATATGAGGGAAAAATCTGCACATTTTTTACAAATGGTGGTGGGTAGGGAATTCAGGCTCTTGCCACCTGGGCCCAAGGTGCAGGGATCAAGCCTGTTCTCTACCCACCACCATATGGCACCTGGAGCATTTTACACACACACACCATAGTCTATCCAAGCAAGTTCTTCCACACACACATACACACACACACCATAGTCTATCCAAGCAAGTTCTTTCACACACACACCATAGTCTATCCAAGCAAGTTCTTCCACACACACACCATAGTCTATCCAAGCAAGTTCTTCCACACACACACTGTATTCCCTACCTCGCAGACTATCCAAGCAAGTTCTTTCTCAAAATATGTTAAAAGAATGCATATCTACAAGCTAAAGCCCACGACAAGATGTCCACAATGCTAAATGCATCCACCTTTGTAACAAGCAAGTCCTTCCATCTGAAGCCTGAGACAAGATGTCCATCCCATGGGAGCAGGTTGGGTGCTAATCAGCCTGCAGATGTTGCAGTCAGATCCCCCTTCAAGTCTATGCAGTTACAACTGCATAGACCTCTGGGATAGTGCTGCTAAATGCTCTTTACCCAGCCGGACTGCTGGTGAGACAGTCTGGATTCTGTGTGCATGCTCCAGACTGGTTCACCAGCAGTCTGGAAATGCATGCATGATGTTCTGCGACTCATTTATTTTTTATTTTCTTTTTCTCTTATTTATTTTCTATTTTTCTGTTTTGTTTACAGCTGGAGGGGCTGCAGTCCTGCATCTCAATAGAACGAGCTGCCCCTGCACCTCCCTTAAATCTCTCAAGAACAATTTCTCAAAGCACTAATACCAAGAATTCTATGTCTATGAGGCTTTATAACATATCAGGCTGCTCGCTAGATAGCTTGAAACATAAATTGTCAGACACATACAGATGCTATTCAACATTAGGGTGAATGGGGGGCAGCAACAATCATTCCACTGTACAAATATATCTGTCAAAACTATTATATATTCCCAAATTCAATAGTATTATAAACACCTGCTCAAGGGACCTAAATGTTTTATGCAAAGTTAATAGAACATGTTGGAGGAATAGGAATGTATCACAGAAAATAGAACTCTTATTCACATAAAGCAGAGTACTTCCCTTACTCAATTCAAAAGTTATTTGGATGAATAGGTGGGTAACTGCAAATACACCTCTGGTTCAACACCATTGCCCCTCATGCATAGGGGAAACATAATTACCCCAACATATTCCTTTTCGGTCCACCTTTGGCTATTAGTATTGCAAAATATAAGGGCTAAGAATTACCTTGGAAATGCAAGGCTAGGATTCTTAAGAACCGATGAACCTATGAAAGTTTAGATCAAGTTCTGAGAAGTGTTCTTGTGGTTTCTTGTCTGTTGCCAGGAGGGAGTAGCTTTGTTTCCTGATTTGGCACAGTTTTTAAAGGGGAAAGCACTAACCTAATGTCAGGATTTTAAATGTAAGAGTACTTTGTAGATAAGTGTCTCTGTTAGTAAAAGGAACTCATTGTGCTTTTACATATATTATGCAGTGGTCCCACTCAGACTAGGGGCGAGGGATAATCTAAGTATTTTATTTAAAGCTACCTGAAATTTTTGTGTATTATGAGATCAGTACATGACTATTAGATATACAATGTATTTAAATTTAGGAATAAGGACATTTTTGGATATGGCCATTCATGCAGCAGGGGAGAGAAGGTGTGAATGTTTATAGTATAATAATTTTAACTGAATTACCTATCTGTCTCTGTCCGTATATCTACCTTTTTCTGTCTTCAGAATAAGTTAGAGTAAGATCAGCAGCAATATCAATATATCAAGAATTAGCAAGATAGAAACAAGTGGAGAAAATGGTAAAATGTGAAAAAATGCAATGAGGTTACATGTGATAAAACTACAGAAAAGGCAGATGTCTGTGTACTTACGTGCGTGTATTTTGAATATTATGCTCCCCCCTGGTAAAATTGCTTTAAAGAAGAAAGGCAAATATGGACAAAAAAGTAAAGAAAGTGTTCTCTTCAGAGCTATATGTGGAAAGTAATGGCATTAAATTCCAAGATTTGCAAAAGCAGGTCCCAGAAAGTTGAGAATGAATGTGATAATGTTGGAAATTACATAAATTATGTCTATTATTGCTGTGTTTCAGAGTTTTCTCTTTTCTGTGAAGTATAGCAGTCTCAGTGATATATGGTTTACTATCAAAATGAGGAAAATCAAAACATTTTCCACATTTTGATCAAATTTGTTTTCTGAATTTGGTAATACAGAATTACCAAAATGTCAGAAATGATAAGCACAGAATCAACATTTGAACACCTGAAGTTTCAGTGTCAAAAGTCTGTGTTACCGGTAACGGTTTTGCAGGGGTCAAGCCACCCTGCACCCCCTACACCCCCTGCTTATATATTCCAACTCCAAGATCAAAGATCACACTAGAAAGAGAAAAAGGGTAAATTTCCTGATCTCCACTGTAGTGTGATCTGTTATCAGAAAGTCAATCCCATATTAGCGAATGCACACTACCATTCACTAATGTGGATTCGAATATTTCTGGATCGGCATTATGGAAACTGGAAAACAACCATTCGACTATCCCAGTTTTATGTAAGTGCTGTTACACATTTTAATAGTAAACCTAAATATATATATATATATATATATATATATATATATATATATATATATATACACACACACACACACACACACACACACACACACACACACACACACATATCTATGAATATATGTGTGTGTGTGTGTGTGTGTGTGTGTGTGTGTGTGTGTGTGTGTGTGTGTGTGTGTGTATGTGTGTGTGTGTGCAGAAGGACTGTGGACACTCCAGCCCCCACACTGGAGATAAAGGAGGACTTGCCGCTGCCAAAAATAATGTAGAGCAGCAATTGTCAGCATTTATTTTTCTCCTTCAGTTTCATTTTTTTCCCTGTTTAAATTTCAGTCTGGCAAGAAAAATACAAGACTTGGAATTAGAGTGGGTAGTTAGGAAATGACACTGGTAAATGATATGTGATAACAAAAAGTCATTTCAAGGAGAAAAAAGAAGGCACATTCCATATTGCTACTGCTGAAGCCTTTTTATGAACTGGTCATTTCTGACCTTATACTTCAAACAGGAACTTATTTCATATCTGAGAATAAAACAACTAAAACAACTATCAAATAATGTTGTTTGCACTAAAATTAATTTACACTGCTAGCTGAGCATCACACAAATTAAGTTTCCTGGCTGATGATGGCCTCACAAAGTGAGTTAATAGTTCCTCAGGAAGAACAAAAAAGAATAACGGAAGGCTGAACTGGATGATTCAGAACCTGAGCACATATATATTACGCCAAAGCAAACAAGAGTATAAGGGCTGGTGTGGTAGACAAAGATTTTTTCCTACTTTAACTTTTTTAATCTAAACGTGTGGTTTCTAATCCGCTGATTAAATTCTCCTTTTTACGAGATTAATAGGGGTGGGTTCCTGTGTACCTATTTCAAAGTTCATGATCACAAGGAAACGTTGCATGATATGATACACACAAGTCAGCAAACTAGACCCTATGGTCTTATGTGTAGGAACTATAAATATTAGGGGTCTACTTTATGTGCTCGAAGTCCGAGAATATCGAATACGATATTCTCAACACGAGTACACCGAAAGCGTAAAACAGTGAAAATGTAAACGGAAATCTCCATAGGTGGAGATTTCCATTTACTTCAATGTAGTGCGATCTTGGAGTTGGTATATTTAAGTAGCCAGGGGTGTGTGAGGTGGCCCCCCTGCCTACACTAGTTTAATTTTTTTTTTTTTTGTGGACTTCGATTGTTTAATAGTTCGATGCATATGATTCAATCCATATGCATTCGAGCTATTAAACTTTGAGGTCCTAAAGTAGACCCAAATATTAGGGCTACCTGAAAGAAGGATATTATAAAGGAATTAGATGAAAGAGCATAAAGTAAATTTGATGTGACCGTGAAGATACTTTTATACTGCATAATTCAATAACTGAATATCGATACAGTAATAACATATATACATTTAAAACATAGCCAGAGCAATACACTCAAAAGAAAGTAATACACTGTATTATAAGTCATTCCCTGCATGTAGTGTCATTTAAACCATGCTCACCTATTTAGACTAAGAAATGACATATTTGGAAGAACCACTATTACTGCAATGAGAGTTGAACACAGAATCTCCCTTTTTATAAAAATTGAGGTAATGTAGGATCATATTCAACAAAACTCCTCATTTATATAATTCAGAACTGTATATCTTAATGAAAAGCATAAAGAAAAATATATGCTTAGACAGACACTAGCTAAAAATTAATATTATTTTATGTGGTATAAGTAGAACTTAGAAGTAAGCCAGTTGGTAAAATCATGGGACTAAAGGAAAGACATCCTTTTTGACTTAGATACATGCAATGTAATGAACACTTGTCATACTATAGTTTGAGAAATGTGTAACAGCTGTACTCATTTTGAATGAAAACATAAAGACATATCTATTGATCATATAAAAATAAACGATTCATTTCTTGATTACCATAACCCCATGATAATACTTCTACTTTACAAACACACACAAGCATATCACATACACATATAATAATCAACATATGCATATATATAGTTAAATAGATAGAAGCACACACAGACATATATATTATATAGGTGTACCACATTTATTGTAAAACTGTAAAAATATCAACCAGAAAAGGTAGAAAACACTGTAGTCAACCCACTACTATGCATGCGCCTGGAAACAGCCTTAGTGCATGCAAAATCTACATTTACAAAGCGATCTGAAACTGTTTTTTTGTATGGGAAGTCCCCTTCACCATCGTGTGGAGGGCTGCATCCCACCACCCCATGCTAACTATATATATATATATATATATATATATATATACATATATATATATATATATATATATATATATATATATATATATATATGTGTGTGTGTGTGTGTGTGTGTGTGTATGTGTGTATATGTAATAGGTCTCACAATGCACAAGCGTGGAGTAAGGACAACTTTCCCAACTGTGGGAAATGTGCAGTCTTGTACTCCTGTTGATCATCTTCTGAGTCACCATATGCAGTCAACAATGAAGCTGTTGACATAACATGTGATTGACCTTTTTACTGGAGTATCCATATGATCGACCATTGTACTAGTTAGTATACACACACATACACACACACACACACACACACATATATATATATATATATATATATATATATATATATATATATAAAAGCCAACTTAAATTATCTAAACTCACAAAAATCTAAAAAAGATTGATAAAAAATATCTATACTCAAAAGTATCTAATCACAAAATATTTTACATATTACATCTAAGATAATATCTGCTGCTCAGTATAAAGTAAATTAACACATAATGTTACTGTGTAGCCCTTATTATTTACTTTATTTTAGAACAGTGTGATACCTAAAATGTACACAAAGTAGCTATAATTGTTAAGTTTGTCTGCTGAGGAAAACAACTACTGTTTGCTCATTATTTTGGCTTTATAAGACTCATATAATGTGTGTGAAGCAAATTAGAATTTCATAAACCATGGTTTTTGTTTAACTGTTGGGCGAGGTAGGTGTTGCTTGAGAAACAAAATAACTAGGCCTCTCATTGCTTTTATCAATATAAACAGTCACTAATTTGGCTTTGTAGGACTAGTGTGCGTTTGTGTGACGAAAGATAGAATACCTTTTTGCAAGTGGTATATTAGATTGTTATTGTTTATTTTTTTGTTTGTTTCAGGTTTGCAAAGTCAACGCAGTAACCATAACTGATATGTATGGAGGCCATCTGTGGATACAAGTGACTTCTTCCTGCACCTTTGATCACTGTTCATCAACAGCCACTGATCTGATGTGGCAAAAATAATGTCATACAATATATCGTATTTGTTGAAAAAAATGCAAAACTGTTATTGTATGCCTGTATATATTTAGGGGATTACAGTGTATTTAAGAGTAAAAAGATGGCTGCAATTTATTTACATTTTAATCACAACATCGGCATTATTCCTGATAAATGGGTACCACTGATGATATGAAAAGAGAAAGATCTGTATGAAAACAAATGCTCATTAGCACATTGGTGCATTGAATATCATTGTTATCTTACACTGCTTGGCTGTAGTTGAGCTCTTGCCTGTGGCTTCTTCTGTGTAGACTCTGGTTGAGTTTTTGACTGTGGCATATGTTGTGTGGAGTCTGCATGTCCTCCCTGCCTCCATGTGAATTTATCTGCTCTGGTTTCCTTTAACACCTCAGAGATATAAAGAATATGAATTGTCCCTTCCTCAAGTTTGCCTGTAGGTATGCTACTGTGCATGTGTGTGTGTGTGTGTGTGTGTGTGTGTGTGTGTGTGTGTGTGTGTGTACGCACACAATATCGTCAGGCATATTCATAATTTTTCTGGGTAGCAGTAGAAAACATTTATCAAGTCATTATCTTTCACTAATAAAGCATAAAAATGCACCATAAGACATCCACACACACAGTTTGTAGAAACCTGGTGGTCTCCACATCCGAGTCTATTTAAATGTATTTTGAACTCTGCCTTAAACCAAGCAATCTAAAACTGGCCATGCTCAGAGATGTGCACAGAAGGTCAAGTTAGTTTGTGGGTTCCTGGAAATGATATGGTCATTATTTCTTTAACTTTTCCTTAAAGATTTCATATATATGCAGAGAAGGTCACTATAGCTTGTCTAGTGGTATGGTACTGAATAAAAGTAGCAAGTCAGACTACAGTACTCTGTTTGTTATTTTTTCCACCTATCTCGCAATTACATAGTAAATAGTAGATGTGTATACAGATGTGTGTATGTGTGTGTGTGTGTGTGTGTGTGTGTGTGTGTGTGTGTGTGTGTGTGTGTGTGTGTGTGTGTGTGTGTGTGTGTGTGTCTATGGTAGTAGGAGAGAAGAGACATGGAGTGTGGTCACTTCACCCCAGGGTAACACCACAGATACGTGGAATGCGTCTTTTGTGGGGGCGGGGTGGGGTAACAGGCAGGCATTATTCCCAAGTATAATTTATGTAAACAAGCATTTGTTTTTCAGTAAGTTGTGTACCAACATTGTGTCAGACACAACTTACTTTTTCATCTAAGGAAAAAATAAGTCTGAATTTCTTTACTTAGTCATGTTTTTTTTTTTCCCAGCTGTCATCAAGTTTGGAACAAAAGCTTTAAAATGTGTCTTAGTAGTCCCAAGACCTGTAGTTTATTTAAACTATTTACTCCATGGTTGTCAATACCATCTTAGCCTCACAGAACGTGTTAAAAGGATGCAGAAAAAAGGAAAGTTGAACAGTGTGACTGAATTTCTTCACTTGATTGTGTTTCTTGTTCATGCAATTATTAGTTGAAAAGGATGTTAAAACTAATTCTAAAAAGCACCTCCAGAGCATCTAGAAACAATAATCCAGAACTTATAGGTTCATAAGTTCATAGGATGGTACTAGGCTATCGGCCTTATGGCCTATACAAGCCTAGCCATAACAATTCCCTCGCTATTTCTTCCCACACTATTTACTTCCCTGGACCTGTCTAGCAGGGCAACTGATGTGATCCCTGGGGTGAATTTCCTTTCTCCCATCCAATCATCAAGGTTCCCTTTGAAGAGGGCCAAAGAGGCGCTCTGCTTGACATGTATGGGAAGTCTATTTCAGAGTCTGGGGAGTCTCTAGGTCAGGAACCTATCCCTCCAGCATGTTTTGTTTATTGTGATGACAAGGTTTAGATCCCTGGAGCATGTGGCTCTGAGGGATTGAGATTTCTTTAAGTGTAGCATGTCCAACAGCTCTGTGTTTGTCATGGCCTTGTATGTTAAGCAGAGATCACGTCTGAGTAGACGATATGTGACAGAGTATAGCTGGAGTTTTTTAAGGCGGTCAGCATAGGGTATCTGCTTTAGGCCTGTGATTCTTTTAGTGAGGTATTTCTGCAGCCTTTCCAGTTGTTGCAGATGTCTTGAGAGGTGCATACCAAATACCAAATGGGGCATTGTATTCTGTAATGGGTCTAATGAGGGATGAGTACAGTGGAACAATGACCTCCATTTTTTTGAATGAAAAGCCCTTAGTGATGAGGTGTGCCACATAGGAGGATTTCCTGACTGTTGTGGCGATGTGGTTATTGAAGGTGAGACCACTGTCCACCTGTGTCCCTAAGTCTCTTATCACACTTTCGGTGTTTAGTGTACTGCCACCTATGTAGTAATTCATGGATACATGGTTTTTCCCAAAGGGGATAACTATAAATTTCTTGGCATTGAGCTTGAGCCCATGGCTCTGGCACCAAGCATCTGTTTCTGTAAGGCCCTTTTGTAGAGTATCCACTTCATTTGGTGATTCAATAATGGCTCCCAGTTTGCAGTCATCTGCAAACTTTGTTAGCCAGAGTCCCTTAGTGTTGGCCTGTACTTCAGAGAAGTAGATGCCAAACAAGATCGGTCCCAGGACTGAATGAACCCTGAGGTACTCCACTTGTCACTTGTCTGGAGCTGGATTTGGAGTAGGCTACTTTTACAGTGTGGGTTCTGTCAGTAAGCCAGTCGGCAATCCATCGAGTGATGTAGTAAGTTTATCTATGATTCCAGAGTGGGGGATGGTGTCAAAGGCCTTGGCAAGATTCAGATAGACTGTGTAAACCGCCTTACCCTCATCCACAGCTCTGGAGACTGATTCGAAGAAGTCAATCACAAACCCAAACTGGGTGGGGTCCAGTGTCTGAAGGTTGCCAATGTCTTTGTTTATAAGTTCCATGATAATATGTTCCATGGCCTTGCAGATCAGGCTCATCAGACTGATAGGGCGGTAGTTCCTGAGATACAAGGTGGATCCCCCTTGTGGAGTGGGATAACTGTAGCTGTGCACCACTCAGTGGGCATGAAGCCTGAGGTGAGGCTATGATTAAACATGACACTTAGGTGAGGTGCCAGTTCATTTTGTATTTCATGTAGTACACAGCCCGGGATGTCATCTGGTCCCATGGATGCTGTGTTCTTAGGTTTGCAGAGTACATTTTTTAACTGTATGGCCATTATTACCGGAATATGGCAATCTTCCAGTATTGAGATGGGCCTTTTAGGGGGTGAGAGGGGGGGTGAAGTTGGCACTGAATTGATCTGCCAGAATATTGACAATATCCTTGGGATCAGTATATTTAATGCCATTCAGTTGTAGTTCAGAGCAGATCTGAGCATTGCCATTTAGATTCTTGGCATAGTTATAGAATGCCTTGTGGTTGCCTTTGGAATCTTTGGCAATTTTATTTTCGTAACTAGCTTTGGAGGATTTTATGAGGGATCTCAGCTTCTTACTGAAGCTTTTAAGGGAGTTTTTTGCATCCTGGGATTTTCCTCTTTTCTGCAACAGTTTCTTCCTTTTGTTGTAAAGTTTGTTTATGGCAGGGGATCACCAGATTGGCTTCCTTTTTTGGAGGAGAGCATCTTGCTTCTATTTGGGATGGCATGATTCATGCATGAGTGGATGTGCTCGTACAGTGCCTTAATGTAGTATTCAGCAGTCGAACATTCAGTTCCAGTCTGCATGTGTATCATGAAGTTTGTGACTTCTGACTTGAGAAGCATGAAGTTGGCTTTGGAGAAGTTTTTTACAGAGGTTTCCTTACTGGGGGGGGGGGGGGTTGGGGTGGGATGTGGATGTTAAGGGTGATTAGCTTATGGTCAGACCTGACCAACGAGGGGGTGACCATAGGTATGGAGCATCAAATTCCCATGTTGGTAATGACCAGGTCTAGGATATTGGAGCCCCTGGTGGGACTATGGATTAGTTGATCCAGGGCATTGGAATTTATGAATTCCAAGAACTGTTGAGCAAAGGTGTTGGTACACGAGTAGTTTTCCCAGTTAATGGCAGGGTAGTTGAAATCACCCAGTATTAGGGTGTTTGGTTGTATCTTAATATTTTCTAGTATGTTTAGAAAGGTGTAGTGAGAATCTTGGGGCATGGTGGGGGATCTGTAGCAAGTTACAATTTGGATTGCAGTCTTACCTAGTGTTAGTTGCACCTGGAGAATTTCAGATGCATTGTGTTGGGCATCTAGCCTGGTGGTGTGAATATCCTTGTTGAATATGGACATTCCTCCACCTTTAGTGTTTCGGTCCTGGTTTGGTGGTCGAAAAGCGTGGTAAGAGTTGTAGCCTGGTATTGCAGGGGTGATCTCTGGAGCCTTGAACCAAGTCTTATTTACTGCACAGATATCGATGTTCTCCATTTTTAGGAGTGCCTTGAGAGAGTACATTTTGAAGTTTAGACTTCTAGCATTGAGTAGCATTACCTTCTGAATTTGCATGCTTGTACCTGTTACGGTGGTGGTTTTGTCGTTTGAACTTTGCCTAAAAAAAGGCATGATAGGGGTGGCAAGAGTCGTAGCCAGTAATCTGAATCCCAGGGGCGACAGGTGCAGACCATCTCTGGCAAAGCATTGTGGTCTGTCGATAATCTGAAACAATCCCGTTCTGATTTGTGACTGACTGTGCAACTGCCTATTTAGAGAAGATTTATGTTTTATTTTTACCTCTGTTTTTCACTGTTTTTAGGAAGAGAGAGACAGCTTGTAGACAGTGAGATTTTCTTTCAATTATATTTTGTTGTTTTACTCCTAATGTTTCACTATTTGTTGTCAGAAAGGGATATATTTCAGAGAGGCAAGCTTTAGTCATCCCAAGAGGCCTAGTCAGCTATAAATTCACACAGACTGCAGAAAGGACAGTATAGAGCCCATCTGAAACAATCTTGTGTTAGTTTGTGATTTATTGATTTACTGTTGTAATGAGGTGCGACCATAAGTGATAATGCAAAGGAAATCCAACTTTTGTGTGATGCCACAATTGGTACAGTAGGTTTAAAAGAATACTTTATTGTACTTAATTTAATATTTAGTTGTACATTGTTTGCATGATATTTCTGATAGAAGTTGACTTAAAATCTCTTTAAATTCAGTGGTAAGTGATTCTGATTATCATTTTCTTTTAGAATGTATCTGTTTGTAGCTGAAAATGGATTCTTTAAATAGGCATGCCATGATTTGATAAAGTACAAGTATCTTGTACTGTGTACTAAATGCTAATATGTATTTTAAGGTAACACCTGATAACAATGGTGATTTGTGTTCCTCATGTCAAAGGCTGGATGATAGTAAATATAGTGTTAATGGTGATGATTTGACTTGCGCAAATGGCACAGCTTGGAAAATTTCTATTACATACATTAATGACTGGACTGATAAGATAAATAATATTAGACAAAATGCAAACAAAACATGTTTAGGAAAGGAAATGTCTATTGTCGATAAAGATAACTCAACCCCTATTAAACATGATACTGCCAATGACAGCTTTGGAATTCAGGATTTAAGTGTTCAGCAGTCTGAGTATTCATAGCATATAGAAGAAAATTAAAAAAAGAAAGACAAGAAGAAGTGTGCAACAAATAACAAGGATGAAAAAATGCTTAATGTCTATATTGCAAAGAGAATACAAACTAACAAGGATGCTGCTGTGTTAGGCAACATACAAATTACAGGGAATGATAACATTGTTATAGCCGAAAACTTTCAGTCTACAGAAAAAGGCATTTTTTCCAAAAGAGAAAGTAGAAAAAAGAGGCAAGGAGCTGATGAAAAGGAAGAAATAAAAACTGAACTTGGAAGGAATGAAAAACATTATTATAGGTTCATAGGTAGGTACTAGGCTATCTGCCCGAGGGCATGTATAAGTCTAGACAGAGTGTGTCGGCTTTCACCACCTCATTGATTAATTAATTGATCCTCTGTCAAGCAGAGCCAATGAAGGGATCCCAGGGGTGTATTTTCTGTTACCCATCCACTCGTGAAGGTTTCTCTTGAAGAGTGTTAGTGAGGGGCTCTGCTTAATGTAGTTTAGAATTTTGTTCCAAAGCATGGGGAGTCTCTGTGACAGGAATCTATCCCTCCAGCATGTTCTATTTTTTGTTGTGACGAGGTTAACTCACTAGAGCGTGTGGCTCGCAGTGACTTGGATTTCTTTAGGTGGAGCATGTCCATTAATTCTGAATTGGACATGGCTTTGTAAGTCAGGCAGAGATCACCTCTGAGTAAGCGATTTGCCACTGAGTACAGCCAGAGTTTTTTCAGTCGGGCTGCATAGGACATATGTTTGAGGCCAGTAATCCTCTTGGTGAGGTACTTTTGTGGTCTTTCCAGCTGTTGGAAGTGTCTTGTGAGGTACATCCCAAATGGGGCATTGTACTCTATGATGGGTCTGATGAGTGACGAGTAGAGGGGCACTATAACCTCTTTATTTCTAGATGCAAACCCTTTAGTAATTAGATGGGCCACATAGAAGGATTTCCTAACTACTTTGGCAATATGATTGTCAAAGGAGAGATTACTATTTACCTGGGGCCCCAGATCTCTTATTACCTCTTCTGTATTAAGGGGGCTGCCACCTATGTGGTAATTTGTGGGTGATTTGCTTTCCCAGACGGGATGACTATGCATTTTTTGGCATTTAGCTTGAGGCCATGACTTTGACACCGGGTGTCCGTCTCAGTAAGGCCCTTTTGGGGGATGTCCATGTCAGTCAGAGAGTCAATTATGGCTTCCAGTTTGCAGTCATCAGCGAACTTGGTTAGCCATAGTCCTCTTGTGTTTGCCTGCACTTCTGAGAAGTATATGACGAACAGTAGGGGTCCCAGGACCGAGCCTTGTGGGACACCACATGTGACTGGTTTAGAGTCGGACCTGGAGCCCACTATTCTTACCATGTGAGTTCTGTCTGTAAGCCAGTTGGCAGCCCATCTCTTGACATAGAGGTTTGTGTTCAGGCTGGTGAGTTTATCTGTAATACCCGAGTGGGGAATGGTGTTGAAAGCCTTGGCGAGGTCAAGGTAGGCTGTGTGAACAACCTTTCCCTCGTATATGGCCTTGGTGACTGTCTCGAAGAAGTCAGCCAGGTTTAGTAGGCATGATCTGCCCTTAACAAAGCCAAACTGGGTCGGTCAAGTGTTTGGAGGTTCCCAATGTCTTTGTTAATGAGTTCCATGATGATGCGCTCCATAGCCTTGCAGACCAGGCTAGTCAGGCTTATTTAGATAGTTACCAGGGACAGTTGTGGCCCCTCCTTTGTGGAGTGGAATAACTGTTGCTGTGCACCATTCTATGGGCACTTAGCCTGTGGAGAGGCTGAGGTTGAGCAGCGTGTTTAGGTGGGGGTGTTAGTTCATTCTGTAATTCATGTAAGAAGCAGCCAGGGACACCATCTGGCCCCACTGATGCTGTGTTTTTGGCTTTTGAAAGGGTTATTTTCACCTGTGAGTCTATGATTTCCAGGACACTACACTTTTCCGGTATTGTTGTGGGCCCTTTTGGGGGTGAGAGGGAGGGTGAAGTTTGCACTGAATCTATCTGCCAGGATGTTGGCAATATCAGTAGGTTCAGTATATTTTGTGCTAATTTGCACTAGTTCAGTGCATATCTGTGAGTTGCCACTTAGATTCTTAACATAGCTAAAGAAGGCTTTGTGGTTATCTTTTGAATCCTTGGCTATTTTTCTTTCGCAGTTAGCCTTGGATGATTTTATGAGGGACCTTAGTTTCTTACTGATACTGATCAGGGATGTCTTTCCTTCTTGGGATTTGCTTTTTCCTGAACTAGTTTCCTCCATTTATTGTATAGCCTGGTTATGGCAGGGGTCCACCAGACTGGTTTCCTTCTTTTAGAGGAGTGAGTCTTGATTTTGCTAGGGATGGCATGATCCATGCATCCTTGTAGGTGCTCATAGAGTGCATTTGTAAAGGTTTCTGCATCTTGCGCAGCGTTATCCTTTAGAGTGGGGGCTGTGAAACATACTGCCTCTGTCTTAAGTAAGTTGCTTTAGAAAGGTTTTTTACTGTGGTTTCCTTAATTGGGGTGGTAGTGGGGTGTGGACATCCAGAGTGATTAGTTTATGGTCTGATCTAACCAGTGACTAGTTAACCTCCGGTTTGGAACACCTGTCGCCCATGTTTGTGATGACCAGGTCCAATATATTTTCACCTCTGGTAGGGGAGTTTACCAGCTGATCCAGGGCATTTGAGTTAATGAATTCCAGGAAGTGCTGGGCCTGGGAGTTTTTACTCGAGTAGTTTTCCCAGTTAATGGTAGGGTAATTGAAATGGCCCAATATGAGAGTGTTCAGTAGGACCTTCAAGCTTTCCAGTGTCTCCAGAAAGGTGGAGTGGTGGTCCTGGGTTATGGAGGGTGATCTGTAGCAGGCCACAATTTGCATTGCAGATTTGCCCAATGTTAGTTGCACGTGGATGATCTCAGAGGTATCATGCTGCACCGCTAACCTGGAGGTGTAGGTATCCTTGATGAATATGGATACACCCCCTCCTTTTGTGTTTGTGGAACGAGCTGTAGCCCAGTAGTGCTGGGGTGCTCTCTGGAGCCTTGAACCGGGTTTCAGTTACTGCACAGATGTCGACATTCTCCATACTGAGGAGTGCTTCGAGCGTGTGCATTTTGAGATTTAAACTCCTGGTGTTGAGTAGCATAACCCTCAGTTTTTTATTAATTGTGCTGTTTATGGAGGTGGGTTTGACTTTTGAGCCTTGCCTAAAAAAGTCGGAAAAAAACAGGAGAAAGACCAAATCTGAAACATGGATTAACCTGTGGAAGTACAAACCCAGCTGGGGGAGAATTGCATGCTTAGAAAAATAATAAGCTATGAAAATGGTGGGATTAATAAGGCTACTAATGATGAAGATCATCCCTTTGTAATAACCGATAGAGTAGATATTGAATTAAAAGTTGAAGATTCTACAGAGAAGGTCAGAAATTATACATTTGTAATTGGAGATTCAGTCATTAGAGCAACTGATACTTGCATTTGCAGGGAAGATATTGAACATCAAATAGTGTTACACTTGCTAGGAGCAAAAATAGAGGATGTGAAAAAGGCCTTGAATGCCTTAACTTTAAGGAAGTACCATAGCTTGCACAGGAGTTAGGACATGTTTTTCACAAATCACATAAAGAAAGGAGAGTCTGGTTACCGGGAATGAAAATATTTTTTGCATAAATACCTACAGAAAAAATGGCCTGTTTTGAAAAATGGAAATGTATAGAGCATGTAAGCCTAAATCTGGGCACAAATGTTTAGACAGGATGGCATGCACTTGTCAAGACCAGGAAAGAGAATATTTGCAGCAGATATATTGCAGTACTTGATAAACATAAGACAGGATTTTTGCCAGGTTGAAAATGTAATAGTTCACAATTAGTAACATTTGATGCATCTGATGGATTTTAATTTTAGGGACATTAGTAATAAAGTTTTTTTTTTAACTGGAAAATTTGCTACATTCCCATAATACTGATGTTGTTATTGTTTGTAAAACATAATTAAAGAACAGAACCAAAAAAAACACCAGAGCACACTTAAGTCTGATACAAGACAAAACGGCCACACAATAAAGCCAGAGGGATGCCCTCTTTATTCAACTTCCTTAACGCACCAAAATTAATACAGCGTTTTCGTCTTAGTCCCAAAGACTTCATCAGAAATGTGAAACAAAGTGAGCAATCCTCTTTAAGTACCCCTCCCCTGTCATAATCATCCAATAAACACTTTATTTCAATAACTACATCCACTCTAAAAACTAATTAACAATGTTTCATCTCATGTGAAAATTCCTCTTAAAATCATTCTCAAAATCCTGTTATTGTACTTATACTATAGTAAAACATAATAGATGTATATATAAATAATGCCTCTAATATTATATTTATAAAATTGGTTAAACAAATGTTAAAAAACTGTTAACAAACTATTAAAAAACTGTTGGATTAAAAAGTACTGATGTACGTGTATAATAGTATGTAATACATACTATTTGATAAAAAAATTAAAAAAAGATTATTTAATAAAGAATAAAAAACAAATGTAGGCTGCATTTTTTGTATTCTATAACCCATTGTGTTCACCCTTCTGTTGGCTACCTAAACTTATAATTTAGCTTCTCTAAGTTTCAATACTGGTGCCAAAGAGAGATGGTCATTCAAACCTGAATTGTTGTTGGCTTCCAGTTTCAATTGCCAAAACAGTTCTCTAAACTCAATAGTTGTCTCCCATGGCCCTCCCCGTGGGTCCACTTCTATTTTCTCTACAACATAAAAAAACATATTTCGCTAATGGGCAGGTGGTATAATGTCTAAATAAGGCATTGGTCTCATCCTTTTTTAATATCATTCAGATGTTCATAAATTCGCCTTTTTAACTTCCTGGTGGTCTTCCCTTTACAGAATGCCCCACAGATGTTACAAATGGCAATATATACCACCCCCATAGTGTCACAATTAGCAACCCATTGGTCTTAAGTTCCGTCCCTCTTTTGGTTAAGAAAACTGTTTCCCCTTGAAGAATTTGTGGGCATTGCGGACATCTCCCACATCTATACGTTCCTGTTTTTCTCCTACTCGGTTTTGCCCTTTTAGTCTGTAATATCTCTTTGATATTCCTCCCCTTCCTGTAGGTAAATTTGAGGGGATCCAAAAAATCTTCTCCAAATCCGGGTACCTACTAATTCTCCCAGTATCACCACTGTAATTTAATATAAAATTACTACTCCAATTAGTATTGTCCTGTTGGTGTTTATGCCCTTCTTTCCCCCTTATTGCACTCATTTCTCCTATTATAGAGGCAAATTTCTTCCCCCTTTCCTGCCTAACCTCAACCATAATTTCTTCAATGAAATTCAGGGGGTATTCTCTTTCCAAAAACATTTTTTTCAGTTTTTGACTTTCTTTCTCATAGTTCCCATCATCTGATGTCATCCTACAACTTCTTATAAATTGCCCCCTCACAATACCCCTCTTTTGAGAAAAAGGGTGAGTACTCATAAAAAACAAATATGAATGTTTTCTAAACACTGTGGATTTAAAATACCTAGACTCAGTGTTTTTTTTCCAGAGCCACATCCAAATATTCCAGCTTATCCCCGGAAGAATGATGTGGTGGTGCCATTGATGTATTCTCTGAAGTTATACAACTCTTCTTCTGGTCCTACCCAAAAAATAACAATGTCATCCAGGTACCTACGATAGTAATTCCAGTGTTTTGAATAATCAGAACGGAAAATGTATTTGTCTTCCTAAGTAGAAAGCACTAGGTTTGCATACATGGGAGCACAGCTTGCACCCATGGTTGCGCCACTGATCTGTTTAAAAAAATTCCCCCTCAAAAAAGAGGAAGTTGTTCCTTAGCACAAGATCCATTAATTCTGTGAGTAGACATACATGATCGTTGTCAATGCCCCCCTTGAACCTTAGTGATTCCTCATACCATTCTAACCCAATGGTATGGGGTATTACATTGAACAAATCCTGTATGTCCAACGTAACAAACAGGAGTTCTTCAGCATACAGTCTGTGGTTGATAGTCCTTAGGAAATCCCATGAGTCTTTTAATATACCCACTCTCTCTGTTCATAATGTGTTTAGCTGATTGTCCAAGAATTTGGCCAAGGGATATGTTTTAGATCCTGTGGCAGCCACTATGGGTCTAAGTGGTGAGTCATCACAATTATTGTGAACTTTCGGGATTCCAAAAATGGATGGTATTTTGGGCTTATCTATATGTAAAAAGTTGTATGGGTAGAGATTAATACCCCCTTCTTCCAGTAGTTCTTTCAACATAAAGTCTATTCTTCCCTAGGCCACATCAATCTCATTTCTCAAAACTCTTGAATATCTATTAGTATCATTAAGCATGTCTAGCATCTTAGCAGAATATTGTTAATTAACATTGTTAATTAACATTGTTAATTAGTTTTTAGAGTGGTTGTAATTATTGAAATAAAGTGTTTATTGGATGATTATGACAGGGGGAGGGGTACTTAAAGAGGATTGCTAACTTTGTTTCACATTTCTGATGAAGTATTTGGGATTAAGACGAAAACACTGTATTCATTTTGGTGAGTTAACAAAGTTGAATAAAGAGGGCATCCCTCAGGCTTTATTGCGTGGCCATTTTGTCTTGTATCGGACTTAAATGTAAGGTGATTTTTTTGGTTCTGGTACTATTGTTTAGCACACTTCTCTGTTCCTTGTTGCTGATAATTAAAGAACAAAGACTGGGAAACTTCTGTCAGGGTATACATTTTTTTTTATTGTAACAGACATTCTAACCAAAAAAAAACAGGTGGAGGTGTTATGAAAGGGATTAAAGATTGTTATAAGGAATGTGTTTTACATGTTGTTACATATTCACTGATAACACCAATGCTGTAGAATGTAAAACTGAGACAGTATAGACAACCCTGGAACATACAACAATTGTCAAGTGCTGACAACCTAGAGGAATTCATATATTTCTTGCATGAAACACAGGAAGGAAAAATTATAGTGGCTGTAGACTTAAATTTACCTGAAACAGACTGGTATAATATTTGTAAGGAAATTATATACAATATAAAATATTTGGTTTTCAGACAGATTACTGAGGATTGAAGTCGTTAAATAATTATGCTCATTTTAGTTTCAGACTTCATATCCTTCAGAAAATGCAGGCAAATGTCCTTATACTCGAGCTACTTTATAAGTTTATGAGAGGAAGTGAGGGACACATTATTGGAACAGACAGCAGGAAAAGAACCTGTTTTTATTCCACTGCTGTTTTCTTCTGGTTAGTACTGGCACATGTGACTCCTTGGCATGAGACCAAACATTAATAAGTTAAGCAGGGGGTATACTTAGCATTTGTTAAGATTAGGTCTGGCATTATAGTAGCATTTAACTGATTTGTCTTTTCTGAATATTGGAGTATAATCACCTCACTCCATGTACTACAATATAATAACAGCTATAAATGAAAAACTCTGCTGTGATGTAATTCATATAGACTTATCTTTGGCATTGGATAGTGTCACACACAAAACATTGATCAATAAAGTATTACAGCTCGGTATCGATGTACGCTTGACAAGATGTATTGCTGCATGGCTTATAAATCAGACATAGCACATATCATACAGCATTTTGTCAGGTGACATTCGATTCTTGGTTACATTCAGGGTGTCCCTCAGGGCTCTGTCCTATGTCCATACTTGTTTAGATTGTATCTTTCAGATATATCTTTTTCATCTGAGGTGTTCTACAGTTTGTATGCAGATGACTTGAAAATTAATAAACTGATTACATGTATTACAGATAAGGCATGTCTGCAAATGAACTTGACTAAATTGACCATTTGAGCACAGGAGAATAATATGCTGATAAATACATTAAAATGAAGCATATGAGATTATGAGGCATAGATTGACAGGTGAATATTTAATACAGCACATGGTGACAGAAAATGTAGATTCATTTAAGGACCTGGGTATATAAGTAGCTTCAGGTTTGAGTTTTTTTAATCATATCAACCAATTGGTTGATGTTAGCTATAGAAATATAGGTTATATAAAATATTTATTTATGTCTAGGAAATCAGAAATGATGAAATCTTAGTTATGACCCAAACTTCAGTATGGAATATCTATATTGAAATCTTATAAAATAACAAGTACAAGTAAATTGGAAGAACTACAAAGGAAATATACCAAGGGCATCCATGGATGTGAACATTTAAGTTATTATGAAATAATAAAATATATGAAGTTGTACAGTCCCTCATATAGACATTTAAGAGGAGACTTTGTCCATGTATATAGGGCATTTAGAAACAGCTACCTGTGGGAATGTTTGGGGTTATCTAATAGTAGTAGAGAACCATCACACAACCTACGTAGTAGATTATATATGAGTGAGAGGTGCACTCATTGGTTCTCTAAAAGCATTGCTGATGCGTGGAACAGACTACCAAATTATATTAAAGAAAACACTAGTTTAGATATTTTTAAGAACAAACTGGACATTTATTATGGGAATGGCTGGTTTGGTAAATCGACAGGCTGGAAGGCCATTATTGCCCATACCTGAAATATTTGTATGTATGTATGCATGTAACATGGAATCTGGGAGCAGATGGGACCCTAGACCCCCAATTTGATTAATTTATTTCCCTCACAGTTATTACAGTACAGTCTTGACCACTTTTAGTATAATGAAAAAATGCAACAGAAAAAGAGGAAGTATAAGGCAAAATGTGGAATGGGGGAAAGCAAGGGTACTCCATCAGATGTGCTGTGGGGACGGAGTATTTGGGAGTGGGGGAGGCATCATAGAGCCCTTCACCTAGGCTGTACTTTCACTTAGCACTGACCTTGAGTACAGTTTTTTCTTTTTGGTCTTTATGTGACCCACCAGCTAACTATAGTACCCATATTGTAGCCAGGCAAAAAAGGAACCTGGAGCAGCTGCTAATAATTGGATTAATTTCCCTCTACACCATAGTGCTGACAATCTGCAAGCATATTCAGTATATCCTGTGGCTTAGCAATTGCTTTGTTTACTGATAGCATATTCCAGGAACACTTTTTAATTTCATTTTTTTTCTGGTTTAATTCAAGAATATCCTACTGTTGCTTTCAGCCTCTAAGACCAAGCTGAGTTCTTATTTAGATCTGATGAGAATCATATGACAATTAAGTAGTTTATGCAGATTATTTCCCTTATAATAAACAAGTCTAGATTAATGTTTAGAAGTTATTTAACCCATTTTTATTTATCTTAATTTTTGGACTAGATTAATGTTTAGAAGTTATGTAAAACCTGTGTATTTATCTTAATTTTAGGGCTTCTTCAATTTTTTTAATGTAGCTATATATGTATGTTGTACACTGTGTGTTCATATAAACAGAAGATAATAACATCATAGAACTCATTCATGACATTCTCCACATGTGAAAACAAGATATGTGAAGTTCTGTTTACAAAGGGATAGTCCAGTTGTGTAAAATCTTACCATAAAGGTAGATGTCCTTGCCTTCATCACTGCAGTTCCTTACAAATGGGACTCCCTGCCGTGAAGTCAACATCTGGCTAGTTTACCAAAGTCTACCATTGCTTTAATGTATGCTGAACATCACCTGCACACTCACTGCATAGGGTAGGGCATAAAGGTGATGTTCAGACGTACCAACCTCAGAACTGATTGCCCCAGTAGGAACAGCAGTCCAAGGAAAAACAAGGAATATCTGCACATCTAAGAAGGAAAATAGACTGGGGGGAGAGAGTGAATACTGCAGCGGTGAAGGCAAGGACATCTACCATTATGGTAAGATTTTACACAACTGTACTATGTCCTTACATTCGCCACTGCAGTATTCCTTACTAATGGGAGACGGCAAAAGCTCAAGAAGAAACTGGGAGGAGGAAGCAGCAGAGCCTCCAAGAAGCCATGAAGAACGGCAGCAGCAAAACCAGCTGTAGCTCTGGAGATACCATCCAGCTGGTAATGTTTGGTAAAAGTATGCACTGAAGTCTAGGTAGCCACTTCAAGAATAGAATTAGCATCTATAAATAAAAGCACCAGAAGAAGCCACAGCTCTAGTGGAATGAGCCTTTATAGAAGAAGGAAGGCACTCACCATGAAAAGGGTAACAAAAGGAAATAGCCTTTGAAATCCAAATGGAAATAGTTTGCTTGGAAACAGCCAAACCTAAAGACCTAGAATGAAAGGAAACAAATAAATTGTCATATTTTCTGATAGCTTTACTTCTATCCAAATAAAATCTGAACTCTCTATGCACATCTAAGGTATGCAGCACCCTCTCACTATCAGATTGAAGAGAAGGGGAAAAAAGTAGGCAAATTAATAGACTGATTAAGTGACAACTCATTGGGCCTGAAAGAAGGATTAGTATGCAAGGACACCCTGTCCTCATGAAATATCAAAAAAGGTGGACAAGCTGTAAGAGCTTGCAACTCAGACCCCCATCTGGCAGAAGTAAGAGCTAACAAAAGGTCTGTCTTCTAAGAACGATGTTGCAAGGAAGCTGAAACAGCAGGCTCAAAATAACCCTGAGTCAATTTTTCCAGAACAAAATTAAGATCCTAGGGAGGAGGAACATGGTTCCTGGGAGGTCTAATATTATAGACGCCATAAAGAAATTGCTTAGCCTCAAATCTAGAAGCTAACGGGGGACATACAGTCAGACAAGTAGAAAGAGCTGATAAGTGGGCCTTAATAGAAAAGTAGGCCAAACCAAAATTGAGCAACTCACGCAAATAAGAGAGAACCAAAGAAATATCCACAGAAAGTGGGTCCAAGTCATGAGAAAGACACCAAATAGAAAACCCCTTCCATTTAGACAATAGGATTTTCTAGTAGTAGGTTTCCTGGCCTCCTGCAGGACATGCAGCACATCCTCAGAAAAAAGGTGTCTATGAGGGATCAAAACACTATCATCCATGATATCAGTTGAAGCATGGGCAGGTGGGGATGGATGAGAGACCCCTTGTCTTGTGTGGGGAGATCCAGCCTGTGAGGTAACTTCTGATGATTGCCCTTGGCTAGATGCAGAAGTAGAGGGAACCAGTGTTATTGTGGCCAAAAGGGAGTCACCAACAAAATTTTGGGCTCATCCTGTTGAATCTTGAACAGGACTCACGGAATGAGAGGAAGGGGAGGGAATGATAAAGAAAATTTCCCTTCCAAGAAAATGAGAGAGCGTCCGGCTCTATATCACATAGTCGAAGTTACGTAACTTCGAACACCTAATGGTCGAACCATTCTGTTCAAAGTTACATAACTTCGACTACCTAAAAAAAAAAAACATAATGGACAACAAAATTAATTGTTGTAAGCAGGATGGCAAGCCCCTCTGCACCCCCACACCCCCCACTACTTAAATATACCAACTCCGAGATCACACCACATTGAGGTGAATGGAAACCTCCACCTATGGAGATTTCAATTCACACGTTTGAACTTTTACAAATTTGAACATATGGCCGCTACCATATGTGGTTCAAACTTGTAAAATTTTGATGATGTGATAGGAACCCAGGGCGTCCACCTTCCATACCAGAGGACCTGGGACTCTGGCATAAAACAGAGGAAGTTGTCTGTTCAGAAGGTAGGCAAAGAGATCTACTTGAGGAGTATTCCACTGGTGAACAATGTCCAGAAACACATCCCTGTGAAGCATTCACTCATGGAATTGAGTGAAGGACCTCCTCAGATTGTCTACCACAATGTTCTGATCTGAAGGAATGTAAACTGCCTGAAGAGTCACTTGATATTGGATAGCCATATCCATACCAGAAGTGCCAGTCGGCAAAGACGGTAAGATCTCGTATCTCCCTGTTTGTTGATGTACCACATGACTGTGGCATTGTCTGTGAATACCTTGAGAGGTCCTGGAGAGAAAAGAGGATGAAAGGCCTGAAAAGCCAGTGTAAGAGCCCTCATCACTTTGATGTTGATGTGCTGCTTCCGCTGATGAGGCGACCACACTCCCTGAACTCTCAGGGAGCCAAACGTTGATCCCCATCCCACATCTGAACCATCTGTGAATGGAACATAGAGAAATCTGCTGAATCCACCACAGAAGTTCTTTCTTGAGACATGGGAGAAGAGGAACAGGAAAGTCTAGAGGATGTGCATGCTGAAGCCACACAGACTTCATAAACCACTTAAACTTCCTCATGTGGAGTTTGGCCAGAGGGAGCATTGGAATGGTAGAAGCCATGAATCACAGAGCTCTCAGAACCTCTCTGGCTATAATAAAGGCCAGGGGAAGAAGAGTTTGAAAGAAAGAAGTGAGAGTTAATGCCTTTGGAGGAGGCATTGATGCCAGCATTGGAACCATTTGATATTTACTGTTTTACTTACCTTCCATGTGTTATTATTGTTACTAGAATTTTTAAGTTTTTTCCTAATAAACCAGTATTACTTGAATCCTACAACCCAAAAAGACATGACCCTGAGAAGGAGTCAGGGTAGATGTTTTGAAGTTTATTGTGAACCCCAGGCTCTGAAGAAGAGATATAGTAAAATGAAGATTTTGCAAAAAGACCTCTGGAGTAGATGCCTGAATCAGCAGGTTGTCCAAATAAGGAAAGATTTGGATCCCTTGAAGGTTGCAAAAGGCAATCACAGGAGTGAGGCATTTGGTAAATACCCTTGGGGCAGTAAAAAGGCCAAAGGGCAAAGGACAGAACTGAAAATGCCAGGAAGCAACAGAGAAATGCAAAAATCTCCTGAAAATATGATGGATCAGTATATGAAGATAAGCATCCTTGAGGTCCAGAGACACCAGAAAGGCCTGAGGGAGCAAGAGAGGAAAAGGGGACTGAAGGGACAACATCTGAAAGGAAGGCACATTCAGAAAGGTGTTCAGATGAGAGAGGCATAGAATAGGTCTCTAAGTACCTTCTTTTCTGGGCACTAGAAGCATTCTTGAATAAAACCCTTTCCCCCTTTGGGACACAGGCATCTCTTGAATAGTACCCTGAGAGAACAGGTCTCAAAGAACCTCTGGGAAAAAAGGAAGGTGTTCCTGAGAAGGCTGAGGAATGCCCATAAAAGGAGGGCAGGAAATCCAGTCCATGAAGTACCATTGTCGAATGATTGACAGAACCCAAGAATCCTGGGTGATTTGGAGCCAAACAGGAAGAGAGAGAGGGGTGTGGCTGGGAACAGGTGGATAGTCAGACAGCACCTGGTTTGTCAGGAAAGGAAGGCTTAAGAATCCCTGCAGTCTGAGTGGCCTTAGCAGGAGGAATCCATTTACCACTCTTTTTACCTTTAGAAGGAGGGTGAGAATACCTACGGACATATGCTGGCTTATTAGGGTAGTTTCACTGAAATTTAGGCACAGGAGAAACAAAGACATGCTTAAGCCCCTGTAACCCCTTCCTCTTGTCCTGAAGAGACTTAAATAAACCAGCAGCCACTTCACCAAGCAAAAGATTATTATCCAGAGGAGCATCCATCAACTTAGCCTTAATATCACTGAGCAAACGTTGAAGCCTAAGCCATGAATATCTCCTAAGAAGTGAACCAAAAGCAGCATCCCTAGAAGAGACATCTGCAGCATCATAACTACATTTGATAGAATGATGAACTATGTGAGAGGAACTCCCAAGCAAGGAAAGAGCAGAAGATTTACTCTCAGAGTCTGGAAAATCAGAAAGTATCTGACAAACCTAAGAAAGAAGAGCCAAAACATACCTAGAGATATGGGTCAGATAATTAATAGCCCTAGAAGCTAGGGTAGCCGAAGTATAGAACTTCTTACCCAGCCCATCCAGGGTTCTACTGTCCTTGTCAGAAGGCAGTAACTTGGACAAAGGAAACAAATGAGATGGCTTATCAGAGGCTACAGACAACATGGAGGGGTCAGCAGCAGGACATTTAAACAAAAAGGAACAATCCTCAGGGAGACTATAAAACCATCAGAATTCTTAGGAGCATGGGGCAGAGAATCCGTCACTTTAGAGGCATTGGAAAAAACATCCAATAAAGCAGGCCAGACAGGAGGAATGGCCACAAGTTTAGGAGATTCCATCTGCAGTAACTCATAATACCTCTTATGGATATCCAAAACTTGGGCACAATCCCACTTAAAAAATTCCATCATCCTAGAGATTGTGTCCCCAAAGGAAATTTTCCTCAGAAGGATTATTTAGAGTATAAGGATCCTCCTCCTCACACCCGTAGTCTAAAGGAGAAGGAATCTGGATAGAATAAGCAAGGTAGTCATCATCAGAATCCACCTCAGAAGAATTCAATTCTTTGGGCCTTTTAGGGGAAGAAGAGGACCAAGGAGGAGCAGGAACTGAAAGCCCTTGAGGAGGCCTCAATGACAGTAAAGCATTAAATAACCCCTGAGTAAAGGCCTGCCCCTCACTTTGTGGATCCCTAGTTGCAGAAGAAAGATGATTAGTTTTCTATTTCTTTTTTAAGGGGACATCTGTCCTAGAAACCTGAGAAGACCCAGACACAAGATGGCATTCCACAACTACAGTAGGAACCTCTTCCCTAAAGAGAAGCTGCGGAATCCTTCTTGATTCCTTGGAAACAGTCAACTGTGGTTGTCTCTGAACACCAGAAACGAACACCTACAAAGCCTTCAGATTCCTTTTGCTTATTGTTCTTTTGACCTACAAAGCCTTGTTGGACATACTGCCCACCAGATCCTTACCGGCCTCCAACCCAGACATGGTAGGAGAATCTGACAAAATAACAGAACAGGCCTCTGGGTTCATAATAACCTCAGGAGAAACACCCAGCAGAGGCTGGACAGAGGAAGATTCCGGTCTTACCTTATGCACCTTCTTCTTCCCTGATGGCTAACCCCCTGGGCAAGAAGTTCCATACATTGTATCTGTAGCAAGAAGCTTAAGTTGCTGGTTCTCAAGATATAAGGAAAGGGAAGAAAGCCTACTATGAAGAGTTTTGGGGACAAATGCCTGACAAATTGAACAAGACATATGGTCGTGAGCAGCACCTGGGCAAAAAAGACACATATTGTGGTGGTCTTTATGGGGAATCAATCTCCCACACTGACATTTACCCTTCCTGGATGACATTAACCCCTAACAGTACAAAACAAACAGAAAAGGTAACCAAAAACCCAATTGGATACTTATCTGTAACAATGAGGACTCCAGCAAACAGGAGTAAGCACAGGAATGTCAACAAACAGAGAAACAGTAAAAAAAAACAGACAGAGGTAACAGACCAATGGTTAAAGCAGCATTCCAAATGGCAGCAAAGAAGTTCTGAGGAAGATACACCTAAATGTCACCTTTATGCCCTACCCTATGCAGGGAGTGTGCAGGTGACATTCAGCATACCTTAGAGCAACTGTAGACTTTGGTATACTGGCTGGACGGTGGGCTTCATGGCAGGGAATCCCATTTGTAAAGAATAATGCAGCAGTGAATGTAAGGACATTTATATATTTGTAACAAAATGCAAAAATATGCAAAAGAGCAGTTACTGCATAAAAAGATAAACTATGCAGTTTCAAAACTAACATGGACTACATGAGGAGCAATAACAAGAATCTGACATTTTAGTATGGTCTATATCTATCTAAGGGCTATCTATTCTGTTCTATTCTAGTCTATTCTGTTCTGTCCTATTATCTTCATTCTTATTCACAAGCTATAAGTTTTGTCTTTACTGTAATCCATTCTGCATCATGCATGTGTATATGTGTGTGTGAGGTCAAGGTCAAGTCTGAGAAAGTACTGTTTGTAGACCCAGCATATAAAAAACAGAAGAGAAAACAACACAAATGAGAAAAAAATGTACCTAATTCCTAAGCAATAAAAAAGCATAGCTACTTATTTTAGAGAATTTAGTCTGCTGAAGAAAGCAAAAAATCCAAATAAACTCCAAAGTGCATGACTGACACATTGCTAAGTTATTGTGCCAAAGTGCAAGCAGAAGCTGATGCCATCTATTTAATGGGTTAGGCATGTCATTATATGATGTAGGATTCATATACTGTTGTACTCAGAAAAACAACTTGCTTGCCCTCCTTCTCATGTTCTTTAGACTCATGCATATATTTTTTTTAAATTTTTTGGTCTCATTCGACATCATCATTGTGGACCAGCACCCAGTGCCACACATTCATGCTGAATCTATCAGATGCCTTCCTACCACTCTGGGCTTACTCCATTTTTTAATGGGGATGGTTGTAGACTTCAGGGCATCCTGGGGGCTTGGCTCATCTGTACATCTGTCCGGGGGGGGGGTTCTTTATGTCTTAACCACTCCTCTCCCTGCCCGCATGCTTGTTGATTATCTCTGAGCGCAACTCCACTCTTTGGACCACACCTCCCCTTAGGAAGAGTATCCAACAGCACCCTCCCACCAAGGATGAGCACACCCATCCCTTCCCTGCCAGTACATCAGTCACCCGAGCCATTAAGCAGACTTAGATCAGCTCAGCATAGTCAGAGCTTTAAGACTTATGTATAAATGTTAGACCTGCTCATTCCATCATTCAGTGAGCATACATTTGCCCCTTGCTAGTACAAAAGAAGAAGTCATGATGTTAGTCTAGTGCTAAGTTATTAAGAACTTGATAGTGTGGCTTTCTCAGCCAGTAAATAGACCCATAAAATAAGAAGTGCATTTTACTGATGTTTGACATTTTCATAAACGGCTCAAAATGTCAATTAAAACATTATCACTTCCAGAAAACTAAAGCTTTTCCAGACTGGTTCTTCAGCAAAAGAATCAGATTTACTGATGCTAATATTGGTGAGCTGTGTGTGTCTGTATACATGGCCATGTATGCATATATCTGTGCATGTGTGCTCATGTGTACATGTATGTGTGTGTGGGAATTTATCTTTCTCTCTCTCTCTCTATATATATATATATATTTATTTGTACTTAGGATGTAACATTCAAATATTTATTTCCATTCTGCATGACAAATGCATCCTGACATTATTTTGCATCACTTTTACTTTTGTCAGTAAGTGTTGTTGGAGTACTTTGTGAGACCATGTGTTAGGAAAAGAAAGTGTTGTTGGAGTAATTTGTGAGACCATGTATGGAGCTGTGAAGTCAACCATGAAAAGGGATCACTTGTTAACTCACCTGAATAAGCATCCAGCTGAACTGACAGAGGTAGAAGTAGTGAGCCATTAATCCCAGAGCAAAGCAATTTACTTCAGGTAGCTGGCGGCTAGTGTAAGCAGATACCACAAATGAAATCTAAAGAAGGAAAAAAAACAAGATGTAAGAGCTCATAAGCAATACTTTGCAGGACAAATACAGTTTTGAATCATTCAACATAATTTAGAAAAATAAAAACAAACAGAAAAAGTAAATGCTGGAGCGATGCAAAGCTGCCACACACAAAACAGCTTTACGGGTGTCCAGATGTAATCTCTCAGACATAGGGTTCTCTAGTGAATTGGAAGAACTACATAAGAGGTTTAGTGTCTGGGCATATAGGATGGATGATGTTGAGAGGGGTATGGAAGGGATCTCCATGTTGAGGGAGCTGTTCCCTATTTTTTGGAATGCAGTATCAATCAGGATGCCACACATGGAGAAGGCCATTTGGGAGTAGATTCAACAGAATACTTGGATAGTGATAATTTGATAACCACAGAGGATCTGGGAATATTAGATTTCCCATATTCTATACTAAGGATGTTGGACAAATAAAGGATATTACTAGGAACCACTGGGAAGTATTAAGGGTGGACCCTGATGTTAGGGAGATTGTAGGTGATGCCCCGCAGTTTGTGAATAAGAACAAGATGAACCTGAAGGTGTTGCTGTATTATCCAAATAATAAAAAAGGGACAGGAAGGTCTGATGCCTACGGAACTTTTCCCTGTGGACAGTGCAGTTTCTGTGGGTTTATAGACTCTAATAGTGTTTTTATCCATCCCCTGGATATACATGAATATATGTTCCGTGTATCTGCTGATTGCACATCCAAGCACGTAGTTTATCTTACTTCTTGTGAGACCTGTGGGAAGTATTATGTGGGCAAGACTAACATAAAATTTAGGGATAGGATCCGTGAGCATTTATATCAGATCAGGATTGGTTCTACTATTAATGCACTTTCGAAGCATGTCTTGGACACTGATGAAACTCATGTCTTTAGATTCAGGGTTATAGAAATGATATGTCCTAATTCTAGAGGTGGAGATATTAAGACTTATACTGAGAGTCAAGAAGCAAAGTAGATCATAAGGCTTAGGGCAGATCAATATCCTGGTCTTAATGATAAAGTACCCATAAACCGCTTCTGAAGTCTAGAGGACTCAGGGGTAGATAGGGAATGTATGTTTGTTTGTCTTTTCGGCTTTTCCCAGTTAGGGGTCACCACAGTGAAACTCCGGTCTGCTAATGATTGGCAGTAGATTTTTATGGTGTCGAGTCGCCAGCCCGATGCCCAACCATCAACAAAGGCACGCCCATTCACGCATGTCTTTCGGAGGCCACTCAACCGTGGGGAGGACATGCAGACTCCACACAGAAGGCACTCCAGCTGAGAATTGAACAGAAGAACCTCTTGTTGTAAGGAAACAATGCTACCGCTGCACCACCGCAGCTTAGATAGGGAATGTATCTGTTGCATTTTAATTTTACTTATTTTTATTTATTTTTCATATTACAGTATTTTTTTATGTTTATAAATATGTATATATTTTTGTTGATAGGTATATTATATTATTTTTATATTATTGTATGTTACATGGTGTATATGTATGTATGTATTCTATAAAAAATAATGCTGAGCAGAGATTTGTTGTTTGCTTACTTTACAAGGATTTTAAATACATTCATTATATGTAGTTTATGTGCTCTGGTTCTGGCGCTTTAAAAGTACGTTGATTTGTGCTTCCCGCCAGTATTACTATTTAAACTCTTTGACTTTTGAGGATGGATATGGTATGATGAAGCCCTTCTGAGTGAAAGCGCTTACCTCTGTCATTGGAATAAACTGATTTTTTATTGTATATTGGATGTGTTTTGTGAGTGGCAGCTTTGCATCACTCAAGCATCTACTTTTTCTGTTTGTTTTCACGACTGGATCGATTTTGGCTGTTGGAGCGTTAACTCCGTGGTAGCATCTTTTCTACAATAATTTAGAAAAGTATGGATTTTAGACTAAAGGACAATTGTGATCTTGTTTTTTCTGCATAGGACTAACTTACTGTAACTTATGTCTTGAGTCGCGATGACCATTTTTCCATTGGTAGATTCACTTTGTAGAGATAACACATCCAGACTATTCCTTAATATTTAGGTAGGAACAGATGCAGTCAAGTATCAGTTTTGCAGAAGCAGGTATAGTTTTCCCAAAACCCACAGGGGCCATTTCCCATGCATACAATAACTACTGTGTTATACCATTGCTAATGGGTTTACTACAAGAGCTTGTGTGCTAGTAGCTCATGACACACTTGCCTGCTGTCACTTGCTCAGAAAAACAAGTGCTCTATCTCCCATTAGTCCGCTGTCCCATAATCACTTTGCCTTCCCAACACCCGAACCTATAAAACTATAGATCCCTGCCAGAGTTATAACACTAATCCTAAAATTCTAACCCAGTTCCTAACCAGAGTCCTCTCTCCATTTCTCTAAAAGTCCATTCCTCCTCCCTTACCTTAAAGTCCTCATCTTTCTTCAAACCTAAAACTCCAACACCCTGTCTAAACCTCAATTCACAAATCACTCTCTAACTCTAAAACTTCTGTTCCAGTCCCTAAATCTAAAACTTCCCTCCTTCACCACAAACCTAAAACTTCCTTCCCACTTCTTAACCATAAAACTCTCCTCCTGCTCCCTAAGTCTAAAATTCCCCTACTGCTCTCTAACCCTAAATTATCCCTCCAATACATAAATCTAAATATCCTTACTGATCGCTGCCTTTATCTGCATTCGCAACCCCTCCCACTCCTTCCCAATGGGTTGAACTTGGGTAAGATGTGACACCTGGTTTCCCATACTGTTACTCACACTTGAGAATGAGGGGAAGCCTACATGAGTTACAAGGCACTCAAATCCCTAGCTTCAAGGCAGTGGTTTTGGAGCACTTCAGACTAGAGCACTAGTATTGAAACCCTACAGATTCATAATTAGAACTACTTCATTCCCTACTTAATGAATATTGTTTTGTTAAAATGACAATTCTGGAATTTTATGTTAGTTTAAGGAATTAGGAAGGACGTCAACAATATGTTACTTCCCATTGGAAGAGAAAGGTATGGGTCAGGGGTCGGAGACAGAGAGAAAGCGAAAATTGGAAGGTCACAAATGACATAAATGTTATAGCAATAACCAACAACTGGGTGTGGTATAATGAAGATTTACCCATGAGTGGTGTAGTTTAATCACAAGGGCAAAGGGTAAATGATTAAACAAAGGAAATAATGGGTAAATCTTCAACATATTACACCCAGGAGTAGTTTATTAATATTATACAATGACATTATTTAAGAAAAAAGTACTTACTTTTCTTAAGTAATATCTTTGTATAATGGTGCTGTGGTGTTCTTCTGTGTTGTTTCCCAATTCTGCCCTTTGATGATGTACTGCGCATGCAATGGGACTTGCATTCCCAGGCTTACACAGAACATCACTGCTTTAGCAAGCAAGCAACAGAGAAAGGACAATCTCTGTTGCAATGTTTTTGAAAGAAAAAAAAATTAACCTCCCAACAGTTTAGAGGTACAAGAGAGACAGGGGAAAATACAAGAAAAATCAGGAATGTTTTAGTTTGCAGAATGTAGCTGATTCTCCTTGTATTTTCTCTTGTCTTATATGCACTTCTCGATCTTTCATTTGAAAAGAAGTGTGGACAAAACATAAATAAAAAGAGAAAAAGCGGGAATGGTCTGAAGGAAAGAAAGTCTGAAACTGAAATGCTGTCATTATTTAGTGACTTTGCTCTTCAGTGATTCGTCTGAAAAAAATAAATTTTGTGAGAAACTAATTCACTAAATAATGATGCACTTTTTAGTTTCAGAGTCTTTCCTTCAAACAAATGCTTGTCTAAGAGATCGCTATTAATAAAAACGTCTGGCAGCTCAATGATACTTCAGCAGCCAGACGTTTGCTGTGGTATATGCTCGATTTACAATGGGCACACTGGTTGGGCTAGCCAATCAGCTTGCTAGTTTTTGAATATTAATAGACAGTCATTGTATAATTAAGCAATAACCGATGATGTGGTGTGGTATATTGAAAATTTACTCACAGTTGGTGTGGTTTAATCAAAAGGGTGAAGCCTGAGTGATTAAATAAAGCCAACCATGGGTAAATCTTCAATATACCACAACCACTGAGTTGGTTATTGCTATTATACAATGACATTATTTAAGAAAAAAAATACTTACTTTTCTTAAACAATGTCTTTGTATAACGGCACATTACTGTTCTTCCGCTGGTTGTGGTACACTGCTTCCCTGTTTTGATGTACTGGGCATGCGTATTGGACTTGTGCCCCACGCATACCCAGTACATCAATGCTTTGAAATGAAAGCAACGGAGAAAAGAAAGTCCCCGTTGCTCCATTTTTTCTTTGTTCTTTTTTTATTTGTAAAAAAAATGTTTTGAGCACTTAGTACAACAGAAAAAAGTCCGGGCGATGGGACCTTCTTCCGTTGATATACTATAGCAATAACCCACGCCTGGGTGTGGGTAATGCGGGATTTACCCATGGTTGGTGTGGTTTGGTCCTGAGGGCAAAGCCCGAGGGACCAACAAAGACAACCGTGGGTAAATCCCGCTTTACCCACACCCAGAAGTGGGTTATTGCTATTATACTATGACATTATTTAAGAAAAGAAATAATTACTTTTCTTAAATAATGGCATTGTATAATGCCTCTTTGCTGCCCTTCTGCAGCTGTCTGGTATCCGTGGCAGTTCTGAAGTACTGCGCATGCCTACGCAGTACATCAGAGCTGTGGCCAAAAGCAACGGAGAAAGCAAGATCTCCGTTGCTTTTTAGGTTTAACATAGCGAGACAGCTTTAAAATAAGCAACGGAGATGTCCGTTGCTTATTTTAAAGCTGTCTCGCTATGTTAAACCCATTTAACATAGCGAGACAGGTTTAAAAAAAAAGCAATGGAGAAAGCAAGATCTCCGTTGCTTTTTACACACTGTGTCGCTATGTTAAAGGAGTTTAACATAGCGAGACAGCTTTAAAAAAAGCAATGGAGATCTCCGTTGCTTTTTTAAACCTGTGTCGCTATGTTAAACTCTTTTAACATAGCGAGACAGTGTTTTAAAAGAAACTTATACTAATGGAAAAAGTCCGGGCAACCGGACCTTTTTCCATTAGTATAAGTCAATTTACAACGTGCATGCTGGCCAATCAGCGTGCACATTTTGGAATATTAATGGGGGGGGTCATTGTATAATACACAATAATAGCTACCCATCATTCAGAAATGCAAATGCTGAATGTACATGAGACAGCACTGCTGCAATGAATCTTGTATTATTCATATAAAGCATTTCAGAAGGTACAATGAAATACAAAACAATATAGATATGAAAACCTGACAAATTGCACTTACCTCAGTACCACAAACTAGTAAAATAAGGAAAAAATTTTGACTGCATAAAAGAATGTTACAAGCCACAGTATATAATCAGAATACAACCATCATTTCCAGGGCACAGCAGTTACCAAAATAATTAAGCAACAGCTATAGTACATGAATACAGAAGCTATATTGCACAAAAATCCTCATCTAAACAAAAGAAAACAAACAGCAAGGCTACCACAGCTACAGGCATAGATTACGTACTTTAATAAAACAAGGATAAGCGCTTTCGCATATTCTGCTTCCTCAGATCCATACATAAAAAACAAACATCAACTTTATAAAACACATCCTTAATCACATTTCAACCAACAACCAATAAAATCAGTGTTTCAATATACGGCCCTTAAGGGCAGGTTTCAAACAAACACTGCTGTTAATGCCTGTATATCTGTCTGCTCGAAACCTTACAATATCCCATTTAACTCAGCTTATTCAACTTTGTTATTCACATCCCCACTCCTAAAATTCTCACTCAAATGTTGTGAAACTCTGAATGAAAATTTCTGTCCTGAATTTTCATTAATGTGTTTTGCCAAGGCATTGTTCATTTTCATATTCCTGATTTCATACATCTGATGCAAAATTCTCTCCTTTAATTTCTGTGTAGTTTTCCTTATATAAAAACAAGTACAGGCATCACAGGTTGCCAAATAAACCACATTTGATGTATAACAATCTGCAAAAATTCTGGGTTTAAAAACAAAGTTAAAACTTGGATGTTCAAAAGTTTGTTGCTTGGAAATCATGACACAGGCTTTATACCTGTGACATGGATAGGTACCTACTCTCACACCTGCACAAGCAAGCCTGTGTGGCATGCCCCTTACAAAATAAGCCCTTCAAACATACCTCTCAACCTGGAAACATCAAAAATCTGGACAAGGCCCATGAAAAATAGGTAGAAATCTGTACGCTGATTAACATAAAATTTGCATACATGATTACGTAACCCTGCCCACTCCAATGGAATTGTGGGATATCAACTTTCAAACGCAAACTGAACAACAGACAACCAAAATATGGCACCAGGCCAGAGTCCCCCCTGCAGACATTCCAATGCCCCATTAACTGGCTATTTCACACCATTTACCATAAACACTAATGTGTGCATACTGCTTTACTTCTACAATGATTATTTGGATTTTATTTTGCACTCTGCCACAGGAAAGTGTGTTCTATGAGAGGACCATTCCAACCATCCTGTCTTTGGCGTTCTTAAACCCAATGGCGCTTGAGATACTTATCCCTTATGTTAATCTGACTTTATTTCCACCCAGAACTACCATGACTAAGCCCAAGACTAGCCCTAGAAACAAAATCACACTGGTGACATCCCAAATTAAACAGGATGTACAACAGATGTACAACAAAAGGGGAAAAATGGCAGAAATCAGCAGGCAATATAAGAACCTCGTACACCCCCTCGAAGAATGAAGACAACAGATAAGTCAAAGGCCAAAGCAGCAACACCTTGAACACACAGCTAAAGTTCAGAAAATATGCCAACTTTTATTTTCACAAAAGGACTCAAGGTGTGGTGCAATTCAAGAATGCATGAGACAGATATAAAGCAATTTTACAACTTTACATCTTAGTAGAACATGGATTAAAATAAAACTTTACTGGTCCATTTAAGCTGAGAAGTTCTACAGTCATGGAAATCTTACACAGATAAAATAGGGTGGAACAGCCTTCAGACTGCATAAAATAAACAGTTACAGTATCAACTGTTAATTTAGGCCAGTTTTGCATAAGTATCCCAGCTGTGGTGACAGGATTGCCTATAATGATGAAGTGCTTACAAGAACTGAATGATCATTGCCACTTATGTTAATAAAAGTAAAATCTCTGCTGCCTGTAAACAATATGAAGCATGTGCATTGTTTATGGGGATGACCTTGCTGCACTAACTGCATAAGCATTAAAAAGCTTACATTTTAGCATGTATAACTGCTAAAATCAAAAGGGCAGAGCAGATAATTTTTATTATTAGGGCCAAGTTCACAATATCTTACTCTTAATCATAAAAATAAAACATTACATTATGCAACGACTAGAACAAATCATTCAATGTGTAAAAATGCCCATTTTCTCTCTCTTAAATCTTGCATACAAAGCAAAAGGCACAAAAAGGCCACACACAAACCTCATGGGGGGATCACCTTTATGGAGTCTGAGAAACAGACTCGGGCCTTGCTTCACCCTACAAAAATGCAAATAAACTAAGTGCTCATGACAGCCCAGTGAGCCCCAGATAGATAAACACAGTGCGCATCACAGATCCTCCAACAACAAAAAGAATTCCTGAACAGCTGCATCATCTTTATGCATTGCCTAAATTATTCATCTTTAAAACGTCTTTACAGCTCAGTACGACTGAAATAAAAAAAAAGAACTACTATCGTAAAACATCCAAAAATGTCAATTGCTGATACAAAATCTGAGTAATATTTAAAATTATTCCTGATTTTGCAGCAGACTTACCCTGAGTAGTGCTCTTCCTCTCGGGCTGCTGTTCCCCATGCTGCTGCCATCCTCGTGGCCCTCTGTTCCCGTTCCCCATGCTGCTGCCATCCGCTGTATCCATCATTTGCTTCAGCTTCCCGGCCCTCTGTTCCTCGCTGTATCCACGTCCCCATTTGCTTCTTCAGCTTCCTAGCCCAATGCTATCCATGTCCACATTTGCTTCAGCTTCCTGGCCTAATGCTGCTGCTATCCACGTTGCTTCAACTTCGCGGTTAATTCCAACCGCCAGCCAGAAATGAAGATGCGAGCTCCTTGAGCTCAATTCCGACTGGCTGGTAGCCTGACGGCGCTGATGTCATCGCGCACGTGATGACGTCAGCTCCGACAGCGCGAAAATTTTAAAAAAGAAATGAAAAAATCGGAAATGAAGGGGTGCCTCTCGGGAATCATGGCACCCCTTCAATTGGACCCCAAAACTCTGTAAAAACCGAGTAATTCAGGACGGTGGCTTCAAATTATATCTCTTATAACTAAATCTAGGCACATCACCTATAATAGCAGCAGTGTTTAGGGTCAATTGTTCAAATTGACCAGTTCTTACATGCATTATGTGTCATATTATTGGTATATTTGGTAACAAATCTCAAGCTGGGTTGGGCCTTATTTCTGCCAGTCTGTTTCTGAATAGCAGAATCCCTTTTTCTAACAAGTAGTATGGTTTTGCTATATTCACCATATTACATTTCACCTCACCTCTAATATTGCATACTAACCTCTTACTATAACCTCTGTCTAAAAACTGAGTAGTTAATAACTTCATCTGCTCCCCATAATCATCCTCCCTTATGCATAGTCTGGAGGTACACCTAAACTGACTCTTAACAATGTTAGGAAAAATGTGACGGGATGCATACTCCCTTGAAAGAGCAAGTTATTCTTCCAACATGACTTCCTATGTAGTTCAGTGTTCAAAATACCTAATGGCCACTTCTTCAGACAGACATCCAGGAAACTAATCTCAGTATTAGATAGAGTCATGGTAAAGCTTAAAAAATCTATAGTAGTTTCTAAGTAACATATAAATCGCTGTAAAAGCTCTTCATCTCCTTCCCACAAAAGAAAGACATTGTCTACAAAACGTCTATAAAATGTTACATGTGCATAGTATTCATTGTTATTAAAAAACAGAATTAACCTCCCAAAAATGCATAACCAAGTTAGCATAGGAATTAGCACATGGGGTGCCCAAGTTATTTTCCTGTGCCCCTGTTGAGCAGAGCCAGAGAAGTGATCCCCAGGGTGTATTTCCTATTTCCCATCCACTCATCAACATTTTTCTTGAAGAGTGCTAATGAGGAACTTTACTTGACATAGATGGGTAGCTTGTTCCAGAGTATGGGAAGCTTGTGGGATAGAAATCTATCCCTCCAACATGTTCTGCTTATTGTGGTGACAAGGTTTAGATCCCTAGAGTGTGTAGCTCGGAGGGATTGGGATTTTTTTAGGTGTAGCATGTCCATCAGCTCTGGGTTTGACACAGCTTTATATGTTAGGCAGAGATCACCTGGGAGTAGGCGATATGCTATGGAGTAAAGCTGGAGTTTTTGAGACGGTCAGCGTAGGGCATTTGTTTGAGGTCAGTGATCTTCTTTGTGTGGTACTTCTGTGGCCTTTCCAGCTGCTGCAGATGTCCTGTGAGGTACATTACAAATGGGTCGTTGTACTCTATAATGGGTCTAATGAGTGTCGAGTAGAGGGGAACAATGACCTCTTTTTTTCCTGGATGAGAACCCTTTTGTGATGAGCTGTGCCACGTAGAAAGATTTATTGACTACTGTGGTAATGTGATTATCAAAGAAGAGACTAATATCCACCAGGATCCCAAGGTCTCTTATCACACATTCGGCATTAAGTAGACTGCCACCTATGTGGTAGTTTGTGGGTACAGAGTTTTTACCAAAAAGGATGACAATGCACTTTTTGGCATTGAGCTTGAGGCCATGG
The DNA here is from genome assembly GCF_019279795.1 of Protopterus annectens. Lineage (NCBI taxonomy): Eukaryota > Metazoa > Chordata > Ceratodontiformes > Protopteridae > Protopterus > Protopterus annectens. Next base: position 841,481,441 of record NC_056730.1, on the reverse strand, counting down.
CTCTGACACCAGGCATCTGTCTCAGTGAGGCCCTTCTGTAGGATGTCCACATCATTTGGGGACTTGACTATGGCTCCTAGTTTGCAGTCATTTGCAAACTTCATTAGCCAAAGGCCTTCTGTGTTAGTCTGTACTTCAGAGAAGTAGATACCAAACAGGAGAGGTCCCAGGACTAAACCCTGTGGTACTCCACTTGTCACTGGTTTGAAGTCAGATTTGGAGTCTGCAACTTTTACAGTGTGGGTTCTGTCAGTGAGCCAGTTGGCAACCCATTTTGTGACGTAGGAATTTATACCTAGTTTAGTGAGTTTAGCTATAATTCCAGAATGGGGGATGGTATCAAAAGCCTTGGAGAGGTCAGGATAGGCTGTGTGAACCACCTTACCCTTGTCTACGGCTTTGGTGACTGCCTCAAAGAAGTTGATCAGGTTCATTAGGCATAATCTGCCTTTCACAAACCCGAACTGGGTACGGTCCAGAGTTTGAATGTTACCAATGTTTTTGTTTATTAGTTCCATGATGATACGTTCCATAGCCTTACAGACCAGGCTCATCAGGCTAATAGGCGATAGTTCCCAGGATCAGTGGTGGCTCCCCCTTTGTGGAGTGGGATAACTATTGCTATGTGCCATACAGTGGGCACAATGCCTGACGTGAGGCTATGACTGAACATGGTGCTTAGGTGGGGAGACAGTTTGTTTTGTAGTTCGTGTAAAATGCAGCCTGGGATGTTGTCCGGTCCCATGGATGCTGTGTTTTTGGCTTTAGAGAGTGCAGCTTTTACCTGCTTGTTTGTGATTTCAGAGACTCTGCATTTTTCCTGTATAGATATGGGCCCTTTTGGGGGTGAGAGAGGGGTAAAGTTAGCACTGAACCTATCTGCCAGGATGTTGGCAATATCAGTTGGTTTTGTAATTTTCATGCCATTGTGCTGTAACTTAGAGCAGATCTGGGTGTTGCCATTGAGATTCTTGACATAGCTATAGAATGCTTTATGGTTTTTCCCTAGAATCAGTGTTGATTTTGTTTTTGTAGCTAGCTTTGGAGGATCTTATTAGAGATCTCAGCTTCTTACTGAGGCTTACCAGGGAGCTCCTCCAACACTCATGGGATTTTACTCTCTTTTGCAGCAGTTTCTTCCTTCTATTGTACAGTTTGTTTATGGCAGGGGACCACCAGATTGGCTTTCTTTTTTTGGAGGATAGCATCTTGGTTCTGTCTGGGATAGTACGGTCCATGCAATCGTGTAAGTGCTTATAGAGTGCATTTGTGTAGGATTCAGCAGTCGTAACTGTATTGTCCATCTGCATGGATGTCATGAAGTTCACCACTTCTGTCTTAAGAACCATGAAGTTAGCTTTTGAGACATTTTTTACCATGGTTTCCTTTATGGGGGGTGGGGGCGGGATGTGGATATCTAGGGTGATTAGCTTATGGTCGGATCTGACCAACGAGGAGTTGACTTCAGGTTTGGAACACCGGTCACTCATGTTGGTAATGACTAGGTCTAAGATATTGTTGCCCCTGGTGAGGGTGTGGATAAGCTGATCAAGGGCATTGAAATTTATGAATTCCGGGAAGCGTTGAGCAAAGGAGTTGGTACATGAGTAGTTTTCCCAGTTAATGGTAGGGTAGTTAAAATCACCCATTATTAGGGTGTTTGATTGAACCCTAATATTTTCCAGTATATCAAGAAAAGAGTAGTGGGTATCCTGGGGAATGGTGGGGGATCTGTAGCAAGCTACAATTTGGATTGCAGTTTTGCCCAGAGTTAGTTGTACTTGGATAACCTTGGATGCATTATGCTGAGCAACTAGCCTGGAGGTGTGGATATCCTTAAAGAATATGAACACACCTCTGCCTTTGGTGTTCCGGTCCAGGTTAGATGGCCAAAAAGTGTGGTATGAGTTATAGCCTGGTAATGCAGAGGTGCTCTCTGGAGCCTTGAACCAGGTCTCAGTCACTGCACAGATACCAATGTTCTCCCTTTTAAGGAGTGCCTCGGGAAAGTGTATTTTGAGATTTAGACTTCTAGCATTGAGTAGCATTACCCTCAGTTTTTGCTTGCCTGTTCCTGTGGTGAATTTGTCATTTGAAACTTGCCTACAAAAGGCACTATAGGTGCGGCAAGAGCCTTAGCCAGTATCCAGAATCGCAGGGATGACAGATGCAGACCATCTCTGGTTAAGCATCGTGGTCTGTCGACCATGTCGTCCCAGGCAGACAGATACTGGATCCCGTTAGAATGACACCAAAAGCTTAGCCAATTCCTGAAGTCAATAATTTTGTCCTTGTACTGCAGTATCATTCTGGGCAATAGCAGGATGCTACTCAGGGCTAGGGTTATATCTGCCTGGGCTACAAGATCAGAAAGCTCTTCCATGTCTCTTTTCACGTAGTCCAAGGAGGTATGTCTCAGGTCATTCACACCAACATGGACAATGACAGAATCATATTTGTACTTGTTGTGGAGTGACCTGAGTGGGTGAGTTATGTGGCGGATCCTGGCACCCGACAGGCAGCTGACAGTAACCTTCTCCTTGTTTAGCCTGGTGAGTGGGACATCAGTGTGCCTGACTATAAAGTCACCTATGACTAGTGTGCTGGGTACGTTGTTTTGCCTTATGGTGATGTTTCTATCTATATTAGAAATAAATTCACCTCCCGTCTAGTTAGACTGGACAACTTCATGGAGTTACTTCAAGTTCAGGTTACAGTGGATAAGATCCCCATTCAAGTCATAGGTAGCTATAGACTCCCCTCCATGTGTCATAACGCACACAAAGCCTTCTTGACCAAACTGGAGACAATCCAAATATTACCGAGCACTCTGGTTAAATGAGATTTCAATTATCCCACCATCAACTGGGAAACCTATGCTAGCCCTAACTTGCTAGCCCAAAGATTCCTTGACCTTGTTAACTCAAATGTTCTGGAAAAAATTGTTCATACCTTGACAAGAGGAAAAAACTAACATGTCAAACAGGTGCACTGCTGCAACTGTTGGACCCTCATTTATTAAATCTGACCACACCTGAGTCAACTTCAAGCTGGCACTAACAACAGAACTCACAAAGGGCAAAATCAGACTAAAAGATTTCACCAAGGCAAACTATATTCTCATAGCTGAAGGTATAAATGCATTCCAATCCCCACCCCCAGATGAAAGTGATGACTACACTGAAGCTTACACTAAAGCACTGTACAATCACTTTCATAAGTGTATAGACTCAGCTGTACCAGAAATATTCGAAGCCAGAGTCCCAAGTAAAAACAAGCCGCCATGGTGGACATCCAGAGTCAACAATCTTTACAATAAATGCAAAAAGTTGCAGATGAGGCCGGAGTAATGGAAAAGCACCCCCCTCAGCCTCAACAGGCACATAAGACAACTTGTGAAATCCAGCAGTCAGTGCTGGGCCCCCTTCTGTTTGGTATATACTTCTCAGAAATTCAGGACAAAACTAAGCAGTTATAGCTGACCAAGTTTGTGGACGACTGCAAATGATGTCAGTATACTCCAGGAGGGTCTTACGCAGACCAGTGACTGCTGTTTTAGTTACGGTTTCAAACTAAATGCAAAGAAATACATCACCATTGCATTGAGCACAAGCAATGTCCCTTCACACCATCAAATCAACAACAATACCTAAGTACCACAAAGTGGTCAGGAATCTGAGATCACAAGTTGACTGTGACCTTAACTTTGACCATCATGTGTCTACCATGGTAAGGAAGGCTTTCTAAGCAGCACACTTGATTAGTAAAGGCATCACCTCAAGAGCAAATGAGGTTATAACCCCTCTATACTCGGCACTAATCCAGCCCATAGTTGAGTATAATGCCCCATTCGGCATGTACAGTACAAAGCACCTGCAACAATTGGAGAGACCTCAGAGGTTTCTAAAAAAAGACCAAGGGACACCAGCACATACCTCACACAGACCGACTAAAGTCCCTATTACTATACTCTGTATCATATAGACTTCTTAGTGGAGACTTATGCCTAGCTTACAGAGAAATCTCAGACCCAAACCTAATGAGCTTGCTGCATATCTGTAAATCAAACACAACTAGAGCTACCCACTCCAGGGACCTAAATATTGCCTACGACTTACATAGAACATGTTGGAGGGATATATTTGTCGCCCAGTGACTGCTGCGTCTTTGGAATAAGCTACCGATTCATGTGAAACAGAGCACCTCTATGACACTATTCAAGAGGAACCTGGACGAGTGGATGGTGCATGGTAAATTCTTACTGGGGATAGCACCCACAGCCCTCCTGGATGTGAGAATTCATTACTAAATACAATATTGGGTATTGACTAGAATTTTATTTGGTACTACATTGGGATGAAATGGCTAGGCTTGAAATGACCTCTGGGTCAATAGCCTAGTAATCTGTTATGATCCTATGAACTCCTATGATCCTATGAGATTCCCTTATCCAGTCATTTACTGTATATGTACCTTAACTAATTTTTAAGAGAGGAATTAGGACCATGTAGTTATCACTGTGTTATCTAAATACCAAGTAAAGATGTGCACATGCAATGGAATCTGCGATGTGCATTAATCTAGCAAGCTATTACAAAACTGCAATCCACCCCCATTCATGCTACCTCTGTTACTCTCATTCAACAGCCAGCATAACATGTTCAGCCAAAACAGGGAGCATTTTAATAGATTACTTAGTGATTAACACATATATATTAAATACATCTGGCTAAAAAAGGGAGGATGCACCAAGCCATTCACTAGGCATAGCCACAAGAAGTGCTCCCTATGTAACTTAACCATTTAAATAACATACAATCATGGTTCCCAATCCACACCCAGGAGAAGGAAGAATAATCATCCACCACACTGAGATGTGGACATTTTTGGATGATATTATATCTTTATGATAAATCATAGACAGGTAAACTCTACCAGATTGCTCCTTTGAATAATATCATAATTGCTAAGAAACAATAATTAGGTAACAACGCATGGCATTACTTAATACAAGTAATGACCAAAAGAAAAATTATACACTATCATCTTGGATTAGGGCCAAACAAATCAGGTAGATTTGTTCTTGTTTATTATGTCACAAAGTTTCTGTGTCTTGAATATTTTGTGAAGGCTTCAATCTGTAGCTGAACTTAATAGACCAAGGACCAAGTCTTGGGTAAAACAGGAAGTCTCACCGTTAATTTGGGGGAAAAGATCTCAAGAAAAGCAGATAATCTGCATTTTATATAGCACATTGTACTGACACTTCTGAACTATCCAATGACAGGACTTCACCAAACAATGGTACCCTTACTACCATTTTGGCTAAAATCCACACCTCACACTAGAAGTTCAAATGCTTTATAGTTTCAGAAATACTGCTTTTTTGTGGTTTTCTGTTGTTTGATGTTCCCTAATGAAGCATATAAAACATCAAAGTTTAATCCAAGACATTTAGAATTCAGCAAGTTCAGTAAATGACAAGAGAAGATTACACAATGTGATTATTGATAGTGGAACCAAAATGCTCAGACCAGATCCATACTGGAATAAATGCTATTATCATTTCATCATCATCAGCCACATTTTTCCCATCTTCTACATGGGTCGTGGTGTTGCATCAACTGTTACCATCTCTATTGGTTCAATGCCACTCTCCTATCTTCTTCAACAGACATGACAAGTGTTTTCTCATGCAATGTGTCCATCTCATGGCTGGACATTCCCATTTCCTCTTTCTTCTTGTCTCTTCGAAATATTCCACATCAAATCATCTGCTTTCATGCACATGTGCCTGAACCACTGGAATCTGTTCTCTTTGACCTTCTCTGCAACTGGAGCTAGTTTGGTTTCTGATCTGATGTCCTCATTTCTTTGTCTTTGCAACAGTGAGCCTTCTGACACCCATCTCAGGCACTTCATCTCCATCACCTTGGGTCAGTTGTGCTACATCCTAATCTGAATCTGAACTGCTCATATCCATCTTACTTTCTACTTCTATATACTCATTTATCAATCAATGTCTCTGGCACTTTCATGTAGTGTGACAGGTGTTTCATACCTCTACCCTGCCCACAGTTGTGAATATCTCCTTTTATTCTTGTACAGTGACACTAGTATGCTTATTTTCCAGTGATCTGGCAAACTCCTTTTTCTCCATACTGTTATGAGTACCCTCGGGAGTCATTTCTCCCTTATCTCGCCCAACATCTTGATCATACTTCTTGTAACCTCATCTGAGCCTACTGCTTTCCTTGACTTCATTTTCCTTAGAGCTGTTCTTACCTCTTCTGCGGTGGGCTCCTCCTCTTCTTTCATCGCTGCCTGAGTCTCAGATACTACAGCTTCTGTGGGGTTCTCTTCAAAGGGGGAACAGCAAGCAGGGAAAGGCATAGAAGTACATTGGAAATGGAAACGTGGCATTGAGTGAACAGTGGAGAGTATGTTTTCTTCTTTCTTTCTTTCTTGGGATAGGTGTTCTTTACTTTTTTAGAGAAGAAAGGTAAGAGTGAGTGAAGTACCCAGGCAACATGAGTAGAAAGGAGGATACATGGATTGTAGCAGGGGCAGACTTACAAACATACAATACAAAGTTTGACAGAGGACGTGCTCACATAAAACTGTGAGGGGCCACGATGGAAATATGCAAACAAACAGGCTGATCAACTGCTTATGTGAAAGACACTACAAACAAACAAGTGAGACTGAGTGACACACATAGGTTCATAGGTTGGTACTAGGCTATCGGCCCTAGGGTCTATACAAGCCTAGCCATAACAATTCCCTGGATATTTCTTCCCACAATATTTACTTCCCTGGACCCCTGTCCTGATGTGATCCATACATATATACATAGTAGGGAAGCACCATAATGGGGAACAAAGTAGAATGAAGACCATCTGCCAATCTGTCCCAGTGGGATACCTGCCCAGAAGACTAACTACATGACTGGAATCATGGGTAGGCTCCATCACTAGTAGTCCATTGTTCAGGACTGAGCAGCCATGTGACTCTGCCAATTGGGCAAGGATTTTTCTATAGGGTACTAAGCCAGGTTTCAAGCTGTTGGTCCACCTCAGTTTTGACCAGCATCTGTATCACCCCTTTGGTGACCAAGAGGGCCCCTCTAAGCCACTCCCTGAAAGAAGACTTTATCTTTACCTAGATAATGAGTAGCTACACTTTACCATACCTAAATGTATATTAAACTGTTTTGTTAGACTTTTCTGTGGTGCAACACTCAGACCACACACTACACTAAAGCCATCTTGTTGTTTCTCCAGTGCCATGATAGCATATTTTTAATTACTTGGGTAGCAGATTTTTTTTTCATTATGTACATATGCCAGTTCTGGGTACCTTATGGCATCACTGTTTATAGTTTGATCCTTTCTTACTACAAATATCAAATGCGAATGTTGAGAAATTTGTAAAGTGTACTTTTTATCCACATTAATGGTTTCAGAGAGAAGAAAACATAAAGCATTCACATTAGTATCAAACAAACAAACTGTGGTAAAGTGGTATACATTAAGCAGTATTTAGTATTCCTTATGCACTATTCAAAGTTTGTGTTTCTAGAAATATGCAGTCACTTTTAAAAAAATAAACTCTCGATATTTAGTGGCTTTGGAGAGGGTGTAGGTATAACAGACTGAAGAGATACAGTTGCATTCTGTCACATATTATCAGGTTTAGAATCAGTGGCATGTTCCTAATAATTAGAAACAGAATATGTGTTGTATACTGTTGGTACAGGCTTGCTTTGACACACATATAAGCTGTGTTTGTTCACTAAACAAGATTGGCCTAACAACTGATAGTCATCTTGAAGCACTGTCATGTTTTACATTGTTGTATTTCAGAAATGATAGAGAATAAGAGATGATAAAATGATACACACCAGCACTTTATTAGGCACAATGTGGAAGGAACTCATCCCTTGCAAAAATAAATAAATAAAATAAAAAAATTGCACATTCAGTTTCTTGGCACCTAATCACTAGGTGAACTCTAGTTTCATATGCAGTATATCTCTGCAAGGGTTGCTGGAACTAAAAATCTGCATGGCTTCAGGGGCTGCTGGGCTTTCTGCTGCATGGAAAAGTGTCCATTTTAGTTTTTGATGTCATTGCTAGCACAACAGCATGTGGTGAGTGTGAAACTATGAATAAGACAGCTGAGAGACAGTGTGACAAGACAGACGGGTTCTGTAAGTACATGCATGCCTGCCAGTTATGATTCATGCCAGGAAAATTGAAGATAGCTCAGACAAGCTGTCTGGGAAATGTATGTCAAGGTTCGTAAGGACAGGCTTTCATTTTTGGAGGAAAGTGAGGTGCCTTAGGTATTTATTTACTTCTTCCTGGTAGAAACCAAAGTTTCAAGTATCATATTTTTCAGCCTCTTAGTACAAGAAATCTGGACAAAGCCAAAAAATAATGGGGTAGAAAATCCCAAAATCATGGACAAATTTTAAGTATTGCTCTTATAACATAGAAAGCTGCTTGAATAATAGGTTAACAATTAGTATTCATTTTCTGATTGATATGAAGTCTCAAACTTAAATGTCTGTCATTATTTAGTGCCATGCTTCCTCAAAGATTTGCCAGATAATCACAAATGTTATGATGAAAAGACCAAATATCTTTGCTGTAAGTCCAGACATTATGTGAAAATCTAGAGCGATGAAGGTATACCAGGAATTTTCAGCAACCTTGTCATATGGGAAGAAGGTGACAGAAGTATAGCTATATCTATATAGCTATATCTACGTGTGTGTGTGTGTGTGTGTGTGTGTGTGTGTGTGTGTGTGTGTGTGTATGTATATATTATATATATATATATATATATATATGTGTGTGTGTGTGTGTGTGTGTGTGTGTGTGTGTGTGTGTGTAAATGAGGGATAGGACTGGGAATAAGTGAGGGGATGGATTTTACATGTTTGTGAGTAAGTGTGTGTTTGTGTATATTTTACAGTTAGAGTCAGGGCTAGGTAAGGGGATAGATGTAGTGATGTAAGTGTGTGTTTGTGTGTCTGAGTGTGTCTTGTGTAGTGGTGTTAGTGTGCATTTGTGTGTCTGAGTGTGTCTTATGTAGTGGCAGTGTTATGAGAAGGTTTTAATGAAGTTAAGCTGTAGCGATAGTGTTTGAGAAGGGGCAGCATTAGGCTTGGGGTTAGCACCCATTAATAAGATAGGCACGGAGGAGGTCAGTGTGACTATCAGGAGAAAAAATACTTTTCCTTTCTTGATCTGTTGTAATTTTGATATTTAGGAAGTTCAGTATTCTGTGTATTCAAATTTCCTAATGTCAGTTTTTAATCACGACATGACATTAAGAATGTTTGATCACTTACAGGAGAACCCCCCCCCCCACACACACACACACACACATGTAGAGAGCTAGAGGGAGATATCATTTCAACATGAGATACACTCATAATTCTTTTTTTGCCATTTTGCAGCTGATAAGATTATATCCATATAAATTTATTGTGTATGAATGCTGCAAATGTGCAGAAAATCAGGATCACAGAGCTCAGTTGAGTCATTACTCGTGTATCCTAATGATACCACTACTGTGCAAGACGCCATGCTCATGTCAGAGATAATTAACAACAATAAACTGGAGATATTGCAGCAAATAGAGCACACCCCCCAGTAAGTAAGTGAGTGGAGTGAAGAAAACTGTACCAATCAGAGCAGTGCTTCAAGAAGTTAGTGCTACTATGTTGGGAATAAGGGAATTAAAAATGAAGCGTCCCAGTGAATACTGTAAACTGATTAATTAACATAGAGCAGTACTGCAGAAAGTGGCACAGCATGTAACTAGTTATCATTGTCCTACAATGACAGCATCGCAGTAATCAGTCTGGGCTGTCAAAAAGAAGATGGCTGCAGATATCAGCACAAGAATGGAGTAGAAAGCAGGTTTATATGATAGCAAGAAAGGGGGGAAAGTAAGCAAGGGGAGGCACACAAGTGAAACAAATAGGAGATTCTGGGGGGGTAGGAGAAACTTTTTTTGTTAGGCTACACCCCCCCCCCCTTATCTGTATGTAGATAACAGTTATGAAGGGCAGGATATGCAATGGCGAAATGTATGGGAAAAGTGTGATAACTTGCAAATATAAGCCAAACATAAAACAGCACTAACAGAAAGTGGTAGTTTTCTGCATCACAAGGTGAGGGTGAGAAGGTATGGACACAAAAATACACAGATATCCTCTGATAATGGGAAGGGTTAGGCCATGCACAACATATGGGGCACAAGACAATAATTTGGGGGTACACTAGACAGGGCATAGCACAGGAAGCTCGCTAGAAGTGAGGTGCCAGAGCAACCCAGAGGATAACCTACTAAGAACCATCACTGACTGATGGGTCTGAGCAGGTAATGCTATATATGGTGTTAGTCTGGCAACCAGATGGTCAGGGTCACTGCTCCAGTGATCTGCAGTGCACTGAAGAAAGACTTCAATGTGGTCAAAGTCCTGGTCTACCCTATATCCACCTCCTCTGGAACCAGGTGCCACAGCTGTGCTTGTTACATGGCTACCCACCTGAGATGGTCTTTCACTCCTCTCCAGTGAGACAACCATATCCTCAGGTTCTGACTCCCCACTAACCAAATCAGAGGCAGAGGTCTGGGGACTTGTCTGGTTGCCATGACCCTCTTCATCAGGTATACTGTAGGGTAAACACCAAAAGGGAAAGACACCATGAATATAACATGTCATTAAAATATTCTAATATTTAAAAATCATGGAAAGTCTTTTGTGCCTCCTTTGACAACCCAGCCTATTAAGATCATCTTTTCACAAGATGGAAGGTAAGAGACCATACAATGAAATTATAAAGGTGACATCTAATCAACTAACAATCAGATCTTTAAAAAATCCTTTGTCACTCTTTTTGCACCTCAGCTTCCTTTTCTTGCAGGACTCCAGGATAGTAATACCTGAGGTGACTATAATGGTGTTTACACTGTTCTGCAGACTATTGACTGACTGTGGCTTTTACTTAGTTTCTGGGCAATGTCTTGTCAGAGATCCATGTTTTGAAGGAATCCATCATAAAGGACTTGAACTGGCTGTCTGAAGTGCCTTTGAAGAAGATAAAAAAATATGTTGATCTCCTGTACACACCATGGGTTTTGATATAATGGTTACAATGTTTATGTCACAGACACAAGGTACAGGGTTTGATTCTCTAGGCTTAAAATGGCCCAAAATGGCAACCAGCCTAGTACTTACCTATGAACATATGGATGAGATCTATGCTTCTTCCCCTGCCTTCTAAGATATAAAATATCAAATATAATAACAAAATCGCAGACAACTGCATATGTCTAAGTCATATGCAACACAATATTCTGCTGCCTGGTGCCATGGTGCACACTCATGTGCATTTATCAAGTACTAGCATTAGAACCCCACACAAGTCCCTACACCACTTATGCATGAAAGGCTGTAAAACAGCCTGTTAGTAATATATGACAATTGTTCTAACATGCCTCCCTTGCTTAGTACATTAATAAGGAATAAAATAACAGTGTTTTGTTCCAAGGCACCATAATGTTGCAGTTGGTATACAGATCATATTTGAGCAAGCAATGGGCTTTTGAGATACTTTTAAGTAGTTGATAGCAGGATTACTATGCAAAGGTGTAAGCCTTGCATTTTGATAATGCTGCCATATAACAGGGATGTAACACAACAGTAAGCATATTTTCCAGGTGTAGGAGTTGGCACCATAGTGTATGAGCAGTAGCATGCACACATGTAGTTGATATGTGTTTTTGGTGGAAGTATTATGCCATGTCAGCAGACTATATTAACAAGTAGGCCCATGTTCAAGGTTATTTGTATACTCTATCTGCCTTACTGTATTTGTGACCATACCTGAAGAAAATGTGCTTTATGTTGGGAGAGGCTCTACCAGTACATATTGGCAGATCTTTGTCCAGGCTAACTTCTGGCAATAGGTTTCATGGGGAATGGTAGCACCTTTCATAGGGCCTGCATTGGATTGAGGTAGGCTCTAGAATTCCTTAGACTAAAGCCAAAATGTCCTGAATAAAGAATAAAGATTCTCCAAAATGGTTTTAATGTTCAGGTAATAACCAGTTAAAAAAGTCTGTAGCTTCGTAGCAGCATATTAAGCTGCAGTGAAGCAGGGGCTGAAAAAAGCAATTAGACACCATTTTATATGCTCGTTAAATAGGACTTTGCTTTAGCAAGCATAAACTAATAATTAAAAAAAGTTAATTAAAAAATCTCAGCTAGCAAAAGAAACTCCAATAGCAGTTTCAAGGACTTCTTGATTTATTTAAACTTTGCTAAGCACTGTTTAAAAAGTCATATTTAGATAAATCTGAAAAAAAAATCATTTCTTCAGTTCTGAGTGTGTGAATGTGTGTGTGTGTGTGTGTGTGTGTGTGTGTGTGTGTGTGTGTGTGTGTGTGTGTGTGTGTCTGTGTGTGCTTATATTTAATGAGATTAAATATAAAAGTGATGGTTGAGTTAAGCGTACATCTAACTTAATGGGCATATTAGAAGTGTTCAAAAACTACTATAAAGCTATAAATAATAACACACCATGTTTGGAGACAGATAATGTAATAAATACTTTTATTCAAGAAAATATAACTACTAAGATGTCAATGCAACAAAATAACATTAAATAAACAAATAACACTAACAAAAGTGAAAGAGCAAATAAAAAAAAAATATATATAATAAAGCTCCAGGACTGGATGGAATAATTCCTGAACTATATAAGATTTTTCCTGAATATATAATAAAGAAAATGATGAGTGCCTTTACTATAGTTAAGCAAAAATGTATAACACCCCCATCGTGGAAATATTCAATTATCTCCCCCATATTAAAACACGGTAAGGACCCCAAATCTTGCGATTCATATAGGCCAGTTTCGTTACTAAACACTGATTATAAAATTTTCATGACAATATTAGTGAATAGGATAAAGAAAATATTACCTAATCTAATACATAATGATCAGACAGGGTTCAGACTTCATAGAAAAGTGCAAGATAACATTATTAAATTACTATCATTAATAGACATAGCATGCAAATACAAAAAACAACTAACTATTATCAGCCTAGACATAGAAAAGGCTTTTGATTCTATTAGTTGGTCTTATCTACAAAGAATCCTGATTGGTTTTGAATTCTCCACAGATTTTGTCAACTTATTAATGAAAATTTATAGTGGGGCACAAGCTTATGCGAAAATCGGATCATGTCATTCCTCACCACTAGAAATCCTCAAGGGGACTAGACAAGGTTGTCCTTTGTCATCATTATTGTTTGCTCTTTCAATAGAACCTTTTGTGTACATATATCAGAAACAAGCAAAATATAAAAGGCTTTCAAATTAATAAGGACTATTGTCCTAAGATACAATTATTTGCTGATGATATGTTGTTAACGTTGGTTGATGTTGATGGTTCTTTGCATGATGTTATAAATACCTTAAACAAGTCTGAAAGAATTTCAGGGCTTAAATTTAATCATAATAAATCCAAAACAATACTAATTAACAAAAAGATCAACAAAAACCTAAGCGAGAATAGCGTGTTTAACTGGGAGAATGGTGTATTAGAATATTTAGGTGTCAGTATAAAGAGTACATGGAAAGTGTCTGTTAAACTAAACTACAATAATTTAATAACCACCATTATTGAACTAATCAAAAGATGGAATAAAATGTTCTTCACAATGGAGGATAGGTTCTCTTTAATTAAAATGATAATTTTACCTAACATTTTGTTTTATATACAATCATTGATACTACCCCCTCCCAAAAACTTATTTAAAAAATTAGATTCCATACTACTTAAATTTTTATGGTTCCCCTTAAAACCTAGGATTACATATAAATGGCACATTAGGGCTTGGAACAGTAATGGGATAGCATTCCCTAGCTTACATCTTTATTCCAAATCAGTTATAGTTAATGTAATATTACATTGGATCCCACCTACCTATATATCTGGCTGGAAAACAATACATGGGATACATATAACTAATGTCAGAACTATAAAAAATCAATTTAAGGAACAATATGGAATAAGTAGAGTTCATTGGCTTTTATGGGAATTTTGTTTATTTAATAAGAAGTTTGATCATTTTTCTTATGGCATTAATCAAATATTTAATAACTTTAAAAATATAATTGATTGTAATTACAACATTAAACAATTTTTATTTCTTATATTCCCTATAGCATACTCCCCAGATTGCCTAGAGTCTTCCAACATCAATGTGATGCAAAAATTAAAGGAAAATAAAAATAAGTTATGTACTTACCATAACATTCCATGTGAGTTGTTCCTCTTGCCTTCATTCTTACTGATGGGTTCGGAGCCAATCCCTTGGCTCCGAGCTGGCAAATTGCAAAGCTCAAGGTCTCCAAATAGCTCGAGGCCAAAACCCCATCCCATGATGCTCCTCTACTTCCCTCAGATCTTGTTTGCTGCCAGCTAGTAACATACTCACAGAGTAAGAACACCATACTCATATTTCCATTAACTGGTGAAAGAAAAAACTCCTCAGAAAAGACCAAAATAGGCTGAAAGAGTCAACTCTCAAACTTCCAGACACTGGTAGGGGGTAGGAGGGTGGGTTGTAAGAATGAAGGCGAGAGGAACAACTCACATGGAACATTATGGTAAGTACATAACTTCTTTATGTTAAGTTGTTCAATTTCACCTTCATTCTTCCTGATGGGTAGCATCCCCAGCACCACAATCTTGGGTGGCTCACGGGAGTACATGCTTAAGGACAGCATAACCAAAGGAAGCCCTGTCCCTAGATGTTTTGTCTACTTTGTAATGAGTAATGAAGGTATGTGGCTTTGACCATGTGGCTGCCGTACAAATAAAATCTATTGGTAGCCTGGACGAAAAGGCTGTAGAAGTAGAGACAGCTCTAGTTGAATGAACTTTAACTTTGTTTTTTAAGGGAATATGTGCAGAACTGTAAATAAAAGATATGCAGTCCGAAAGCCACTTAGATAAGGTAGGTTTGGAAACTGCAGCACCTTTCTTGGAATCTGAAAATGACACAAACAGCTGGTCAGATTGTCTATGGTCTTTTGTCCTGACTAAATAGAAATGAAGTTGTCTGTTAACATCAAGCTTGTGAAGCATATACTTCAATTGATTAGTATGATTAGGAAAGAAAACTGGCAATTTAATGGTTTTATTAAGGTTGGATTCTGAGCAAATCTTTGGTAGGAAAGAAGGGTTTGTTCTGAGGGAAACTCTATCTTTGTAGAATATCAGATATGGATGCCTTATCGATAGGGCCTGTAATTCTGAAACTCTGTGCGCAAAGATGATAGCCACTAGGAAAATAATTTTCCACGAAAGGAATTTAAATTCACAGGAAGTTGCTAGTTCAAATGGGGGAAGAATAATTTTTGACAGAACAAGATTTAGATTCCATGGAGTAGTGGAGGATCTAACAGGAGGCCTCAAATATATTGCACCTTTTATAAAGGCCTTCGCTATTGTATGAGACATGACATTGTCCCCTAGTTCACTAATATGAAAATTTGATATAGCAGCCAGTTGAACTCAAATAGCTGCTGCTGTGGCCCTTTCATTAAATAGTTTGGTCAAGAATTCCAATATATCCGATATCAAAGCCGGGAATGGATCAATGTTGTTTTGCTGAGCCCAGAATTTTCTCCATTTGCTAAGGTGAAGTTTTCTAGTTGAGGACTTATGGGAAGACAATAGTATACGTTGAGCTTCTGCTGACAAATTTTGGAACCTAGCTATTCTTGGAATTGGAGCAGCCATGCTGTCAGTTTGATGGACTGTAGAGAAGGGTGAATAGCTCCTGAAGAGTGATCAGAAGATCCGGCATTGGGTCCAGGATCCAGGGCTCTTCGAAAAGATGAGGCTTCAGGAAGGGGAACCAAATCTGACGAGGTCAAAAGGGGTCTATTAAGAAAACTGTCCTTCCCAGGGCACTGGCTTTCTGCAGAACTTTGGGAATTCACGGGAAAGGCGGGAAAACATAAAGAAGTCCCAAGGCCAATAGTGTATGAGCACATCCCTCGGGGACTCCCCCACTGGAAGGATTAGGGCAAAGTAGTTGCTGCATTTGGTGTTTGTGGGAGTTGCAAAGAGATTGCTGCAAGGCTGGCCCCATCTGTGGAAGATCATTTCCGCAACTTTGTTCTTGAAGGACCACTCGTGTGGCAACAGAATTGCTCTGCTTAGTTTGTCTGCTATCACGTTGGATTTCCCCAGGATGTGTGTTGCTATCAGAAAGTGCTGGGTGGACTCTGCCCAATGCCATACTCTCAGGGCCTCTCAACATAGGGGATAAGATCTGGTCCCTCCTTGTTTGTTTATATACCAGACTACTGACATGTTGTCTGATAGAATTGTAATGGTCCCCAGAGGAAGAGAGTCTTGAAAGGACTGCAAAAGCTAAGAGTACTGCTCTCATTTCTAGGACATTGATATGCAAGTGAGCCTTGTGTTCTTGCCATATACCTTGGGCTGTCCGTCCCTGATAATGCCTTCCCACCCGATCAGGGAGGCGTCTGTGGTCACAGTTGCAACTGGAGTTGGGAGAACAAAGGGACGTCCCATGGTTACAGATTTGGACGTCGGCTACCACAGAAGATCCTTCTTGCATGAATTGGTTATCTGAACAAGGTGATCCATAGGTAATTCTTGAAAGGTCCACTGTGTGAATAGTAGCCATTGAAGAATACGCATGTGTGACCTCGCTAGAGGTATAGCAATAATTGCTGCTGCCATGGTGCCCAATAGTCTGAGAATCTCTGATCACGGTGCTCTGTGCTTTGGAAGAATGTCCAGAATCTGTTGTTGAAGGATAAGTATTCTTTTCAAAGGAAGTTTTAGGGACATGTTGATGGTGTCTAAGTCTGCTCCTATAAAGATGCAACGGCAATAAGGCAGGCTTTTCTAAATTTATTGTTACCCCCAGTTGAGAGCAGAAGTCTAAGGTAATGTCCCTTGCCTGTATGAGATAATGCCTGGTGGGTGAGGTAAGGAGCCAGTTGTCTAAATACGGAAACACCCAGATTCCTTGATGCCTTAAGTGCGCCATAACCACTGCCATACATTTGGTAAACACTCTGGGGGCTGTAGTGAGACCAAAGGGCAGGGCTCGAAACTGATAATGACTGGCCCCCAGCTGAAAATGCAGATGATGCCTGGATGACCTGGCAATCTTTATATGGTAGTACATATCCTGGAGATCTATTGAGCACTTCCAACTGTCTTTCCCTAAAAACGGAAGTATTGACTGAAGTGTGACCATCTGGAACTTTGTCTTTTCGACAGATTTGTTGAGTCTGCTGAGATCTAGAATCGGTCTCCAGCCCCCTTTGGCACTAAAAGAATCTTGAGTAAGTTCCTGATCTTTCTGGTCTGCTGGGACTGATTGGATGACTCTTTCTTCTAGCAACTTTTAAATCTCTACTGTTGCTACATCCCGAAGACTGGGTGGAACATCTGGGATCTTTGTTAATGGTTTTGGGCATGAGTGAAAGGGGATAATATAACCTCTGGATATTATACTTTGTACCCAGCTGTCTTTTGTGATTTTGAGCCAGGCGCCTAGATACAAAGATAAACATCCCCCAACTGCCTCCTTTCAGGAGCACTGATATGGCTTCCCAAGGAACTGATCCCTGTCACCCTGGTTCTGCGGACCCCCACTGCCACATGGGCGGCATCTTCCATTATTGCCTCCTCCTCTGCCCCTGGTGGGAGTTTCACCTCATGTGTCCGAAACAGCTCCTTGGTCTTTGCTGAACCACATTTTCCCACCCCACTGGCCTTTGAGATAAGGTCTAGTAGGTGTGGAAAAATGGACTCCTAGGGCAGATAGAGTCTTTCCATCTTGTTCACATCTGGAGAGGGTCCCTTTAACTTTAGGTCCAAAAAGTGAGGAGCCATCAAACAGGGCATTCACAAAGGATGACATGAAAGGCTCCACAAAGGAAAACAAGCACATTCAGAATGTCTCCGAAGAGCTATTCCTGTACCCACTGCCCTACTCATCCCATCAGCTGCGTAAGATATGAGGCACATGGAAGAGTTGACGATGGAATTAAGGGTAGCAAGCTGAGATGTTACCTTGTCTGCCACCATATCAGCTACTGCACCCTGAAGAGTATCTCCAAGCTCTTTTTAGGAGATCTCTTTGAAGCCTGGTAAAGTGAGTTAGATAGTTCAACGATCAAAGAGCAAATGTCGTAGAACTGAACATGCACTTGCCAAATCTGTCCATGATCCTAGACACTCTATTAGGAGGATCGACAGACGTAGAGGTCTCTGATATCTCTTTCTTAGTTGTTGCCATAACCACCGTGGCATCAACAGAAATAGGTTTGGACAAAAAGGTCTTGTCATGAGGTGCAGAAATATATTTCTTTGGTCTTCTAGGGCCAGGTTTCATGGTATCTGGTGACTCCCATGCCCTTTGATATAAAAGATCCATCATTTCATCGAAGGGTGAAGATAACCAAGATGTGGAGGGTCAGGACCCAAAAGCTTTCAGGAGCACCGATTCATCCTTGGAAGGGTTGATGGGCTGCCAGTAACCCCTCTGCTTCAGGATCTCTAGGATATCCACGAAAGATATATCCTCAGACGGGGACCTTGGGGACTCTTCCAACTCCTCCAAATCAGTGTTGGATGTGACAGATTCCTGAGGGGAATCTACATTTTTCCTCTTACATGTCCTCTTCCTAGGGACCTCTTCAGTGGGAGCTTCTGGGGAGGTCTCAGAAGAGCAGGGTTCCCCCAAGGGGGCTTCCTGAGGCTCCAGGTCCCTACACTTATGATGGATCTGTGGTGATGAAGATTCAAGCACTTTAAGGGAGGAGGTCATCTGCTCAGAAGTTGTGACTGTCCAGAGGGACAAGACCCTCCTCATGGCATTGAAGGCATCACAGCTCCAATGTGAGGAAGCCCCCGGGTCTGAAGACATCGAGGACTCCTCCTGCAACAAAACCGCTGGCTCTGATCCCAAGGTGGGAGCCGAGCTCATCCACGCCGAAACCCCGAGGGGAAGAGTCGGAACTGAAATATCGATTTGACTCCCCTCCCCAGACCCGGTGGGTGAGTGTCGGCTCCCAGAGTCTGCAGCCAGGGCCAAAGACATCAGGGTTGTTGGTGCCAAGAGGCCAAACATGGGTGTTGGCACTGACAGCTCCACAAGCAACTGATCAGCTCCATCTGGCTCTGAAGGCTCGACTTGAGTCAGAGGAGGAACAGCAAGTAGGGTAGATGATTTGTTCGGCTCCGAAGCTGCCAGAGTCAAAGTCAATAACATTTTTGGTAGCACTGAATTCTGTAGTAATCTCCTCACCACTCGATCTACATCCAAATCTAACAGTCTGGAAGCTCGAGAGGAGGCCACAGATGGAGCAGGTGAAACCAGGATTGGAGACCTTAGGGTTGGAGATACTGGCTCCAAAACTGGGGACCGGCTTCTACCCACTACCTAAATAGTTGGCCCTGCTAACTGTGAAGCCGAGTCAGATACCTTCCTTGATACCTTCGGAGCCGGAAGGCTTTTTGGCTCTGAACCAGAGACAGTGGAGGAAGAAGAAGCAGGTTTTGGCTTTTCCTGGGAGCCAAGTCCAAATCCAATTGAAAGACGGACTTAATAAGACCCCTTTCCACTAACTTCCTTTTTCTTTCTGCCAGAACCCTGGTACCAAAACTGTGGCACACAGAATATACTTCTTGACGGTGGACCTCTCCTAGGCAATAAACACAGATGGTGTGACAATCTGTGAGAGACATTTTTTTGGTTACATTTAGGGCATTTTTTAAAGCCCAACTTTACCTTTTCAAACATGTTGATCCAAGTAACAAAAAATCCACTAGAAAACACCACAATGTCAGTAAACAACTGAGTAACACCTAAAACTTTTGATTAAATCCACTGGACAGAATTTTAAGCCTAACTCGGCTGTAAAGAAAAAATTAAGCCTACCGGCTAAAATACTGGATCTCAATCCAATTTAAAACACTATACTGCACCAAACTTAGCTATTTCAACAAACTTTTATTTAAACTATCAAAGGCTATTTATAAAGAAAATAAAGCCTAACTTCGGCTATAAAAGAAAATAATTAAGCCTGACATTTAGAAAGCTAAAGTAAAGAGGCTAGAGCCTGAACTTGGCTATGAAGGGATAGGGTAAAACGATGCCTGAGCAAGCACAAAAAAACAGCCTAATGCCAATAAAGGAATTCACAATAAACTCCTCACAAAAAGAAGTAAAGTAAAGTAAATACAAGCCTAAATTCAGCCAAGGGAAAAAGTCTTCTCAATAGATGACAAAAAGGAAACCAATAAAGAAAATCTTTTTACTTAACTGACAAAAAACGGCCTGAGCTGAAGGAACACGCTTGATCTGTTGCACCAGAAAACTAGATCTGAGGGAAGTAGAGGAGCATCATGGGATAGGGTTTCGGCCTCGAGCTGTTTGGAGATGTCAAGCTTTGCAATTTGGTCGACTCGGTGACAAGGGATCGGCTCCAAACCCATCAGTAAGAATGAAGGCGAGATTGAACAACATCACATCTTGATATTCTGGCAGCAGCTTATTAAAATTAAAATACTGTTCTAATTTCTAAACACCCCACTGTTAGGTTCTCAGTTTCTTATCATTCTTTTCAATAGAATTGGTTTTATTGATATGTTATCATTTAATCCTGGTGTATTAGAAGCATCTGTGAATAGAAATTAGAACAGTAGACAGTATTGAACAAAGGTCTGGTGGCTAAAGCTTATAATTAGATTAGAGATGTGATATAATATCATCAGAATATGATAATGATGCACATATTGACATGGAATTTATAGTATTTAATAGGCATGTATAGAGATATATATATATTTTTAGTACATATTTTAACATTATGCAATTGGATTTTAATTGTTTTTTAAACATATATATATTCTTGTATTGTATATTTGATATTGTTAATAGATATATAAATTAAATATTATACAAATCAGTTTTAGGTAAGAAACACACACAAAAAGTGTTTATAAACAAATTATAGTACTGTCAAGGCAGTAAGATGTAGATATCACTTTAAGAATGGCAGTCAGAATATGGCACCAAAAAAGTTATTTAAACTTTTGAATAACATGAACAACTAGTTCTGAAGAAGCCGACATACTGTTGGTGAAAGCGCTAAACTAGTTATTACTTATTAGTTTTTAAAGTTTAGAATATCTTGTCATACATCGAAGATCCTTGTTGGTATACAACTTGAGTATTTGTGCTGCAATAAATGAGCTTTTGGAGTCTGCATTGCGTTTCCTCTGTGTTTTTTTTTTTTTCGTTGTGAAAAAGAACTGCAAACTATTTGTTATAGAACTCATAACATTACTCATAAAAAAATAGCATGGCAAAAATTGGGAAACCTTTTGAACAAATGCTGATAACTTCTCATGGATAAAATGATTGTTTATCATGGATGAATGTAAATATTGTAAATAGTTTGTTATTGTTTTATTGTATTTGCTTTATGTACATTTAAGTATGTTTATAATGAAATATAATGAAAACAAAATAAAAATCTTTTTGAAAAAAAGGAATGTCATCTAGGCACAGTCTATAGTGAAGATTGGTATTCAAGCATCATTGTGAGATCCATGCAGACATGGAGATTAGACATTTTGACATAAGCACTCTAAAGAGGATTCTTTACCTGGAACACATTGCCTCAATATGTGCCTTTGTAGGTAGGCTTGTCACCGTCACTATGTCTGCCCACATTGGCAGTGTTCCCTGCGGATGGGCAGGATATGAATATGGGGCAGAGCTCTCAACCACTTAAAAATCTGGACAAAGACAAAACATAATGGGGGGCAAAGCACCAAAAATATGGGCAAATTTTAAATTTTGCTCTTATAAACTTAAAAGGTTGCTAGAATAAAAGGTCTTGTATTGCCATGTATTTTCAGAAGGGTATGACGTCTGAAACTTAAATCCTTGTCATTGTTTAGTGAGTTCAGTCCTCACTGATTTGCCACAAAAATCCCAAAAAAACATAAATGTTATGAATAGCAGACCCAAAATATGAATCAAAAATCTAGACATTTTGCAAAACTCTGGTCAGTTGATAGGTATGATATGGAGTTGTCATGTATATCAGCCTTTGTGGGATGAATTCTGTGTCTAGAGCTGTGAGAAGGCCTTCCCCATCTTATCATGGGCAGCAACAAATGCCTAATTACAGGAGTGCAGACCATAAACAACATGCTTCATCCAGGTCCAGATGCTGAAGAAACTCACCATCCCTAGCATGGAGGGCCTCATTCCTGCCCTCTCACACCACAGCAGTGACACAAGGTCAAGATCATACAGAAGCACTATGTCTGCCATAGCAGTAAATAATTTCTGACATTGTTTATGACAGTTACTAACAAAGCCCCAGTGACATATGACCCCCAACACCAGTTTGTGTGTAGATTCTTTGGTTACTATGTTCCCTGAACTGTGTGCAAGTGATGTTGACTCTGGCACACAACATCCTCTGTCCTGTGTTGTATGGAAGTGATGGCTGATACACAGTGGGACAAGACCACGCACTGATCAGAAAAGCTTGTTAGAAACACTGCGGAGATCCTGTTTCTTTGTGTAACACTACCACTCTGTGAATATCATGGCCAGTATTCATCGATCAGATGTTGCTTCCTTGATGAAGATACATTGCATTGTATACTTTGCTGCCTGAGGAGGGCAACAGGCCTATGCTTATGGTAGCACCACAGGCTCCTGATACAAGTCATTCCCTTCAGAGTAGCTGTTTTGGGGTGTCTGACAAGTACTGCAGTGCAGACACATGATAATGATGATGCTCTTCCTTCCACACAATCATATTACGCAACATGGTGCATATCACTGCCAACTTTTTAGCTGTCTCTTTGGAGTACTGAAATGCCACACTAGAAGTACTGAGACAATGAAACTGTATCTTCATTAGCCCAAACACTCGGGCAATGATCAAAGGTGTGTAATGATACATCACACCTTTGCTACATTTTCAGAGTTGCACACGTCATGAACCATGGTTTGGAGAAGGAGAGGGTAACTGCTATCACCTACAAAATATGATAGTGAGATTTTTTTTGGGGGGAGGGTTTACTTTAGGGATCTTGGACTCAAAGGACCATGAAGGCTGTATAAGGACTAGCAGAATCAAATAAGAACCACCATTTCCAAAACAATAACAAAGACAGTCAGTGCATCTAGGAATGCAGCATGGTAGCTTTTCTCTCATACAGTTATTCTGGTTTGAGGGATTGAGGCCTGAGGGCCATAAATTTGAGATCTCTGCTCTACATTGATAGAGTATTTGTCAACATGTTTCTACGCAGTGAAGCAGTGTTTAGCAACAATACAGTCCTGTACAAAATGTCCACGTGGAAAGCAAATATGTGGGACAAATATATGGCAGGTATGGGACTCACATGAATTACCTTACTGCCACAAAGAAACATTGAAAATAATACCTTTTGTTTTGTAAACTACCTGTATGTTCACAGAGTAGAAGCTTTTCTTCTTATTAAACCTTTGTGCCTGTAGGTCAGGTAGGGTCTTTATTTCCATATATGGGAATTGGTGGCTTCCTGTACTCTGGGGAGCTGTGTAATACAATAGAAGCCACTCACAGTGCTTGCTCTCTCCTCTGCAGTCCTGGAGAAACAAATCTGCTCATCTTCAGGCGGCAGCATAAGACTGGGGATCTTAGTATTCATGAGGCACATGCTTGTGAAATACCCAACATGCCCCCAGTAGGTCACTGAAAGGGCCTTGAAATTAGAATACTAAGATCAATAGATACCTTGGTATCAGCAGGTATAGGAAGGCATGCATCACCATAGATTCAGTATGTGGGCGGAACACAGCTACTAGTCTCCTCAGAATGTTCCCACCCACTACAGGTCAGTCAAAATTTCCTGTGATATGGCATTGTCAGCCCCAGTCTCTAGCCCTTCTGCATCCAAGGCTGGTGAAGACATGTAGCTACCTGCTAGTGGCTAAACCAAGTAGATACTGCTGAATGCAAAGTGCTGTAATCATCAGTCTCTCTCTATCTCTCTTTTTTGACTTCTTTTGCTTTACATAAAGAGGCACAGAAGAGTCTGCACTGGCATCTGTAAATCAATTGTTTTTTTGTTTTTTTTTATTCTCCCATTTACATCTCATATTCTCTTATTACTGCACCATTATTTCAATATCACTATATATTTGATTCCATGCCTTGGATACTATGCAGTGCAGGCTGTTACACAAGTGAGAAGCTAATATTTTTTAAGTGCCACCACCTTATGCAATACCACAAGCCATTCATAAATTCTTTGAGCACTGCGCAAAATGTATATGAATACCACGAAAAATGTTGGGACTCACTGAGTTAAAAAGAGTTGCATCTACTAAACTTTCATCTGCAACAGATTTTTAAGACATGATATCAGATTTAAATTTAATAATCAAAATACTGGCCATCCCATATACCCATAAGAAGTATGGCCAATGATTCACTGGGAGTTTAAAAATACTGTTTTGGCCAGCAGAGTAATGTATTCCAAGTAGAACAGCAAAATACAAGTAACTAAATGTATGCTTAATAAATGAGACATCTGAAAACTTATATATAAGAAATAAACTAGTTATGACACTAGTAATCATTTATCATTTGCCTTGTAACTCACTGCATTTTAGATGACCTAATGTCAGATACTGTCTTGCGAAAGAGTAAAAAACAGTTAGTTTAGTTTCATAACTTGTGTGAACTTTAAGTATGCTAAAATATCTCTATCATCTCTCCTTGGCTAGGATTCATAGATGAGTGATGTGCATACGCACGGAGTTAATATTCAGGGACTTTGCAGTGAAAGGTGGCATACAAATAAGTTAACATCGATATGTATGTGGCTTGTTATAGAATCAACCACATGCTCACTGTAAGAGGTAGTAAACAGTGTGCTGTGTGCTACAAAAAATGGCTACTACCCTAGAATTTGTTTCTCTCACTCTCTCTCTGTCTCTCTCTCACACACACACACACACACACACACACACACACACACACACACACACATACACACACACACACACACACTTCTTTTCATGTAGAATGATTTCTTTATGTCAGACTAAAACATAGAAGTAAAAGAGGACAGAATATATCCATAGAATAGAAAAATACACTACCATGGAAGAAAAATGCTGCACTGCTTTTGATAATAAACTACTTATGTGAATAAGTCATTAAAGTTTTTTTCTTGAATTTTTATTCATTTTGTAGTGAGTTTTACATTCATGAAACAGTTTAGAAGAACTGAAGCAAAAGAAAACAAATCTACGATCTGAAATCAATGACACAGCAGTACTTACCATCACCTACAGAAATTACAGCTGTAATGTAACAAACACACACAGCCTAAATTAAACCACACCTACCAATGCATATTAGACGCATACAGTGGCAAAATAATAGGTATTATAGCTATATTATAAACATAGTAATGCATGAAGTTTTACTATAAACAAAGTAATATAATCCAGCAAGAATGCTGTGATAGTTTTCCTAGAACATACAAGAATTATTTGCAAGATGATCCTTCACAGCATACTTTTTATTGAGGTTTCTTACACACACACACATACACACACACACACACACACACACACACATACACACACACACACACACACACACACACACACACACACACACACACACACACACACACACAGGAACAGATTCTGATTCCTAGAACCAAGGTCATCTTGGGACAGCTGAAGCTTACTTTCTGCAGTATGTGTGGGAGGATGTCATTTAAATCTTCCCTGGGACAAACTAAGAAAAGTAGGAAAGTAGCAAAAAGTTATTGTAAACAATGCTACGTATCTTTCAACTGTCTTAACTGCTGTTGTTTGAATTTCTGTGTTTTATGAAAAGGCAAGTAATCCCAATGAAAAATAATGCAAAAGTAGCTAGTTACTAAACTGTAAAGAAAGTTCTCCTGAATGTTTTCATAAAACACCTTAGAAGCTGTGACAGGCCAAAACCTATTAATAACAATTAATCAGAGAATGTACCATCCTTTCTTAATATATGGTCCTTGGAAATGTACTCTTGTAGTATTTTGGACAGAGATCATGGCTCAATGCCAGGGTAACTAGGAACATGTCTCTAAATTGGTGCACTTCCTCTGCTAAACATTATTAATTAACATCAAGCTTCACTACAGAGTCTAAACAGTGCACCTAGGTGACTTCACCAAATTGTAAAGATGGCAACATTATGGGATGTGAAAATATTCTCTGAATTCCTTTGAAAGGAGGTATTGCACCAATATGACATGAAATGCAAACATTCACTACAAATCTGGAAAGAGTTTCTTTTTTTTTAACTAAAAATCAGTTTAAATCAGATTCCATAAGAAAGGTAAGTTAATTTCCAGCCTGATGGAGTTTAATACATACATTTAAGAGAGCTTATTCCCTCAACTGCTGTATAACATGCAGCCCAAAATATTGGCTATGGACTACATGTCTGAGCTCTGTAGTCTGAAGACATCATATACCAGTCCACTCCACTGCCTACTCTGAATGAAACATCCTATTTACCGATAATGTGGGACATAAACTGTTGGTGTAGATTGCAGCTCTTCACTATTTGTTTACACACACATGCATTTGTGTGTGCGTGTGTGTGCATGTGTGTGTGTATATATGTGTGTGTTTGCTTGTATATATTGTGAATATAAAACAATGTCACTTTAATAATCAATTAATCTAAAAATACACACCAAGTCTGGTTTGCCAGTTTCTAGTGTGTTTGTGAGAGTGAAGAAATTGTCATCATTGTTTGCTGCAATGCTGACATTTTGTGTAACATTAAAGTTGATGTTTTAATGCAAATGCCAGAGGATTTTGACACTTAAATGCTGCCTACAAAGATGTCTGGATAACCAAAGGTGTGCATCTTGATGTGACATGATGCCAGAACTGAGATTTTTTTTTCAGAATGTAATTCTGAAAATACCATCTGAAAATACCATATCAGATCAGAAAACAGCTCAGGAGTTGGTTGAATGCTATTAAGCTCAAAGTAAGCCATTTTAGAGAGAATTAAGTTTTACTTTACACATTTTTTACTGGATTTAAACTGTTTTTAGCCAGGGGAAACCAACTTTTAATCAAATACAACAAAATATAACCACCAGACTTTTTGGACTATGCAAAACCAAATGCCTGCTCAACATGGAAACAGAGGGTCATACCATAGCCATAACTAGGGCAGAGTAATGGGCAGTTGCCAAAGTACCATCTGTTAAAGGGTAAAATCACAGATGCTGATGCCACAAAAATGAAATATTGTCAATGTTTCATACATATCAATACTGCATTTATGGACATGGTTGAAGCACTCTGTGTGTGTGTGATAAGTTAACTATACCAAATTACATAGCAAGCAGCTTACTCCAGCTTCAGAGCAGAAGAGATTTTTTTTATTTTTTATTTTTGGTTTTCAACTCTAAGAAGACGTTTTTGTCAGAAATACAGGGTGCTAGATGACTTAACTATGGTGTTGGTTCACATGATAAAAATGCAGCTAAAATAGATTGCTTTATTGTATATGCAAGGAAGTTGAGGCAATATGCAGTTCATTTACATTTTCAGAGAGCCAAACTTTTACATATGAGGGAGTAATCAGTAAGCTCAAAGAACATTCTGTGCCAGAAATAAATATTATACATGAAAGGGCATGTCTTCACAGGAGTGTTGAAGCTACAAGTTACTAAAATGGAACACTGCCCCCCCCCCCCAAAAAAAAAACAAAACTAAATTACAAGCAGCCTAACTACACACTGAGAGACAGCTAAAGAAGATAGCATTACTCCCATTAGAATTTGTTTTGAAATCTCCACAGGTGAAAAAGCTTTCTCTTGGCTAGACCCAGCTGTTTGGAATCAGCCACCTACAGAAATGTGGCAAAAAGTGAGACTTCAATTATTTTGAAACAAACTACAAGAACAACTGAAGGGCATCAAATGCTCCTGCTTCAATGAAAATGGCTAGTCCTTGCACCTCAGGCTTTATCCCATGTTTCTTGTAAAGGTATACAGTTAAATGACCATTGGTTGAATTCCTGCTTAATTGTTGTTGTTGTGTCTTTTGGCTTTTCCCGGTTAGGGGTCGCCACAGTGGAACTCCGGTCCGCTAATGATTGGTAGTTGATTTTTACGTGCCGAGTTACCAGCCCTGATGCACAACCTTCAACGAAGGTACGCCCATT
This sequence comes from Protopterus annectens, assembly GCF_019279795.1. Taxonomy (NCBI): domain Eukaryota; kingdom Metazoa; phylum Chordata; order Ceratodontiformes; family Protopteridae; genus Protopterus; species Protopterus annectens. The sequence continues at coordinate 841,453,069 of NC_056730.1, read as the reverse complement.
CACACATGTCTCCATGCAGAAGACGCTCCCACTGAGAATCGAACCGGACAGCGTCTTACTGCGAGGCCTTAATTGTACACAATGTAACTAATGTCACATGAACTTATAGTTGTAAATGACATACAGATGCATTGATGTTGCTCTGTTAATACTTTCTACAACTCTGTGGATTCTTTAGGCTATGTATAAGTTCTGTTTCTGTTTTGTCACAAGTTACTGAGGTCATGGCTGAAAAGGTTCTACCTACCAGTTCATTTACCCTGTTATCAAACCAAAATAAATAAGTAGAAAGTCAATACATAAATAAGTACATACATACATACATACAAACATAAAATGAAGCGCTAAAGCCTTGGTAATGCGTTTTTACGAACTGGATGAAAATTATGGATTTTATAAAACAAACAATATACAGATTAAAGACAGAGCTGTAATTTGACTGTTTGATACTGATATATCTCAAAAATACGAGTGAACTTATCTTTGGAAAAGGCACCAGAAATAGCTGGAGAAGCTGGAAGAAACAAAATGCTAGCATGGCTACAGTAACTGATTTGTGTGTGAGGTAATGCATACAGGAAATGACAAGTTTAAATAAGAAACAGTATACTGGTCAAAGTTAAGTGTGTGCATGAGAAACAGTGTGAATGTAAGCTTTCCAAATGCATGAGGTGGAACTGTTTTCATGCTGACTAACAGCAGTGCACTGCACATAGTAGAAGGTATAAGAAATGTAAGAAGATTAGTACATGTTGCTTTTGTTTGTGAAACTAAGCTTATTAAAATGTGGCTACTCAGTAATTGCTATGCCAAATACTGAATCAGATTGGGGATTAAAATCCCTATTCACAGAAACTCAGTGAGTTTCAAGACTGACACGAGTCAATGATAGTGTGACCATGTGCTACCTAAAGAGTCATCTCAAAGCATCTGCATTTGCATGAAGCAGCTGGAATACATAGTCTTGCAGGCAAACTTGAGCGCATGGTTAGATTTTTAGCTGTTGCTGAATGCAAGAGGCACAACTATGAATATAGGGTTTATGTGCTGGTTCATCCATCATAAATATGCTTATCAGAGCTGTAGCTTACAGGATGGGGCTGATTTCCATAATAAGTAAAGTCAGTGTAAATGTTTTCTGTGAAGCAGGCTTGCTTAATTACAATCCAGTAGAGATAATGTTAAAACCAATTATTGTCCTGTATGCCTTGGCCATACACAAGAAAGTGCCATGCCATATCCTATGTAGTTTAAAGCACAGGCAGATCTTTAAAGCATGCAAGCACTTGGTGTGAATGAAATGTAACTGAACTGACTGAATGGTGTTCACCAATGCTCCAGTTCATGAAAAATAATGACAACATTTGCCTATGTGTTGATTTAAAAAGATTAATGATGCAATCATATGATAAAAGTCAATTTTTACTACACTAAATGACACAGCAACAAAAAAGGGCAATTTACAAATGTTCTCTGCATTACACACTTCAAGTGGGTTTTGGCCAGTCTCCCTAGACAGAGGCATTCAAAAGCTGATGGCCTACATCACTCCAAAGTAAAGGTTCTATTTTTAGAAACTGTCATTTGGTATTACTTCAGTACCAGAAATATTTCTACATGAAGTAAGCAATTTGTTAAACGGAAATGAAGGTGTTGTAATTATCATGGATGTTATACTGGTGTTTGATCCTGATCCTGATAAAGACAGATGATTCAAGGTTGGCAGCAGTGGTCCAAACCCTTAAAAATTGAAATATGAAACTGAATAGAGACAAATGTTGCTTTTGAAAGTCTGAGCTTGAATATGTTGGTCACAGCATTCATTCTAGAAGAATTAGACCAGATGCAAGCAAGTTTGGAACAACAGTTAGGCTAATGAGTCTAGTCTGTGTGATGGAGCTACAGCAAGCCCTAGGTATGATAAACTTGTTAGGCAAATGTGTGCCAGATCTGTCTACCCTACTATGTATACTAGTAGACTTGTTAAAGTAAGCTGTACCATTCTCATAAGGAGATGTTGAAGCCCGAACTTTCAGCAGAGTAGAATTAATGCTGACAGCTGTTCCTTTGTTATCATACTATGATGTCACCAAGCTGGCACTAGTGAGTGCTAATGCTAGTACCTGTAGTCTAGGTGCAACATTATACTAAATGGGCAAGCATTTCTTAACATGCTATTGGTTATTGCTCCGGAATGATAAGTGATGCTGAACACTGATATTTACAGATTTAGAAAAAGTGTCTTTTGAGTGTACTGGCAAGTGATAAATTCTCCAGATGCCAAAAGGGGCTAGAGAGTTTCCATTTACAGACTGACCACAAGCCACTAGTTCCATTAACTAGTTCCTACAATTTTGACAAGATGTTTCCCAGATGTCAAAGATTATTCACTAGAATAAGGCTGGTCAATGCCAGAGCAATCCATATGCCTGGAAAACAGGTGATCATTGCTGACATAATTTAGATAGCTTATATGTGACCATATGCAGTCAGATAACAAAGACAATGTGGCTGTCTATGTGCAAAACATTACAACAATGTAACCAGTAATTACAAAGAGACTATAGAAGTTGAAAAAAGCTACCAGGAATAACAGTGAGTTGTAAACTGTTATATATATGTCCAAGATGGAAGTCACAATATCTAGACACAAACAAAACATCTCGCATGCAAGTTATTATGCTGTCAGGGTTGGCACAGTTACCTGAGCATGATTGCTTGCTACTGTAGCAAGGCAGAATAGCTGTATTCTCATCACAATGTGTCAAAGTATTAAAGCAGATACACAAAGCATATAAAAGTGCCAGCAGATAGCTTAAAAAGCCAAAACATCAGTGTAGTAGCCTAAAATTATTATGGGTTTTGCAAAGCTTGTATCAAATTGTAAGTTCTTTGTTACCCACAAACCACCTCAAAGAAGATAGCAATTACTACTGACACCCTTATCACAGTGCCCTGTACAAAATATAACTGATGACTTGTGTGAGTTTCTGGGGAAAACCCATAATAAGGTAATAGTAAGATATTACATGTGTGATGTTGCCAGCCCAGCTAGCTGGAATTTTGTAAATAATTCTATTCTATGTCATTTGTGAATATTGCTATGATTTATACAGAACTCTATGTTATATACTGAGCATCAAGAATCTAACTGCAGTGTACCCTAATGGAAAAGAACAGAAATGTATATAAACTATATATCTGTGCAAATGTATGTTTTAATAGAGGAAGCTGGAACATACAGAGTTAACTTGCAAAACTTCAAGAAAATAAGTTGGAATCAAAATGTTTTACGATTGTGTTATCTCTCAGTTTCAATGCAGCAAGCAAACAGAAAGTCTAGAGCCAGAAGTTTTTCTATTGTCTTGAAAGTAATTTTAATTACTAGGTTTAAAATGTAAAGTGTTTTATTGCTTCCTAGCAGCTGCACATCCGAGAGATCTGTACTTTTCTTACAGAGAAGATAAAATTCTGTTGGTATCTGTTAACCTGGGAACTGAAAGCAGGTGAGAAAGAGTGATGTCATCCAAGCTGACCCAGCAGTAATGTTTGATAGTAATTTAAGAAATCTTTCAGAGAAAGACTGTGCATTTTGTATCTTGTCTTGGACCTAGAAACATCTGACCAGCACTTCTGTCTGCGTGTTGCTCTGTAAGTAAGTCTAGGGTACAGCAATTTCTCTTAGATATAGATATGAATATAGTAAAGATTAGTTTAGATGTTTTCTGTATTTATTTGAGACTGTCATGCAATGCTGTTTTAAAATATGTGATTCTGATCTCTGCAGTTATTGTGTTGTTTGAGTATTGTCTTGTTCTTTTATTATTTATTATTAAATATCTGGGACTATTCCATTAATGGGCAACAACCTGCTTGGCCTCATTAACAGTTTTGTCGTAAAGAAAGTTGTCATTCATTTAACCTCCTGATTCTTTTTTTTGAGATTTGTCCCTGACTGGTTGACGACTATGCTACAGGGTGTAACTGATGGAAGGGGGTGCCTGACAGATGTGAGCGGGACTTAAAGTACCACATGCTCTGAGCCTAAAGGCTTCTGAGGTCTAAATCTGGTCTTGAAGAAAGTTGACTGGAATGGTTTTGTGTCCAGAGCAAGTACAGATTGTAGTTTCCACACCATCAGAAGAAAAATAAAAAGCAGAGCTCTCAAATTTCACTTTCACAAATGTGGCACAATACCTACCTTTCCAAATTAGGAACAAACAGGCAAAACAGAACAACTGCTTGCAAGTTTAACCAAGGAGCTCATAGTTTGGTCAAAAAGATGTATCCCAATTCCCTTGCTTACAGTACGTTTCATTGATGAAACAATTTGGTTTAAAAAATCTCACCATTTGAAGTGTTATAAACCTTTTCTGAATGGAAAAAATAGAATTGTTATTGAGCAAAGTGTGAACCTATTCCTCAGAATAAGGTATGGGTAAGACGTACATCCGTACTCATATTTGGGCAAGTAATAATCAATGATCAGTTTCTGGCAAATTAGGATGTAAAAATTGTTTAAAATATCTCAACATTGGAAGTTTTATAAACCTTTTCTAAGTGGAAAAGAGAACTGTCAGTGAGCAAAGTGTGAAACTCTTCCTCAGAATAATGTATGGGTAAGAAGTACTTCTGCACTGGAGGGCAAGCAAGCTGTTGTCCCATTAACAGAAAAGTACCAAATATATTTAAACCTATCTTTGTGGCTGATATTGGTGAGACATATTTAAGCTCTTAGAGTACTATGTATTTGGTGACACTGTACAGGCCACTCATAAATAGCTTTAGTCTTGGTCACATTTACCATTTGGATAATAGTAACATTACACAGTAGGATTGGTCACCCTTTGTAAGGGCCTTTAAGTAACTGATAAGTAGGAGTTGGTGGCAGTGATAACTACCTTATAGTCTCGGCAGAAGGGAGCATAGCAGTAAACCTGTGCCAGCCTTCCCCAGGTGTATGTGTATGTTTGTATATAAATCAAATCTCAAACTATGTGTTTGTGTGTGTGTGTGTGTGTGTGTGTGTGTGTGTGTGTGTGTGTGTGTGTGTCAGCTACTTGAGCAGGAACACTGGCGGACCCTCTGCAGAACTAACCAATTACCACCACATAGCTATTCTCTCTCCACTCTCCAAAATACTAGAGAGATGCATACACTCTCAGGTCTCACACTACCTCCTAACTAACAACCGCCTTTCCAGTACTCAGCATGGTTTCCGACCAAGCCATAGCACCACCACTGCCTTACTCTCCTTTACAAACACTATCCTTCAGCATAAAAGCAATGGCTATCTCTCCTCTGCTACTTTCCTAGACCTATCTAAAGCATTTGACATGGTCCCACACAAACAACTTATCTCTGTCCTCAATAACCTATCCTTCTCACAATCAGTCACCAACTGGTTTCAGAGTTACCTGTCTGACCGCCAACAATCCGTTGTATGGCAGAATGACATATCTCCCCAACTACCTGTCTCCATAGGAGTTCCCCAAGGATCCATCCTTGGACCCCTACTTTTCTCTGTTTACACCAATAATCTAGCCTCTGCCACCAAACATGGCACACTCATCCAATACGCAGATGACTCTACCATCATCTGCTCAGCCCAGTCCCTACCCAAACTGCAAAAAGTCACACAGGAAGCCTTTTCCTCTGTTGAAACATGGTTATCCGATGCCCAGTTAATACTCAACCCAAACAAAACTAAACTACTCATCTTCCAACCCACCAAACATACTCAAAACAACTCTCACTTTAACATCACAGCAAAAGACAACACTACTATATACCCAACTGAACACACCAAATTGCTAGGAGTGGAAATAGACAATAAACTAAAATTTGACATTCACATATCCATGACCATAAAAAAGTCCACAAAAAACTAGGAGCATTATACAGAAATATACAATTTCTCACCAAAGCAGCAAAGATTTCAATAGCAAATTCCCACCTTATCTCCACCCTACTTTATGCCTCTCCAGTATATACCAACCTAAGGCAATGTGATCTAAACAAGCTAGAGACCTGCTACAACAAAATCGCAAAATTAAGCCACAGGGGCATCCTACCGTAGTCACCACTGTCTCTCACTTGCTGAACTGGGCTGGCTTGAACTCCCTCACCTCCTTCAGTGGTATCAACTCTCACTCACCCACAAACTAGTAAACCATCCACTAAATGTCCCATCCCTCCAGAATCTACTCCAACCCTATCGCACCACCAGACCACTAAGATCCAGCAACAAAAATCACTTGCAGATCACTAAAGCCAATAACTCTGCTGGTGAAGCACTATTCTCTTGCACCATAGCCAAATTATGGAACTCACTCCCACCCACAATTACCTCCGTACCATCATGCACCAACTTCAAAACTTTATTAAAAGCGCACCTAAAAACATGCTGGCTATGCCCTTGCAACTCCCACTCTAATATTATCCACCCCATCCAACTACTACCTTTCTTTCAAATCCACTAACTACCTTGATGATAGCAAGCTCAGATGCTCATAAGCCTAGTACTTATTATACAGCAGGAACTTCTCATTGTTACATTTGTTAATGCTTGTTATGTACTTCACAGATAAAGATTCTAGTTGTCTACTGATGTACTATGTTCTTCATCTGTAAATATGTTGTAAGTAATTTATATGTTAAATTGTTAATCACTATGTAATCCAATGTAACTACTCTCTGTTTATTTTACTGTGGAGCTTTTCTCCCCGGGCCTCTGCTGAAAATGGACCCACGTCCAGTCGGACACTCCCGGTCAACAAATTTAAATAAATAAATTTAAATAAATAAATAAATAAATAAATAATAAATAAAACACGAAGTACTGGGTGGACAGAGAGGGTGCTGGAGGTTTTGGCTTGACCTCTCAGCTGAGATCTTAACCCTATAGCTGTGCCAGTGGAGAGTCTTATTGGGGATCTGGAGAAAGAGGGCAAAACCAGCCCCAGACTGACTGTGATCTCTGTGTGCTCTTAAGGGAAATTGTACTTTACTGTGTGTGTACTTGTCATCCACCCATTGTGTATATCCCTCACTGTTGCCAGTGGTGATGACTGATGCTCCTTGATTACTGGGCCAGTGCAGGGGCATCACAACATATACCAATTATTATTAGGCAAAAAATAATAGTTATGTTTAATACCATATTAGCAAAACATGGAGTATCTATTGAACTGGTTATGGACAATGATACATAGTGTGTATTGAGTAAATTTCACCAGTTTGCTGATGACTATGGTTTCCTTCATACTACACCAAGTCCGCACTATTCTCTAACAAATGAGAGGACTAAAAGAGTTCTTGAGACAGTCAGATCCAGACTGAACTGTCATGCTGTATTTAAATCACTCCACACAATGCCACAGGGTAAGGCCTTCTATGCTCATGCCTGGAAGATAAATAAGGACTAGCATGCCAGTGCTGGAATCCAGACCTCAGCCAAAGAATATACTACATGAATCAATAATAAGAAAGAATCAGAGATCTAAAGCTTCTTGCAATAAATTCTGTGATGCATGATATTCCACCCCATACTTTATGCATGATATTCCACCCATACTCTATCTGTCCTTCAACCAGCAACAACCTGTGGACCTAAAGTTAGAAGGGGACAGAAGGTGGGAGACAGCTGGTGCTGCACTGAGAAAAGCCAATGAGCTGAGGTCATACATTCTGCAAACTGAAGATGTCACCATTGTTAGACACAATTAAAGACATAGAAGGAGGTTCAGAAGACCCTCAAAGGTGAATCCCAAGTTCTGGATAGTCATTCACAGGTGTTTGAACCAAAAATAACCAGGTCCTCTGCTGGACAGAGTGTTCATGTTTCACTGAAGGCCTTACTTTAACCTAATACCGTGGACAAGGGTAGAAGTCCAGAATTAACATGTGATGACAGTCCATGTACTGTTAATCATAGTGTGACTGTGCCTGATTCTAGCCAGACTATTCCACAAATTTACTCTAGACAAATTTCTGTCCGTTATATTTTTTTCCTAACTAGTTTCCTTCAATAGATTTCGGTTCTATCTGCATGGCTTGAGTGACTGAGAAGTTTGAACTGCATTAAAGTGAAGATTATGACAAAATAATATGGACAGATAAGTGACTGTTTTCAATCTTCCTCATACAGAATGCATTCCTGCTAAGAGTAATGTCTGCCTAAGTTGTTAATAATTCATAAATAATTGCTTATCTGGCATGTTTAAATGTTTTAGGGCACTCAGACAGTCAATAAGAATTCAAGTCAAGATCATTAAGTATATGCATTGATAGTACATTATAACACATTCCCAGTTTGTGAAAGAGGTGTATCTCTCCTGGAAGGAGATATGATGATAAGAACTGTATAGCTGGTCTGTTTGTAGATATAGTGTGAATACATATAATAATACTGTCATGTATCCCACCACACACTGAGTCTGGTTTGCCAGTTCCTTGTTAAATTTGTAACCATCTCATATAATTTAAATAAGTGAAATTGGGTGAAATGAACACTCAGCATTTTAAACATTTAGCATTATATTGAAGTAATGTTAGGGGCGCATACATACACAGACAAAGACACACACTTATATATATATCTATATATATATCTATATATATATATATATATATATAGATATGTATATATATATATATATATATATATATATATATATATATATATATATATATATATATATATATATACATAAATTATAGCAATTAAATGGTTACATCTTTCTGGACCATTGATACATCTTAAAACCACAGGACTCAGGCACTGATCATATATAGGAAGCTCAGTTTGAAATGCATAAATTTGCAGTTATGTTCAGTCTTTGACATCAAACAAATTCTGTAAGTCTGATGGAGTTTGCAATAAATAACAGAATATATAGCACTATTATCTGTCTTAAGAATAATATGACTCATTCAAACATTGAAAGCAAATACTGCGATGTGTGTGAGAGAGTGAAAACTTCAGTCTGACAAAGCACATTAGTTAAGTGCTGCAAAGTCACAGCAACATTATATTTTCTTTATCTTTTTAGAGATATTATATAGTAGCATTAGTGATACAACATGAATGAAAACCATGCCTACGTTTTCTGTGGTTCCTCATAATATGATACTTAGAAGCATCAGGCAGCCTTCCTGATGATTCTAACTTTCCAGAATAAGGTCAAGCTCCCATGTGACCTTGAATAGGATAAAGTGGGCAAAGGAATAGGAAAATGAATGACTAATAAAACAAATGAGCTTTTTGATCAACGTTCTTCAACAGATTATATTGAATATATTTCATGGTATATAAGCAGTTAATTACAGTGTTTGGAAAGGACTGATTGTTGAGCAAAGAAACACCCTGCTGTTCAAATAGTAACATGAAATATAAAACCACCTGCACAAAAAATTAATGTATTAATTGTTTCATGCACATGTTGGCTTTGTGAATACAATGTACAGTAACTAGTATAGTGTGTCATCACAGATGCACATGTATTATACTGAAAAAAAACAAAATTCCTGTATCAAAGGATTTTCTTAACTGACAAGAATTACAACAGAAAACCAACAGAGTACAAGTGTAATGAATCATGCAACATCCTTGCTTCCAGTTTCCTGTAGACACAACAAAATCAGTTTATTGTGTTGGCTTGATAATCTTGCTATTTTTTTATATACATTCTTGGCTTTGTTTCTGCTCAGCATGCTACCAGATTTTTAAACCAGTCCATAGTCAGGACTACCTTGGGGTTTGCAGGGAGGGTAAAAGTCACCCACGGTAGTCCTTTCGAATCTTGGCTGATAACATGAATACACATAACTGTTATACCTTACTTTGAGGGGGTTTCCTGCAGTAGTGGGACAGTTGTGAGAATACCAAAGAGTATCTGCAAAATAACATGATAAAAAAGGAAACCAGTGCATAAGAAGTAAAACAAGAAGGTTTAACTAGGAGACCACAGAAACACTTGAATGGTGTTTTGCTACATGAGTGGAGATCCGAAACTTACTGATTTTGAAAGAAGGGCCTATAAAATAATGATACAGATCCAGCCTATCATTATGTGAAGAACCATATGGTAAATCATCCAATAATGGTCCCAAACTGATAAGTAATTAATACTGGCATATCGGCATTGTATTTACTATCAATAATGGTCCTCTTAGTTGTTTCCTTGTAATGTTTTATTGCCATGACACTATCCCTCATTTTATTTCTCTTCAGAGGATTACATCCTGCTACAAATACTCTAAATGACATAAAGCACTCTTATTTTCTGAGTGTGACTGCTTATATTAAACCTTATTTAAATAATCATTGCTAAATAGTTGTATGTTAGAATTATGATATTTATTTTGCTATACCCTTTACATTCAAATTTTTGATATCTGATACATATGCTTTGAGACCAAACTAGCTAAAACATTGTGAAAAAACACAGTAGTTAGAGACTATGTACTCTGCAGGGAGAGGGCAGCTACAGCACAAGTGTTTAGTATGGATACATGTCTTAATGGAAGCAGAAACGGCAGACATTACTATGACAGAATTATTGAGACAGTATTGGCTCATAGTCTTTTACCCTCTTGTTGCCCTCCAAATGCTACAATTGACAAAGCATAAAGAAAGGGTCTGCAGGACATCTGCAAATACCAGTTCTTCAGGTATGAAAGAGATGAACAAATGCTCAACCTTGCTGAATTCATGAACTGTATCACTTCAGGTAGATTGCTGCTGTGTAGACGATGCATTCTGTGTCCCCAAGAAAACAAATACAAGTACAAATAAAATAAAGTATATAAAGCACTTCCAAACCCTTAGGAAAAAGACCAAGGATGATTAATAGACTGCTTTACTAATACCTCAGACTCTACTGGAGGGATTAAGTGAGGTTTAATTCTAAGGAGGACAACACCATTTTGGAATACAGGGAGCAGCTTGTGAGAATTAAGTAGTGGGGAACGGAACTGGGTACAAGTAATGTTAGCAAGAATGGAATATTCCAGGAGATGAACTTCAAGTCAACTGATCCATTTATGGTGGAAACAGATTTATTGCATATGCTCAAACCTGGATTACTTCTTTCAGTATTTGCTTCAACAGTCTGTGTAGGATCACCATGGTTCTGACTTCTACTATATCACCCTCCACCAAGTTGTCTAAAACTATATATCCTAGTAATGGAATAGGTAAAAAGAAGCCAAAGTTTTGGGCTAGGTACACCTTCTACATTTACAGACTGTGGTGTAAAGGAGCCATCTCAGTCCAAAAGTAGATCTTCCATCATAATTCATGTAGGTGTAAATGAACCAAGATATACCTCCCTGGACTATATGAAGAGAGACATTATGGAACTTTCAGACTATGTGTCTCAGGCTGGTATGAGCTTAGCGCTGAGCAGCATATTACCATCACCAAGGACGATGCTACAGTATGAGCAAAAAATGATTATTTGAACAACTAGATGTCTTTCTGGTGTCATTCTAAGGAAATCCAATATTAGTCAGCTTGGGAGGCCATGGTCAACAGGCCATGTTGCTTTGCCAAGCGTAGCCTTCACCTTTCCCCTCTAGGCTTTTTAATACTGGTAAAACTTTATCCACCCCCGTACTGCCTTTTTAGGCAATGCCAAATTGGCAAACCAACCAACATAGCAAAGTCAACTTAACAGAATCTCAAGGTGTTACTGCTCAATACCAGGGGTGTAAATAAATAACTAGACTGCCATCAAACCCTCCTCACACTAGAGAATATAGATGTCTGTGCAGCTACTAAGACATGGTTTACAGTGGCAGAAATAGCTCCTGGCAGTGCAAGGATTTAGTGCCTTCCACTCTTTTAGACCTATAGCTGCATAGACAAGGACAAACATGGAGGTGTCTCAGTATACATCAATAGCAAGTATACCTCTAGGGTGGTCAAACAGGATAATGTGCTGGAGAGTTCCTCCAAGTGCAGATCACCATAGACAGAATCCCGTACCATATCCTAGCCAGCAATAGGTCACACTCCATGTCCCAAAAAGCTCACAATGCACACTTGGACCCTACTAGACACTTACCATCCAACATAATTCCCTACTCATGAAATATTTTTACTACCCATCTATAGATTGGGCATCCTACATGGCCTCAAATCTACAGTCACAGAGATTTCAGAGCTTCATAAACATAAACACCCTTGACCAAATAGTCAATATGCCCACTAGAGGCTCCAACATACTGGACATCATGCTTACAAATATGGGAGAATGCTGCATCCCACCAATGTCTTGTCCTCCCTGGTAAGGTCTGACCATAAAACTGCCTCCTTCAAAATCAAAATGTTATTGATTTATTTAGTTAGTTAGTTATTTGACATTTGTTAACCAGGTTCGACCAAGTGAGCAAAGCGTCCATTTTCAGTGGAGATCTGAGGAGAAAAGCTCCAGTACAATACAAACAATTGTGAACATATACTTGAGATATACAAACTTATGCTGAGATATACAAATCTGGTAACTTAATGCAAACATTTTTAACATAAAGTGGACAAAGCAAGTATGTAGCAGATAGATGAATAAATTTCAAAAATTACATACAATGATTTTATATTTCATGGAAATATCGAAACATAAATATTTATATAGATTGTAGTAGCAGATAAATGTCAGGTGTCTGAAAGTTTGATTTAACTCCTATTAGAGTGAAGTAGAGTCATGAGAGATGACAATCAGTTTCCACTGAGTAACAGTAAATTGAGTTCTCAATGAGTAGCAGCTGGGAACTCAATTTTTAACTCCTCTGTTTCTCATTTTCTACATGGGGTCAGGGTGTCATGTTGTCTGTTGCCATCTCTCTCGATTCAGTGCCACACTCCTGCCTTCTTTGACACTCATGCTTGTCTGTCACAGATCTTCTCTTACACAATCCATCCACCTCTTTGTTGGATGTCCTCATTTCCTCTTACCTTCTTCCTCTCTCTCCTAAATCTTCTTCAACAGATTGTTTTGTGATTTTCTGCACATGAGCATGATCCCACCATAATGTGTTCTCTTTTAAATTTTCTGGAATTGGAACTACATTGGCTTCTGCTGTTATGTCTTCATTTCTTCATCTGTCTCACAGTGTGCACCCTACTACCCTTTCCAGACACTTCATTTACATCATCTCTAGCTTAATCATTTGCTCTGCATTTACTGCCCAGGTTTCTGTACCACTCAACAGTACTAATACAGGTTGCATGACTGTTTTGTGCACCTTACTTTTCAGTTTCTTTGGCAATCTTCTGACTACACCTGTCACTCTATGCCAGTTGGCTGCAGCCCCTCTGATTCTAGCATTGACCTCTTCATTCAGACTTCCCTTCTTCTCAACCACCCCTCCCAGATACTTGAAGCTGTTAACCTATTTCACTATCTTTCCTTCTACCTCAGTTCTTAGCTTTTTCTGATTTCCCTAATTTGCTGACATTACCAGTGTCTTATCTGTACTTAGTTTCATCCCATGTGCCTTCAGTTTTGCATTCCATTCCCTTATCCTTTGCTGAAGTTCTTGCTCAGAGACTGTCTGTAATGTCACATAATCTGTATACAGCAACTTTGTTTCTCTGCCCCCTCTGACCTGTTTGCTAATGTAGTCCATCACTAATATGAACAGTAGTGGGCTCAGAGTTGAACCCTGATGCACACCCACTCCCACTGGGAACCCCTATGTGAGACTGAGCACTGCTCATACTTGAGTCATTGGAACCTTGTACATAGCCTGCACTAATTCTACCAAAGTCTCAGAGAATTTGAAGTGCCATGACTGCCCAAGTTAGCTTTCTTGGGATCTTGCCATATACTTTCTCTACGTCTAGGAATGCCCAATTGGACTGTTTCCTCATCTCTAACTTATCAACTATCTGTCTCACTGCAAACATTGGTCAGTTGTTCTGCATCCTGATCTGAATCTGAACTGCTCATCTCCCATCTTACTTTCTACAACTATGCATATCCGTTTATCAGTCACCCTCTCTAGAACTTTCATGCAATGTGATATGAGGTTTGATTCCTCTATACTGCCCACATTTGTGGATGACCCCTTTGTTCTTGAACACTAGCACTAGTATGCTTATACTCTAGTCATTTGGGGATATGCTTTACTCTCCACACTGCTATGAGCTCCCACAGGAGCCATTTCTCCCCTAGCTCACCAAACATTTTTATCATATCTGCTGTGACCTCATCTGAGCCTGCTGCTTTCCCTGACTTAATTTTCCTTAGTGCTGTTCTTACTTCTTCTAGGGTGAGCTCCTCTTCTTCTCCTCTTATCATAGGCTGTTTCTTGGGCAGTACAGCTTCTGTGAGATTTTCTTCATTCAGAGGCTGCTGGAAGTACTCCTTCCATCTGCCTTTGTTGTCCTGTGGACTGTGAGCAGGTCATTACTGGGATCCATTATGAAGGGTGTCTGACTATCTTCTTTATCTTTCTGTCTTTGCCTTGCAATCTGATATGGTTTCTTTGTGCCACCTACTGAGTCACTTTCCAGAAGCTGGTAGAGTGCCTTTGATACGGTGTTCTTTGCTATTGAAACTCCTTTCTTAGCTTGTTAGCCAACCAGTATTCCTTCCTAGCCTGGTCAGTCTTTTCTATCTCCACTTTTTCCTGCACTCCTTCTTTCTTTTGATGACTTTTTGGACTTCTGCATTCCACCACCAGCTTTCCTTATGTACCTCATTTCCATACATGACTCAGACACATATGTGTTCTGTAGTCCTCACACATGCTGTTTTGAGGCATTGTCATTTTTCTAAGACAAATGACAGACTATTAATTGATGGTTTTTCAAAATTCAATGCCCTCCCTAACCTCGAGAACATACCAGTTTACTCTGAATTGCTCTCAGTAGCTCTGTACAACCATATCAATTGCTGCTAGAGGCTGCTGAACCTACCAGAAGTAAGCTCAGAACTAGCCTCAGAAACAAACCTCCCTGTTGGCATCATAATTAAAAAGGATATACAAAAAGAAAAACAAATTATGACAAAAATCAAGAAGAGTAATTCCCATGAAGATAACAAACTCTCTTTTCAAAGTAAATAGGCAACTAAGAGAGATAATTAGATCAAGCAAAGCCAACTTTGAGGTTAAGATATCCTCCCAGGTGAAAGATAACCATAAAGCCTTCTACAGCTATGTCAGAAACATCAAGGGAAGCACACAGTGGTTAACAGAGGTTAATCATGTCCCATTCACTGAGTCTGGTAATATAGCAAACCTGTTAGTGGACAAATTCAGTTCCAATTTACTCCCCTCTCACCTTCAACCATCACCCCAAAATAATACCCTAAAAACATAATTCCTCCAACTATAACCAGGGAACATGCACTGGCTGCACTCACCAAAGCCAACAACATGGCCTCAATTGGCTTTGATAACATCCCAGGATGCCTCCTGAATAGTCTAAAATATGATTTATCAGAACCCCTGGAGTCATTAGTTAACTACGGTCTTAAAACAGGCTTTGTGCCACATGAATGGAGGACTGCGACCATCACCCCCTTCATGATAAAGGACCTTTAACACATCCTGAAAACTACAGACCCATTAGTCTCACTAGTCTTATTTGCAAAGCCATGGAGAAACTTATCATGGAAATTATCAACAAAAGGGACATAGGAAAATCCTTCTGTGTTGCTCAACTTATAACCAGGGCATGGTATCCAGGCACAGAGAAGTCATCATACCACTGTACTCAGCGATCATAAGGCCCATCATAGAGTATAATGCTCCCTTTGGTATGTACCTGACCAGACACATACAACAACTGGAACAACCACAAAGGTTAGTTACAAAAAGAATACAGGGAGTAAACACAATGTTTACTTAGTATCATACAAACTTCTGAGAGGTGATCTTTGCCTGGCATACAAGGCATCCCTGGACCCTGTTTTGATTAATCCTTTGCACATCTGCAAAACAAACAGCATGAGAACTACTAGCATAAAAGAACTAAATTTTGCTTGCAACATAACTATTACATATTGGAAAGACAGAAATGTTTCTGAGAGAATTCCAGTTCTTTGGAACATGTGAAGCAGAGTTCCTCCCTAACCCTATTTAAGTGCAACTTGGACCAATGGATGGGTAATGTGAAATTCACTCCTGGTCTGGCTATGATGTCTCTGGTGAACAGTCAGTAACCCCCCCCAATAAATCAAATAATCATAAAAGCCCAATCAAAAGCTTCCTAGCAGTTTGCAACCCTTCAGCAATCTCTTTCATTAGACCTTGGATAGCAACTAGAATTTCTGAAATAAATATAGCTTAAGTTATATCTAACTGTTCTTTCAAAATACTGAATCCCAAGGGACTGGAATAATCCACAAATGATTGCTACAATGAGGTTTGTTCTTTCTATATGAAATTTCAGAAATAGATGAGGAAT
Organism: Protopterus annectens; assembly: GCF_019279795.1. Lineage (NCBI taxonomy): Eukaryota > Metazoa > Chordata > Ceratodontiformes > Protopteridae > Protopterus > Protopterus annectens. The sequence goes on along the minus strand of NC_056730.1, from coordinate 841,436,649 downwards.
CGGGGGACTGAACGGAAGACACAGAGAAACTGCCCTCTAGACTATAGTAATTATTTGACATTTCATGCTAACAGCTGATTCATCAAGCACACTGACTGAATATAATCACTGACAAGCCAACACATTACAATGCCAACAAAATGACTCATAAGCAGTATAATCAAAGGTTACAGATTATCGAAAATAAGCATTGTAGCAGTGAGCTTGTACTCCTGCTATATGTATGTATATATACTTATTCCAAGATTACGGTACTGTGGAAAATGAGGGAACATTGTGATCTCTCTATAAGGAACTGTTCCTCCTAATCTGTGATACTGCACAATTAAACAGCTCCTCATGACTTTATACACTCAATCTCTGGGACACTCGATGAATGTCATTGGATTATATAGCTAAGAATGAATTATCTCTTGAAAAAAAAAAAGAAGTACATGCTGAAGATCATAGCTGCTGACCACTCTTTCCAGCAATACTGTCGCCACAACCTACAGAGTACTGCATTCAATCTGGCCAGCAGCACACTGACCTCCGCAATGCTACATAACTATAAGAGGGTCTAGATCCATTCTCATTAAAGGCACAGATTTAAGAAAGGGTTGGAGCTGTATTATAAAGGCTCATCCAATCCCTTGATTATTTATTTTATTTTATTTAATATTTGTTTACCAGGAGTGGAGGAACACTCCAGATGCATGTCTTTGAAATGTAGGAGGAAACCGGAGCACCCAGAATAAACTCATGTGAATGCAGGAAGGACATGCAGACTCTGCACAGATATCCCAGCTGATAATGAAACCAGAGAACCTCTTACTGTGAGGCAACAATGTTAACCGCTGCACCACTGGGATATGTATGGAACTTAACTCCAGTTGTAGGCCCGCTGCCAAAGCCACAGCACATTTGAATAAAAGGGATAGAAACATGTATATCTTAGCTTGTTCACATGCCAGATATTTTACTGGTTGTATGAATTCACTAGGATGAGCTCAGCCTTCCCCAAGTTCTCTATAGCTTGTAAGATCAAAACTTCCTCTTCTTTTCTTCAGCTTACAAGGGGAAACCATCTCTATAGTTGTGTAGCACACCTAACACTCCAGAAAAAGATGGCATCCATCTAACAACAGGAGCAGGTTTGAAAAAAATGGTTCCACAGTCACTGCCAGTGTACTATTCACTGCAGTGCATGCACAAAGGTTAAGCAAATGTACAGAGTGCACTGTTACTGTCTTCAATTACAGTAAATGAAGCAGAGTGTAAGTCGTGATGTAGTCAGAAACTCAAATGTATAGCATTACTTAGTGAAAAAAGTCTTCAGATCATCCCAGTGATTTGCCAGGAAATGACAAATTTTGTGAGAAATAGACCAAAAGTATGAAGCAAAATCAGGATATTCTGAGAAGCTCTGGACAGTTGGGAGGTATGTTGCAAATATTTGTTTAAAAGATAAAAGTAAAGCAAAGCAAAATGCATTTTACATCCTTTCAAAAAAAAGTGTAATTTGTGAAAGAAAATGTTAAAAATATTATATAAGTGGATTTAATACTATGAAACTATACTAGTACTGCAACTGGAAGTGAAACTATATCTTATTCCACAAAGATTTGCACTGTGTTAAACTTTAGTGCTGCTGGAAGATGCTGAGTTAGGTCACATGATGATGCCTTATGTGGTCTCTAGTTTCTTGAAACTTCCCTTTCACCCTTGGACATGTAACTTTGGAAACAGAATGGCTTCTTCTAAACTCCAAAAGGAATCTTACTTCGGAACATATAAATAAAACACTGACTGTTAGTTCAGGGCAATTACAGCAGTAAAGGTTGCATGAGTTACTGCAATCTTGCTTTTTGCAGGGATGCCTTTTGAGACAGAGCAGAAGTTGTATTATACTGTCTATAAGGACTTTGAAAATGTTGTTGTGATCTTAAAAGCCAGAGACAGTATGGAACCTGTATGTGTTTTTAACCAAATGCAGACAGTCTCTAAGGCTATGGAAAGAATAATTACAGAATTAATAAATAAGGACATAGGTGTCCTAAAAACACTTGAACAAAGCCAGTCTAATTTCGTCAAGGACAGATCCTGCCTATTTAGCCAGGATGACTAATTTGAGAAGGTTACTGAAGCAATGGATAAGGGCAAATCAGCACACTGCATAGCTAAACATTATATAAGGTTTTAGACACCATTCCACACTCAGATATCATAAATAAACTCTTCTGAGTTAAATATAAATTCCTGTATAACTTGCTGGATAGAAAATTGGCTCACAAAAAGAACCCAGGTAATTCGGGCAGGTTGCTTTACCTCCTCCAAAAGTCCTATCACTCATGGTGTACCCCAGGGTTCAGTCCTTGGGCCACTCCATTTTGTCATTTACTTCCCTGACATCAAAGCAAATGTTAAGGGTTTATGGCTAACTAAGTCTGTAGATGACTGTGAACTTGGTGCTATCATAAACAACCCTCAGGACACCAAAATCCTCCAAGAGGGACTTTCCCAAATGAACAGCTTGTGTCAAAACAATGGACTAAAACTAAATGTTAAGAAATGCATAGTTGTATCCCTTGGGTAGCCTGACTTCCCTTGTAACTATCCCTTGGAGAAAGTATAAGGAAAGGCACTAAGAAAGCTGAATTGGGCAATCCTGTGCTGGTTTGAAGTCTCAGAAACATTGGTGGAAGTAGTGCAGGCTATGTACAAAGATCTAATGACTCAAATACGAACAGTGTTCAGTCTCACAGAGGGGGTTCCAGTGGGAGTGGGTGTGCACCAGGACATCTCTGAGCCCACTGCTGTTCACACTGGTGATGAACTACATTAGTAAATAGGTAAGAGGGGACTGATCAACTAAGTTACTGTATGCAGATGATGCAACATTACTGGCAAACTCTAAGGAAGAACTTCAGCAAAGAACAGGGGACTGGAATGCAAAATTGAAGTATATGGGATAAAACTGAGTACAGATAAGACAGATATAATGGCAGTGAATGAAAAAAAAAGCTGAGAATTGAGATGAAATGGAAATTAGTGGAACAGGTTAAGAACTTCAAGTACCTGGGAAGGGTGGATGAACAGAAAGGAAGACTAAATGAGGAAGTGAAAGCTAGAATCAGAGGGGCTGCAGACAGCTAGCACAGAGTGTCAGGGGTAGTGTATGAGTGAAGAATGCTGACGAAGCTGAAAGCTAAGGTGTACAAGACAGTGGTGGAACCAGCACTGCTGTATAGTACAGAAACCCAGGGAGTAAAGGCAGAGCAGCTGAGGAAGCTAGAGATGATGGAGATGAAATGCCTGAGTTGGGTGGTGTAATACACATTGTGGGACAGATGATTAAATGAGGAGATAAGAGCAGAAGCCAAAGTCGCTCCAGTTGCAGAAAAGGTCAAATAGAACAGATTATGGAGGTTCAGGCACATATGTAGAAAAGCAGAAGACAATTTGGTGAGGAAGATTTGAGATAGACAGGAAGAAGGCAAGACAAAATTAGACTTTCCAGCAAAGGAGTAGATAGATTATGTGGAAAAAGACCTGTGACAGTCAGGCATGACTGTGGAAAAGGTAGGAGAGTAGCATTGAATAAAGAGAGATGGTGACAGCTGGCACAATACCCTAACGCCATGTAGAAAATGAGGAGAAATAAGGTTAATGATGATAATGAATGACCGTTGAATAACATATAACCTAATGCCTTTTCTTGCAATAACATTATCCACAAAGCAACTTAAAATAGGACATAAGCTCCACCTTTGTTGCTTAGGCCATTGCCTCTTTTACTTACAGGATGTCTTAAAGCTGCAGGAAATCAGCAACCTTTTTGCGTCACATATAGGAAACACATCCTTCTTGGGCTTGAGAGTTTTTTTTTTTTTTTTTGATAAACGCTATAAGACATAACTGAAAGGAGACACGTCTGATATTAAGTTACTTTTAATTACCATTTTCCTGGTAGCAGTACTGGTGGGTGAACAAATTTTCTGTTAAGTGGTGTTGGAATGTGAGCAGCTCAATGTTGGTAGGTGAGAATGTAGCACACTTGTTTGATTGTCCTGGTAAAAAAAAATGTCCCTTCACACTATCAAATTAACAACAATACCCTATGTACCTACAAAGTGGTAAGAGATCTGGGATCACAAGTAGACTGAAACCTTAATATTGACCACCATGTGTTAGTAAGGAAGACTTTCTATGAAGCACACTTGATTAGCAAAGACATTGCCTCTGGAGCAAAGGAGGTTATAACCCCTCTATAACCTTCACTAATCAGGCCCATAATTATGATGCCTGTTTTGGCATGTACCATACAAAGCACCTGACACCTCAGAGGTCTCTAACTAAGAAGATCAAGGGACTCCACATGTGCCTTGCACAGACTGACTAAAGTCACTGTCACTATACTAAGTATTTTATAGACTTCTTAATAGAGACATGTCTGGCTTACAGAGCAATCTCTGACCTAAACTTAATGAATTTGCTGCACATCCATAAATGAAATGGGACTAGAGCTACCCATTCCAGGGACCTAAATATGGCCTGTGACTTAAATAGGACATAGTGGAGGGACAGATTTGTCTCCCAGTGACTGCCATATCTTTAAAAAAGGGCTACCAATTCATTTGAAACAGAGCACCTCTGTGGCATTATTGAAAAGGAATCTGGAAGAGTAGATGGGGCACTGTAAATTCTTACTAGGGATAATGCCATCAACTCTCCTGCACATGGGCAATCATTACTAAATACAATCCTGGGTACTGACTAGAGTATCTATGGTCTTACATTGGGATGAAATGGCTAAGCCTGATATAACCTTTGGCTTGATAGCCTAGTAACCTCCTATGATGCTATGATCTTATGATTTTAATAAAGCAAAAGGGTTCTTGTGCTCATATAAAAAACTCTGCATCATATCTTGGTACTGGGACCTCTGAAGACCACCTGAATACAACATGCCTAAGATGCCAACATTCATAACAGATATTAAATCAAGGTGAAGGAAAGCAGGAATCAATGACAGATAGCAGGAAAGGAGATGGACAGATGAGGTGCCATGGGTATCTACTTTTCTAATGTTCATGGAAGGCAGCAACAGCACTTATTGATAGGTAAAGGTCACACAGGTGGACAGGACAGTGTTTAATGTTTACAGTGTTTCTGCTTCTTAGCCACACTGAGAACATTTATTTTAAGCAGCTGGTAAAAAGCTTTGTTCCTAATAGTCAAGCCTCTGATTCAGCTGCAAAGATATATATTTTCCTTTGTACATAGAACAGTAGATAAACTGCACAAATATTGAAGGGATTGTGGGAGCCTTTCAGTACAGCCCATAGATGTTTTGTGGACCTTGAAACAGCATATGACTGCATACCATAGAATGTGTTATGCCAGGGGCTACAACTTTAAAAAGGCCCACTGCTAGTGCTGTATACCTTTTTCAGTTGCCATATTTGGTGAACAAGAGCTATGCATGCATTTTGACATAAAGTCAGATACATTCAAGGTGTGTATAGGACTCCAAGAAGGGTCTTTCTCATCGCTGACCTGTTTCTGATTTTAATAGCTAGAATATCAAGACCTTTAAAGTGTGCAGTCTAGAAAATGAAGGCTGCATCAGTGTTGTTTGCAGACTTTCTTTCATCTTAACCTTAAAAGATTGTGACCTCATGTGTACTGAAGTTACTCATTTTTGAGTGTGAAGCAGCTAGGATGATTATGTCTCTGTCTCTTATAAAGGAAGGGATCACCCTCTGCAGATGAGGAATGAGTCATTTTCTTAAGTGGAGGAGTTTAAATATTTTGGGGTCTTGATTATGAGTGAAGGTATGTGGAATCAGGAGTTTGACTAGATGATGACTGCAGTAGTAATAGAGTTACAAGTATCGCACTGAATTCTGGTAGTGAAGTGAGAACTGAGTCACAGAAGAAAGATCTCATTTTACTGTTAAGTCATTGTTCTCATCCTCAACTGTGTTTACAAGTTTGGGGATGGAAACTGAAAAGATGGCAGAAATGAACTTTTTAGAACAGTTAAGCTAACTCTCTACAACAGTATAAGAAGCATTTTAATCTGTGAGGATCTCTGAATAATGCCACTGTTTCTGCAGTGTGACGGTAGTCATTTGTGATAGGATGGCCCCTGCATACTACTTATGGAAGGTGTGCAAGATATGGTCCAATGACTGGAGATGCCATAGTAGACGCATGACATATTAAAGGGTATATAGTTCTCAGCCTGCCTAGGAATGCTTTGGAATCCTACGGTATGTGCTAGAGCTTTGCTGTTAATATTGAAGTCTTCTCTAGTCTGCTTGACTTGATATCACTGCAACCCTAACCAGGACAAATAGCTAAAAAATGTATGAATTGTAGATATTTTTTCTGTTTTTTTTACACCAGGCTGTAGTGTTGCTATGACATCTAAAGTAGCAGTAATGACCCCTTTAGGAAGAGTCACTTAACAGCAAAAGGAACCTGATGTCAAATGAAAACTATGCCAGTATGAGCCTCTGCCTTTTGCAAAATGGTGGAATATATATGCAGCCAGGAAAAAACACGTTAGTGTATAACATGAATGAATACTACTCTGCTTCACCGAATCCAGTCATATGCAGACACCCTATTCAGAAATGTTTCTTGAAGAAAATACAAGATATTAGAGCCCAGTACACATCTTATTTGAAAGTCTAAATGTGGGTCTAGGGTCCAAAGACTTTCATGAGAGTACAGGTACACTCATCGTATAGGGCTTTTCCTTATTCTACAACAGCTGGCTGCCTTGACATTTCTTGTACATCTAATGCTTTGCAGCTATTAATGTGGCCTTAACCCACTTGGACAGCTTAGCTACTAGAACTCTCAATTGTCCTTATTTTGAAGGAATGTTCATATTTTAAGCTTGATTTATCCCTGCACAGAATGTTCCCATTTTTGGACTGAAGCCCTTACTCTCTGGCTTGATTTACCCCCACAGACAATTTTCAGAATCTCCTTCATCTCATATGACTTTTAAAGCTGTCTAGTGCACGCAAAACCACATTACATGACCAACACACTAATGGCACCAATAATTTAAAGAAAGAGAATGCACATCTTACATCTCCATTTTTAGAAGCAAAAACAATTGATCTTTTGTGGTAGAATTTTCTAAAACTGTCCATTAAAGTCTATAGATTTTGCACTATCTCTTATTAGTGTGCTTATATTTTTCCATCATTTTTTCACACTGTTTTCTCTCATGTGATAATGAACAGTCTCACATTTTTATTGGAAGTAGGAAGTGTTATGTGCTATTTGGTATTCAAACTTTATGCTAATTAGATGTCCAGAGTTTTAGCTGCATGCTCCTGGTTTTTTTTTTTTTTTAGTATCAATTTTGTCTATATTCTTAAACAGTTCCATTCACGCAGGATATCTGGGATGAGAGCTCATGAACTGCTGAAGAAGTCATGTACAAATTTACAACATTCCATATAGGAAAAAAATAACCATCATCTGTCATTAACTGGTCTGGTACATCATGCATACAAATACGGGTCTCAGATGCTTTAGCACTGCTGTACTACCCATAGCATGTTCTAGCACTGTAACTTCAAAATACTTAGAAAAAAAATCCACTGTTAGTAGATCTCCTTGCTACTGAATTTAAAGGACCACCACTGACGACACTTTTTTGTGCTACTCTACCTGCACTATTCTTAGTGGTTTGAAGTATCATGATTTTTTGTATTCTACTTTAAAATGGTCATAAAGAAGTTGAAATACTGATATGATTTTCATTTTGTGATTAAAAACACTGTCTTTCACAACACATTACTCTTTGTCTACATAATACATTTTTCCATTCAATTTACATCCGTCTATTTTTTTCTATTGACTCAGAAACGTTATCTCTGAATAGCTGCCTTCCTCTTTATAGTTTTTTTTCTGTCCTTCCTGTCTGACCATCCATACCCCATTACCGCTCCACTGACCCACTCATACCCTGATCTTGATTGGTCAGATTAATTGTTTAGCAGTGATGGCCTAATCTGCTAGGTGAAGTGGCTTTTTTTTAGAAATGCCTAACTTGTGCCTCAGTCATCTTAACATGGCATGGAATGGGCGCAATATGCGGTGATTTTATGACTCATACAAGTCACTACCCTTCTGTGGCAGCCCTGCCTCTCAGGAATAAGATGCTTCCAACTAAGTTCTTTGATGTCAGTGGAGAATCAGGTAGCAGGACATGTGTTACCCAGATAAACACATATGCACTAACATATGTAGAAAGACATACTTACCTTACCCTAGTCTGGTTGAGCAGAGAACAGCTGCTTATTTTCCTTCCTCTCTGTCAAACCCTTCAGCTTCCAGCCAGTAAATGAACATGAATCATCTGGTTCAAACCTAGGGTTAAATCTGTCTTTTCCAAGCAAATGGAACTGGTGGTCTATGCAAGAATTTCAGCAAACAGTCTCATATTTTTTTTTTTTATTGCAAACCTTTTTATTGAGTGTCAAAATAGAGGTTTGCCTTCACATATAAATGTATAGATCAAGGTTTCTACCCGGTGGCCCTACAGCCATAATCCAGCCCACTGAAGCATTTTATCTGGCCCTCAGTATGTCATACAACAAAATGTTTTCAATGGACAGATATATGTTGAACATGGTAATGTGCCCCCTCACATACACCTTGCCAAGTATGGTAAGTGGCCCTGAACTGTATGGCAAATGGCCCCTGAGCTAAAAACATTGGATACCCCTGAATACTACTGCAGACTCAGCAGAGGTTTAACAATAATATTAAGCCATCGCTAAACTTATATGCAAATATACTCCAATATTCAAACATTCTTTTCATCTCACTGATATAATAAGTCCATTTGACCAATTTAAAATGAAGTTTATGAAAAACAGTTGAATCAATAGCAAAATAACTTTCCAATAAGTATTAGTGATAAAACTGGTAAGACCACTGCTCTAAGCCAGACACATTCCATTAAGCCTAATCTATGTGTAAATGAGAAAATATTAAAAATGCAAAATTTAAAATCTTGTGAAGATGGCAAGAATACCCTCAGTGCCAAAGCAATCAATTTCCTTGTGAACATTGATAAATGATGTAAAAAAATTAGTCCCTAAATCATGACAATGACAACAAAGATCCACCTTAGCTAAGTTTCTTTTAAGTATTTGACCTTTACAAAAATACCATTACATTGTGTTCTAGAGTAGGGACATTCCATTGTATTTCTTGTGAACAATGCAGGTTTATTAATAATGTTAACAGTGTTCACTTTGAATATTTGAAATATACTGTGTCAGTGGCTGGAAAATTTGTCATAGTACTAACGTTGTACACTTGGCTACTTGTTACTGTACTCAGTACTATGTAGGAAAGAGTATTAGGGAATTACTTATAAGGATTTGAGAATATGTGTAGGCTATAAAGGACAGGGAGCTAAACAATGCAAAAGCTAAATATAGCATCAGTCGTTCTAGTTTCAAAAAGTTTCAATTTTTTGTGATGTAAAACAAACTGATTCTACCAGATTTTTAAATAGCTGTAATGATTATTTGGAGACCAGGGAATTAATGTGGCAAATAAAACTGAGGGTTGATTGGTTCCATGGCTTCAATGATACTATAAGCATAAAATGTTTACTAAAATATAGAATTAATTAAATTCATTTATTTAGTTTTCTGAATAAGTTGTTAATATTTTTTAATTAATTTTTTGAATTGATTTCTTGACAATGTATGTATTTTATTAACTGTTTAATATGGTTTTATACACGGATTTAAATGCATGTCATATTCTCACAGTTATGTGACTGTTTTAGAAACTTTTGATTTGTTTTAAAGTTTTGGTAGTTTTTATGTATGGTATTTAAGAGGTGTATGTATTAAGTGGAAACAGTTTCTAGAAAAGTTCCTTTAATAAGAATACGGAATGAAAGCAATAAATATTGTGTTTCCTTTGTGGTTTTCCTTGGATTCTGTTGGTGTGTTAGTTTGCTAGCTAAGGTTTTTTTTTATTTCTAGTGTGATAAGGTTTCTTGTCTACAGTGACTGTGTTCCATCTTGTAATCAATTAGCAGAGCTTTTTTTTTTAAATATGGCAAAGCCGCTGCAGATTAATCCATATTCTTACAGCATCTGGGCCACTTAATATACCTTTAATTTACCTAAATGGTTGTTTGGGATCAACTCACTAATGATTTTCTCCATTTGCATGGCTAATACCTCAGCATGTATTTTCAAGTGAGTATTACATATGGCTATAGGTCTACAATTAGCTGCCTCCTCCTTTTGAGGTTTCAAAAACATTAATACCTTGGATCGTGTGATGCCAGTTGGAAAACTTTTCACCAAGATAACTTGTTGGTACAACTGCAAAAGTGGATGACATAGGACCATTTAGTATGCTTTGCAGAAATCAGAACTAAGCCCATCAAGAGCAGGTGCTTTACTCTCGGGGAGCACTTCATTGACTGCAACTAGATTGCATACCATAATGGGTTTTTAAGTGATACCATTATGTCAGTAAGAATTTCAGAGGATGGAATTTCTGCAATAAAAGATGTATATGTCTGCCCCCTCCCCCTAGGTTTTGCATATCACTGCTATACTGGAATATTCATCCATAAAGCATAATTAATTAAATAAGGATCCCACTGGAGAGACACCATGTTATCTTTAACAACAGAAATATACATATTATTCATATTACTTACATCTCTATACAAGAAAATGGAGGTTTTACCCACAGCCCAGTGAAATAGCTTGAGCCTTTCCCATTTGTCATGTGAATTAAGATATTTTATTTGTTTAATTTCATGTCTTCACTTTTTAATCCTCCATAGAATCTTTCGATCTATGCATCAGTTTTACGTATATACTTGATCAAGCATTTGGAACTCTTCAGCTAATGTACTCAGTTTCCTATTTATTGAAGCCTTGTGCAGCATTTGAATGGCTTTGGAGAAATCTAGTATATTTGCATTTGAATACTGCTTTTGGTGGGCATTTATATTTAAAAAGTCCCCATATAGCAAAGATATTTGTACATTGAGAAATATGTGAATCCATATAAGGTATCATTATCGACTGAATGGTCACCTTAAAGTCCTTGCATTGTAATAGCAGTGAGTCAAATTTCCTTGGGTATTATTACTAAACTGATTTTGGGGGTATAGCTGAGGGTAATTATGGAGTGGTCTAATACAGCATTAGGCCATATTGTTGTTACAGTAATGAAAGACATTACAAAATGTTAACCAACCAGTCGGCCAACTTATCTACAATATCTAGAGCAGAATACATACAGACAGACAAAATTAGAGGAAAGATTCTTCAAACATCAAACATCTGTAATTCAGCAATGAAGCACGCCAACATTTTAGACATTTTTGGTAAGCAGTTCACATCATTGGGATCCTATTCAATACTGGATTTATAATCACTGTAAACTCTTATCCAGCAATCAGTGCACATGCCAGCTGGAGAACGGTTGCTATCTTTTCCCCGGAGGCTTTTATTAGTTCTGGTTTAGTCCCATTAAGGCCATATATGTTTGCCAATAACAGGGAGTCCTATGGAGTGTTACCTTTAACAGCAATCCAGCGGTCTTGGGCATCTTCATTACCCAGGTGCACTATCTACCTAAGTTCCTTCATAAATTAAAATAACAATTACTCTTTTGGAATACTTTCTGCAAAATAAAAACTTTTGACCCTTACATTTCAGGAAGGCCTAAACAGCATCACTTTTTTGAATGTTCATTTCTTTCAAGAAAATTACTTGTACATATAGTTTTCATAGGAGATCTATAATGGCATAGGCTTTAATAGATGAAGATGCCTCTTTTATATTTCCTCTGGCAAAATATGTGTTATTAAATTGCTTACTGGTGTGTAAGTCAACACTTCTAGAATTTGTATTTAACTGGTTGAGTTAATCAGATGTTATTTTAACACAATTTAAACAACTGATAACACAAGTTTGAAAATGAAGCTGGACACATTCGGTAGTAAGAGATATATGTAATTCTAATGTAACTAAACTGACACCACAAAAATAGAAACACCAATACTTGTTTAAATTATTAGCAGTATCTGGAGGAGTAAATTTAGCAGAGTCATCACATGACCTCTAAACCTTTGTACCCTTAATGACCGAATACAACAAAGTAATATGCCTAAACACGTATGACTACATAATAATGAGATAAAAAGTCATGCAACTATAAGTGCTGTATATTACTAATGCAGATACTGAAGTGGTGATGTCACAAAGTATAAGTGTAAATTCAAAACCCATACATTCTGATTCCATCTTTTCTACTCAGAGCAAATCATGCCACCCCAGCCAGTTTGTTTAAGAAACATTAAGTAAGACCTTCTGAGTAAAAACTATAAAAATAGTGGCACACATGAAACAGAATTTAGTATGACGTCCTTCAAGTTGTATCACTAATAACAGTAGATTCTAACATATCAGATCCAGTATTCAATACCTCTACATATTCACCCCATGATTGTTCAAGTATGCTAACCTCCTCAAGAGAGATTTCAACACCAGTAATTGTCATTTCCTCTAGTATCTTCATTTCACAGTCTTTGGAAGAGCAAGTGAGGTGATTACAGTAGAGAGTCGATTATCTAAACTAACTGAGAACTAGGGTAGTATAGATAATCAAATTGTTCAGATAATCAAACATATAATTGAACTGGATAAAAAACTTCTAAAATCTTGTCTTTTTCTGCATGCAGGAATACACTTTTCAATCATTTAGCGAATTCAATGGAAAATAAAGAATATTTTTCACACACAAGCTGGCTACAAGCTCAAAAAACATGCTCAAGCAAATACATATAAATGTTTACATATTCAGACTTTATGATTTTTCCTACCCAAAAACTTTGGAAGGCTGGTTCTGATAATTGTTTCTGATAATCGATGTTCGGATAATTGATTCTCTACTGTACATTTCTTATGACACTGTAGTGATTGCATAACCTAATGCCCACAACACATAAAGTTGTCTACATGATTAACTTCCTCCACATGCTTCTTCCTATCTCTGTCCTTCTTCTGCCAGCGGTGCTTTCACAGGGAGTTTGAGCCAGATTAATCCCTTATCTTGTTACTTTGTGAACCCATGGCCATGACCTGCACAACTTCAGCATAAGAAGACTTAGAAGCTGCAAGGGCAGCTTGTATATATTTATCAGCATACCTGGTGGTATAAAATGTTGATCATATACTTCCTTTGTGCAACTGGAGTATTACAGGAGATTTAAGGTTAATTTTATATCCCAGGTCATAAAATCATTAAAGGAACAGCACCAGCTGTTCTCTCTCTTTACATACAGAATTACACTGTAGTCCAGTGTAATTTTTACTACGTCTTGCAATCCTGATCTCATTGGCTTCCCCTCTTGCTACATGTAGAATCATTTCACACTTAATAAAATCCAATAAATGAATAATATACCATTTGGAAAGGTTAACGTTTCTGTTTTTGAAGTTGATATGATGGATTCTTTCAATGATGAAAGATATATTTATTAATATTCCCATTTGCTTCCTAATAAAGATCAGTGCCTCAGTAACCCCCATCCCACACACACCTTCAATGCAGCCAAATAAGTCATAAGCTGTCATGCCTGGCCTGTTCTCCAGACAGTCAGTCTTAAGATCCAGTTTCTGAATACGGTTGTATAACTCTTGCAGCTGTCTGGAATGCATGCCAGATGCATCTTACAAGTCTAAGAGTTCCATTTGCTGCTGGGAGAAAACTGCTTCTGTCTTAGAAAGCTTGACATCATAAGAGGTAGAGATTATTGTAATTTGTTGCACATCCACAGCCAGCATTTTCAGAAGTTCAGCCAGAGAATCTAGGACTATTTTAATAGCTTTTATTTCTTCCATGAACATACAAGAGGTGGTCATCAAGCAGATACCTTAAAATGTTTCAAATCTCAATAAGCTCATCCAGCTATAGCCACAAAAAGAGATATGTAAGTTTACATGACTAGATTTGAGAGTGCTATTGTATTTGGAGTTCTAGGGCCATTAATAAAATAACAGAAGTAAGACTCCACTCTGTAGTGTTCAGATTATATGTTCTCCTGTATGTGCATTCCACAGGATGCTCCATGACAGTATTTTTTGAATCACTGACTGTCTTTAGTTTTTTTCCATTGTCTAAATATGTTTATATAGGTCCTTTGCTTTTGTCTACAAAGACTGATTAAATGAGTTGCCTTTATGAAAGAGTAAGTCATTGACTATTACCCAGTCTATTTCCCAGAAAGAAGCATCACATTCCTGTGACAACAGAGGTGCTTGTCTGCAGGACAATAGCAGTAAGCCATGGAACCCAGAGAGTCAACAATTGTTCCAAATGCCTTTCTATGTGTGTTTTTTTTTTCTAGGCAAAGATGAAAAAATAATAATTTAAATGTAACACTTTTTATGGAAGTTAAGATATACCTACCAAGGAGACAAATTCCAAAAGTAAATTTCATGAGATTTCATGCACACTCAGCATGGTACAAAATGAGGAAGATGAAGAGCACAGGTATTCCACAGAAAGGTGAAACATCTGCAACTTGATGTCTTTCTAAGTGGCAATGAAAAGATCATTTTGGAGTGAGCAGCATTTTATTTTATTTATTTTATACATTGGCCAATTAAGCCAACTAGACACAAGTACCTCTTTTAAAGGGTGAATCTGTAACATTGTCTGGTTATGGGACTTGCTTAGTCACACAGAATTCATAGAGAAAAGTTATACTATGAATGCACATTTATTTCAACTGTGTCTGATCCCATTTCATATAATGACCTCTAAGGTAATTTATGAGGAAGTTAAGTTTTTTGCAACTCATATTATAGTTACATAAATTTCAAGTTTAGACAATTCCAGTTCTGCAACTGCAGTTGCCCTTAGCCAATAGATTCTCTTCTGTAAGATTCTGTTATTAGATGCCTTTCAGATATTCTGCTTAGCATGTATCTTTTAACCCTTTTGGGATGATCATCTATTTCACCCTGAACAAGAAGTTTGGCACTCTGTGCATTTCTTCATGAAAGCGTCAATAGGTACACTGACTGATATTTGATTTCTTCCCTCTGGCCAGTTATTGTTACATTAAAATCTTGATTTGCACCACTGTCCTGCACTTAATAGGTTCATAGGTTCATAGGTTGGTAATAGGCTATCGGCTCTAAGGCCTATGCAAGCCTAGCCATAACAATTCCCTGGATATTTCTTCCCACAATATTTACTTCTCTGAGCCCCTGTCTAGCAGGGTGACTGACATGATCCCTGGGGTGAATTTCCAATCTCCTATCCAATCATCAAGGTTCCTTTTGAAGAGGGCCAATGAGGTGCTCTGCTTGACATGTATGGGCAATCTATTCCAGAGTATGGGGAGTCTCTGGGTCAGGAACCTATCCCTCCAGCATGTTTTGTTCATTATGATGATAAGGTTTAGATCCCTGGAGCGTGTGGCTCTGAGGGATTGGGATTTCTTTAAGTGGAGCATGTCCAACAGCTCAGGGTTTGACATGGCCTTGTATGTTACGCAGAGATCACCTCTAAGTAGAAGATATGCCACAGAGTATAGCTGGAGTTTTTTAGATGGTCAGCATATGGCATTTGCTTTAGGCCTGTGATTCTTTTAGTGAGGTATTTCTGTGGCCTTTCCAGCTGTTGCTGATGTCTTGTGAGGTACATACCAAATGGGGCATTATACTCTATAATGGGTCTAACGAGGGATGAGTACAGTGGGACAATGACCTCCTTTTTTCTGGATGAAAAGCCCTTAGTGATGAGGTGTGCCACATAGAAGGATTTCCTGACTGTTGTGGCAATGTGGTTATCGAAAGTGAGACCACTGTCCACCTGTGTCCCTAAGTCTCTCATCACACTTTCGATGTTTAGTGTCCTGCCACCTATGTGGTAATTCATGAGTACATGTTTTTTTCCATAGGGGATAACTATATATTTCTTGGCATTAAGCTTGAGCCAATGGCTCTGGCACCAGGCATCTGTGTCTGTAAGGCCCTTTTGTAGAATATCCACATCATTTGGGGATTCAATAATGGCTCCCAGTTTGCAGTCATCTGCAAACTTTGTTATCCAGAGTCCCTTAGTGTTGACCTGTACTTCAGAGAAGTAGATGCCAAACCAGAGTGGTCCCAGGACTGAACCCTAAGGTACTCCACTTGTCACTTGTCTGGAGCTGGATTTGGAGTCAGCTACTTTTACAGTCTGGGTTCTGTCAGTAAGCCAGTTGGCAACCCATCGAGTGATGTAGGGATTTATGCCCAGCGTAGTAAGTTTATCTATGATTCCAGAGTGGGGGATGATGTCAAAGGCCTTGGCGAGGTCCAGATAGGCTGTGTGGACCGACTTACCCTTGTCCACAGCTCTGCAGACTGATTTGAAGAAGTCAATCAGATTCAGGAGACAAGATCGGCCCTTCACAAACCCAAACTGGGTGGGGCCCAGTGTTTGAAGGTTGCCAATGTCTTTGTTTATAAGTTCCATGATTATGCGTTCCATGCCCTTGCAGATCAGGCTTGTCACACTGATGGGACGGTAGTTCTCGTGATCCAAGGTGGATGCTCCCTTGTGGAGCGGGATAACTGCAGCTCTGCACCACTCAGTGGGCACAAAGCCTGAGGTGAGGCTATGATTAAACATGACACTTAGGTGAGGTGCCAGTTCATTTTGTAGTTCATGTAGTACACAGCCTGGGATGTCATCTGGTCCCATGGATGCTGTATTCTTAGCTTTGGAGAGTGCGATTTCTACCTGTGTGGCCATGATTATCGGAATTTGGCAATCTTTTGGTATTGAGATGGGCCCTTTAGGGGGTGAGAGGGGGGCAAATTTGGCACTAAATCGATCTGCCAGGATATTGGCAATATCCTTGGGATCAGTATATTTAATGCCATTCTGTTGTAGCTCAGAGCAGATCTGAGCATTGCCATTTAGATTCTTGACATAACTATAGAATGCCTTGTGGTTGTCTTTGGAATCTTTGGCAATTTTATTTTCGTAACTAGCTTTTGAGGATTTTATGAGGGATCTCAGCTTCTTACTGAGGCTGGTGAGGGAGTTTTTTGCATCCTGGGATTTTCCTCTTTTCTGCAACACTTTCTTCCTTCTGTTGTATAG
Source organism: Protopterus annectens (assembly GCF_019279795.1). NCBI lineage: Eukaryota > Metazoa > Chordata > Ceratodontiformes > Protopteridae > Protopterus > Protopterus annectens. Next base: position 841,419,474 of record NC_056730.1, on the reverse strand, counting down.
TTTGTTTATAGCAGGGGACCACCAGATTGGCTTCCTTTTTTTGGAGAAGAGCATCTTGGTTCTATTTGGGATGGCACGATTCATGCACGAGTGGATGTGATCGTACAGTGCCTTAGTGTAGGATTCTGCAGTCGAACTTCCAGATCCCGTCTGCGTGGGTGTTGTGAAGTTTGTCACTTCTGACTTCAGTAGCATGAAGTTGGCTTTGGAGAAGTTTTTTAAGGAGGTTTCCTTACTGGGGGTGGGGGGGGGTGGGATGTGGATGTCAAGGGTGATTTGCTTATGGTCAGACCTGACCAATGAGGGGGTGAACACTGGTGTGGAGCATCTATCTCCCATGTTGGTAATGACCAGGTCTAGGATATTGGAGCCCCTGGTGGGACAATGGATTAGTTGATCCAGGGCATTGGAATTTATGAATTCCAAGAACCGTTGGGAAAAGGAGTTGGTACTCGAGTAGTTTTCCCAATTAATGGCAGGGTAGTTGAAATCACCCAGTATTAGGGTGTTTGGTTGTATCTTAATATTTTCCAGTATGTTTAGAAAGGTGTAGTGAAAATCTTGGGGCATGGTGGGGGATCTGTAGCAAGTTACAATTTTGATTGCAGTCTTAGCTAGTGTTAGTTGCACCTGGAGAATTTCAGATGCATTGTGTTGGGCAACTAGCCTGGAGGTGTGAATATCCTTGGTGAATATGGACACTCCTCCACCTTTAGTGTTTCAGTCTTGGTTTTGTGGCCAAAAAATGTGGTAAGAATTGTAGCCTGGTATTGCAGGGGTGCTCTCTGGAGCCTTGAGCCAGGTCTCAGTTACTGCACAGATCTCGATGTTCTCCATTTTTAGGAGTGCCTCGAGAGAGTGCATTTTGAGGTTTAGACTTCTAGCACTGAGTAGCATTACCTTCAGATTTTTCATGCTTGTACCTGCTATGGTCGTGGTTTTATCCTTTGAACCTTGCCTAAAAAAGGCACTATAGGGGTGGCAAGAGCTTTAGCCAGTAACCTGAATCCCAGGGGTGACAGGTGCAGACCATCTCTGGCAAAGCATCGTGGTTTGTCGATCATGTCTTTATTCAAAATTTAGCTTGCAGCTCGCAAACTGTGTACTAACATGTGCTCTTGAGCTTCAAAATAATAAGTTTCAGCAAAAGATAGAATGTATTCTCTTGGATGTGTGTCTGCAATGTTCATTTTGTCTTGATTTGTTTTTTATATTTATTTAATTCGTCTTTGCTTACTGAAAAAGTTCGACTGGATAATACCCATTTTCTATCAACCTGATATTTCTGGTCTTTGCAGGACTACCTACTGCTTTTTCAAAATGTAGTATGCTTGCTTATTTTCAATGCCTACTTAGGTCCTGCTTTGTCATGTTAATTACATTCCTCAAACCCAATTACAATAGCTGACATCTCCTTCTGAGTAAGATATGCATTTGAGTCAGTCATTAATTTGGATATGTAAGCTTGTAGAATCAGAGGATGCAACATATTGTGCCATGTACTGGCTTTGGAGAATAACTAGATATTCTCTTTTGTACATCATGTCAAGTCAAAACAGATACCAGCATTGCCTTCTACTCTTAGCCATGCAGTTGATGCAATAATAAACTGCTTATTGCAGTGGAGCAGTAAAGCATGGCATGTTCTGAATAAACACGTTCAAGAAGAAAAGTGCTCACTCCAAAACCAATAAACAAAAAAAGAGCACTGGATAGCCGTTTCCACCATGAATAGAGTTTATTATTGCACAGCAAGCCACAGCACAAGAAACAGGATTAACGCTGACACACAACCAGCTCGTTTTCGTCTCACCGCTTCATCAGATAAAACAATCCCCAAACCTTCCTCTTGTATACCCTTACCAAAGAACAATTAAACAATTAAACAATTAAAAAATCAAACCCTCTAGTTCATTTAACCCTTCACTAACATAATTACAATGTTACACATGTAAAAAGTTCCTACATTCACTTTTGTATATTAAAATACATACAAATGCATCCAATAAGTGTTTTAAATATTTTGAATAAATATGTAATGTAAATAAATAATAATTTTAAAATATTCAAAATATATAAATTACCTACATAAATAAATAGATGTAAACATATTGTTAAAAATGTTAAAATGTTAAAAATGGATGCAGCATGTGACTAAAACACAGGGGTATAATATATAAGTCTAAAGCTTAGCTGCTCTTAACTTCAAGATAGGGGTGAGGGGAGATCATCTCATTCAAGCCCGGCCACTTACTGGCTTCTAACACCAGTTGCCAGTACACCTCTTGGTATTCCAACTTAGTCTCCCACGCTCCACCCCTTTTATCCATAGGCACCTCATCCACCACAAAAAATGTAAAAAAAGCAGTTTCACATGTCTGGGTATGTTTGTATAAGGCATTTTTAATGTAACCCCTCTTAATATCATAAAGGTGTTCATATATCCTTCTCTTTAAACACCTTTCAGTTTTACATATATAAAATGCCTCAGAATTCCTGCACATCGCAATGTAGACAAGGCCTTTACTATCACAATTGTAGTGTGTCTTAGAGCATATATATTTGCCCCTTCTACTAATAAATATTTCTGAAACATTAGATATAAAAGGACACTGTTGGCATGCTCCACACTTGAAAGTCCCAACCTTCTTGTTGACTAAATCCCCATGTTTATTCCCTAAAAGGTCTTTGACATTTCTACCTTTCCTATAAATAAATTTCAGAGGAACATCAAATCTTAAGTTCAGGTCCGGTAACTTGGAAAACTTATCCCATTCCTTTTGAACTAAATCCCTAATAATATAGGAATCCCCATTGTAATCTGAAATAAAAGCATTCCCATATTCACCATCTACACTGATATCAGTATTCCCCTTTTCTACTGTGAGTGAATCTTTTGAACATAAAATAGGTGCAAATCTGTCATTTCTATACAAAAGCACTTCATCCTGAATCCCACATATTAACAATTCCGGATACCCTCTTTCTAAAAACATTTGTTTTAACTGGTCTATATTAGAACACCGAACATTCAAAATGTCGAGTGTTCTAATATTGAACCCTAGTAATCGAAAATACAAAACATCAAACATTCGGAACAGCAAACCTTTCCTAGGGAAAAAATTTACTGTTCCAAAACACATACACACAACACAAGCACACCAAACAAACAGCAATCCACACATATACACCTAAACTCATACACCTAACCCTACACTAAACTATACATACACTTCTAACTATCCACTTACTTTAACCCAAACCCTAACCCTAATGTCCGTCACTATCACACAATCATCTCACCCGCGCCCTAACCCTAACTCACCTACCCCGCCCTAACCCTCATGTCCACACAATCGCACACTTACCTGACCCGCGCCCTAACCCTAACTCACCTAACCCGCCCTAACCCACACGTCCACACAATCACACACTTACCTGAACCTGACCCGTAACTTTCCACCAGAGTGCTGAAAATACCGAAGCAACAGAAGCGGACAACCGAATTCTTTTCTAGGGGGTTTTCTGTTTCTTCGATATTTACAGCTTTCGCTGAAAACGGGTCGATATTAGAACACTCGACATTTCAAATGTTCAGTGTTCTAATATAGACCCGTTTTAACAAGTCACATTCATCTTTGAAATCCTTTTCTACAGACGACATCTTACTACCTCGAACATACTGACCTTTCACTATACCTTTCTTCTGGTAAAACGTATGAGCACTCTTAAAATGTAAAAAAGAATTACAGTACATCTCCTTTCTATGCGCCTTAGATTCAAATCCATTCTCCCCTTTCCATATGTTAACATCAAGGTAGTCGATATTTTCATGACCTATCTTTTATGTAAATCTCAGGAATCCAGTACTGTTAGAAATGTATTCAAAAAATTCCAAAAAACTCTCCTCGCTATCAGTCCAAAACAGACAGATAACATCCAGGAAACGCCTGTAGAGTGCTCAGCTGTTTTTGAATCTTGAGTTAAACACATATTTCTCCTCCCACCAGGCCATCACAAGGTTGGCATATGAGGAGCACACATGGCCCGCATAGCCACCCCTTTTGTTTGCTGAAAGAACTCACCTTCAAAATAAAGGACATTATTGTTCAAAACTAGCTCCATAAGGACCAACATTTCATAAATCTCCTTCTCTGTAAATTTATTCTCTTTCCTTAAAATTTCTTCAAAAAAATCCAAATCAGCCCTATGAGGGATGGAGGTAAAAAGGTCAACTACGTCGATAGTAATAAAAATAATGTTATTTGTCATCTTCCTATCCCTTACGCTTCTTAAAAAATCCTAGGAATCACATTTTTTTAAAAAATCCTTGGAATCCTTAAGTACATTACAAGCACCCACAGACATACATTTTAACTGAAACTCCAAATATTTAGCTATAGGTGCAGTAACAGACTGACTAGCTGCCACAATCGGCCTTAAGGGGGTGTTTCACATCCTTATGTACCTTGGGAATCCCAAAAATGGATGGTAACCTAGGCTCTTTATTGTGCAAAAATCTGAAGGTCTCAGGATCTAAACAGCCTTCAAGCACAAAATCATTCAGCATCACATATATTTTCTTATAAACTATGTGTACCTCATTAATAGAAGCCCTCGCATATTTAGTTTCATCCAACAGTAAATCCATCATCTTACCTTCATAAGTAATGGAGTCCATAAGGACTGTACCCCATCCCTTATCAGGCTTCATCACCCTTACATACCTATTCTTCCTAATACTGTCCAAAAGTAGTCTTTCCTCTTTGTTCAAATTAGATCTAACCTTGTTCCTAAGGACCCTTTCTCTTAATTCATTTTCTAAAACATTTTCAAAATTTTTCAACTGGGGATGTAACGGGGGATTCCAAGTGCTTTTCCTTTTTAATTTATTCACATGCCTCATTGTGTCTATTGAATAAAAACTCTAAGTTTTTCTTGCGAACAAACATCTTCATAGGTTCATAGATTCATAGGTTCATACTAGGCTATCTGCCCTGGGGCATTTATAAGCCTAGCCCGATTGTGTTTGGCTTACGCCACCCCTTGATTTGAGTATACTGTGCCCTTTTTAAAGTTTAGTTTACTGTGCCTCTGTCTAATAGTGACACGGAAGCAATCCCCGGGACAAACCTACGATCCCCCATCCACTCATCAAGATTCGTTTTGAAGAGAGTCAGTGAGGTGCTCTGCCTAACATGAATTGGAATTCTATTCCAGAGCAAAGGGAGCCTCTGGGTTATGAATCTGTCCCTCCAGCATGTTCTATTTATTTCTGTGCTGAGGTTCAAGTCCCTCGAGCACATGGCTCTAAGGGATTTAGATTTACTGAGGTGGAGCATGTCCATTAATTCTGGGTTGGACATAGCTTTATATGTCAGGCATAGATCGCCTCTAAGTAGGCGGTATGCAACTGAGTAGAGCTGGAATTTTTTTAACCGAGCAGCATATGGCATCTGTTTGAGTCCCTTGATCCTCCTGGTGAGGTACTTTTGGGGTCTTTCTAATTTCTGCAGGTGTCGGGTAAGGTACATCCCAAAGGGGGCATTGTATTCTATGATGGGCCTGATGAGGGATGAATAAAGAGGCATGATTACCTCTCTTGATCTAGATGTGAATCCTTTCATGATGAGGTGGGCTATGTAGAAGGTCTTTCTAACCACTTTGGCAATGTGGTTGTCAAAGGAGAGATTGCTATCAACTTGGGTCCCCAGATCCCTAATTACTTTCTCTGTACTTAATGGGTTACCACCTATGTGGTAATTTGTGGGCACATTGTTTTTGCCCAAGGGTATGACTATACACTTTTTGGCATTTAGCTTTAGACCATGGCTCTGGCACCAGTTATCCGTCTCTGTGAGACCTTTCTGAAGGATGTTTCTGTCAGCTGGAGAGTCAATTATGGCGTCCAGTTTGCAGTCATCTGTGAACTTGGTGAGCCATCATCCTCCCACATTGGCCTGTACCTCAGAAAAGTAAATACCGAACAAGAGAGGTCCCAGGACAGAACCTTGTGGGACGCCACTTGTGACCGGTTTCGAGTCTGACATGGCTCCAGCAACTCTGACTCTGTGGGTTCTGTCTTTGAGCCAGTTTGCGACCCATCTTGTGACATAGGGGTTTATATTTAGGCTGGATAGCTTATCTATGATGCCCGAGTGGGGTATTGTGTCAAATGCTTTTGCGCAGTCCAGATAGGCTGTGTGGACTACCTTCCCTTCATCTATGGCCTTGGTGACTGTTTCGAAGAAGTCAATCAGGTTCAAAAGGCAGGATCTGCCCTTGACGAAGCCAAATTGGGTAGGATCTAATGTCTGTAGGTCCCCAATGGCTTTGTTTATGAGTTCCATGATGATCCTCTCCATAGCCTTGCAGACTAGGCTAGTCAGGCTTATGGGGTGACAGTCTCCAGGGTCCGTAGAGGTGCCACCTTTGTGGAGTGGGACCACTGTTGCTGTACGCCATTCTTTGGGCACATATCCTGTAGTGAGGCTGAGATTGTACAGCAGTTTTACTTGAGGGATTAGTTCTTCTTGGAGTTCATGTAGGACGCAACCCGGGATGCCATCTGGTCCCATGGAAGTAGTGTTTTTTGCTTTGGAGAGGGCGGCCTTCACCTGAGCATCAGAGATGTTTGGGAGGCTGCACTCTGCCAGGATAGATACTTGCTGTTTTGGGGGGGAGGGGGTGGAGAAGTTTGCACTGAACCTGTCTGCCAGGATATTGGCGATGTCTGTGGGTTCAGTGTATTTTTTATCGTTTAGAATCACCTCAGAACAAGTCTGGGAGTTGCATCCCAGGGTCCTAACATAACTGAAAAAAGCCTTATGATTGTCTTTAGTGGCCTGTGCAATTTTTCTCTCGAAGCTGGCCTTGGAGGATTTTATGAGGGATCGTAATTTTTTGCTAGTACTGATCAGAGATGCCTTCCCTTTTAGGGATTTTGCTCTATCATGTAGTAGCTTCCTCCTTCTGTTGTACAGTTTATTTATGGCTGGGGTCCACCAGACTGGACGCCTGCCTTTGGATGATTGGGTCTTGATTTTGTTTGGGATAGCATGATCCATGCATTCCTGGAGATGTCCGTAGAATGCATTTATATAGGATTCTGCAGTTTGCGCCGTAGTTTCCACTGGCCCTGGGGCCTTGAAGGATTCCACTTCGGTTTTGAGAAGTGTGAAGTTCGCTTTTGAGAAGTTTTTCACTGTGGTTTTCTGGGCTGGGGGTGGGGTCGTGATGTGGATATCCAGTGAAATTAATTTATGGTCTGATCTTACCAATGAGGGATATACTTCTGGTATGGAGCATAGAGTCCCCATGTTGGTAATGATCAGGTCTAGTATGTTATCCCCTCTTGTGGGAGAGGTGACTAGTTGTTCCATAGCATTTGAGTTTATAAATTCCAGGCACCTTTGGGCTAAGGTGCTCGGGCTTGAGTAATGCTCCCAGTCTATGTTTGGGTAGTTGAAGTCGCCCAATATAATGGTGTTCGGAGAGATCTTCATGTTCTCCAATGTTTTCAGGAAAGCCGAGTGGGATTCCTGACTTTGAGAGGGTGGTCTGTAGGATGCTATAAACTGAAAAGCAGTCTTGCCCACTGTCAGTTGCACATGGATGGTCTCCGATACTTCGTGCAATGCCACTAACCTGGAGGTGTGGATATCCTTGATAAATATGGAAACTCCCCCTCCTTTTGTGGTTTGGTCCAGGTTTGGGGCCGAAAAGCATGATATAAGGTATAACCTGGTAGTGCTGGGGTGCTCTCTGGAGCCTTGAACCAGGTTTCTGTCACTGTACAGATATCGATGTTCTCCATAATGAGGAGAGCTTGGTGTGCATCTTGAGGTTAAGACTTCTGGCGTTTAGCAGCATTACCCTTAGTTTCTTGTTCCTTGTGCTGTCTATGGAGGTGGGTTTGACTTTTGAGCCTTGCCTAAAAAAGGCACTATGGGGGTGGCAAGAGCCTTTGCCAATATCCGAAAGCCCAGGGGTGACAGGTGCAAGCTGTCCCTAGCGAAGCAACGTGGCTTGTCGAGCATGTCATCCCAGGCTGACAGACACTGGATCCCCTTTGAATGACACCAAAATTTCAGCCTATTGTTAAAATCAATCATTTTGTCTTTATACTGCGGCATCATTCTAGGTGAGGGTAAGATGCTGCTCAAGGTCAGGGTCATACCGGCCTGGGCCACATGATCAGAGAGCTCCTCTATGTCTCTTTTCATGTAGTCGAGGGAGGTGCGTCTCAGGTCATTCACGCCAGCATGTACAATGACTGAGTCATATTTGTATTTGCTTTGGAGTGACCTGAGTGCTTGCGTTATGTGGCAGATTCTAGCGCCCGACAGGCAGCTCACTGTAACCTTCTCTTTATTCAGCCTGGTGAGCGGGACGTCACTGTGCCTGACAATAGAGTCACCTATTACAAGAGTATCAGGTGAGTTATTCAGCCTTAAGGGCTGTGACTGCTTGGCACACTGACTTTGTGTGCTATGTGTTGTACGTGTTTTGTTTTGGGGTAGTGTTTGCTTGGATGTCTGCTTTGGAGGTCTCTGTTGCTTATGTAGATTTTTATTTAAAGCCTCCAAGTATGTTTTTGTGTTTTTATGTGTTTGGTTCGCTGTTGTCTATTAAAACCTTACTTAAATCGCATTTAGTGTTAGGAACAAATTTAAAACCTTTTGAAAATAGGTAAAAAAAAAGTGGTCGTAACACACACACTACTATAGCTGAAAATGGTGTGACCCTGACAAGTTAACATAGGCCCTGCCTCTTTTATACTCACGTCAGGTTCCAAATTGCATCCTAAATTACTATCTAGATTTGTGGCATCACCTATCTGCCCCCATTGTTGTTCCACCCCCTCCAGCTGCCCTGATAATAATTTGTTGTAGCCTTGTTCTACAGTCTCTCGGATCTCCGGAGGGGGGGATAATCTAAAGGGTCACCATAATTTTAAATGAAGTTCTTTCTTCAGAATTAACATTTATATGTTCCACATGGTTAGGGTGTCTATAACGTTGTTGTTTCATTCCACCATCATTCTTATTTTTACCAAAATTCACAAAACCCTTTGGTTTGGGGTATTGAATGTTTTGTTCATACTCATATTCATCCCTATTTATTCTCCTTTTCTTCCTGTTAACAATCAATGTCACCTTCTCATCAATTTCTGTCATTAAATTAAAATATTTATTTTTCTCTTCATCCACAGTAAACAACAAATCATTCATTAAACAGGTATTAATATAATTAATTATATCATTTAAAGTCTCTACAACCCCTTCATTGTGTTTAATAATAGTCCTTAAAATGTCTAAACCACATGCATCAAAAATTTTTATCAGTTCCATATGAAATTCAGAACCTTCCTCGACGTTATTAGGGTAGCTATATACCCACCGACCTTTAGGTACAATCTTTAAATTAATGTATTCCCTCAAATATGCATTTTCAGCGTTGTGTTTTAAACTTAAAAAGCAAATCATGCAATTTCATTAAATTATTATTGTATGTATCAGACTCATCATTAGATACCACAAATTTATCAAACAAAACATTTTTGTTAAGTCAAGTGTCCAAATTACACTGATTAACTTCAGTGCAATTTAAATAGTTAATACATTATTCTCTGGGTTAACAGGACAATTAGAAAACACGCCATCTCCTGCGTTTATATCACATTATCGAAAGATGAAAATAGCGAACGCTATTTCATCAACCTACAAATAACCCTACACTAAACTATACATACACTACCATCTATCCACTTACCTTAACCCAAACCCTAACCCTAAGGTCCGTCACTATCTCACACTCACCTAACCTGTGCCCTAACTCTAACTCACTTAACCCGCCCCTAACCCTAATTCACCTAACCCATGCCCTAACCCTAACTCACTTAACCCACGCCCTAATCCTAACAACCACACAATCGCACATTTACCTGAACCCAACCCGTAAATTTCCACCACAGTGCTGAAAATAGCGAAGCCACAGAACCGACCAATCAAATTCTTTCCCTAAACTTCAATGTTCTGATATAGACCCCATCTCCTTGCCTCACCAATGCCTCCACTTCCTGGTTACTGGATCTTAGAGAATAAACATGGGAATTAGTCAACAAGAAGGCTGGGACTTTCAAGTGTGGAGCACGCCAACAGTGTCCTTTTATATCTAATGTTTCAGAAATATTTATTAGTAGCAGGGGAAAATATATACACTCTGTCACATTACAGTTGTGATAGTAAAGGCCTTGTCTACATTGCAATGTGCAGGAATTGTGAGGCATTTTATATAGGTAAAACCGAAAGGTGTTTAAAGAGAAGGATATATGAACACCTTTATGATAGTAAGAGGGGTTACATTAAAAATGTCTTATCCAAACATGCCCAGACATATGAAGCTGTTTTTTCCCCTTTTTTTGTGGTGGATGATGTGCCTATGGATAAAAGGGGTGGATTGTGGGAGACTAAGTTGGAATACCGAGAGGTGTACTGACAACTGGTGTTAGACGCCAGTTAGTGGCCGGGCTTCAATGAGATGATCTCCCTCGCCCCTATCTTGAAGTTAAGAGCAGCTAAGCTTTAGACTTATATATTATATCCCTGTGTTTTAGTCACATGCTGCATCTATTTTTAACATTTTAACATTTTTAACAATATGTTTGCATCTATTTATTTATGTAGGTAATTTATATATTTTGAATATTTTAAATGTATTATTTATTTACATTAAATATTTATTTAAAATATTTAAAACACTTATTGGATGTATTTGTATGTATTTTAATATACAAAGTGAATGTAGGAACTTTTTACATGTGTAACACTGTAATTAGGTCAGTGAAGGGTTAAATGAACTAGAGGGTTTTATTTTTTAATTGTTTAATTGTTTAATTGTTCTTTGGTAAGGGTATACAAGAGGAAGGTGTGGGGTTTGTTTTATCTGATGAAGTGGTGAGACGAAAAGGAGCTGGTTGTGAGTCAGCATTAATCCTGTTTCTTGTGCTGTGGCTTGCTGTGCAATAATAAATGTTCTGAATAAACTTATCCAATAAATCTCTCTCTCTCTCTCTCTATATATATATATATATATATATATATATATATATATATAGCTATCTATATCTCTCTCTCCCTCTCTCTGTCTCCCTCTCTCATTCTCGCTCTCTCTCTCTCTCTCTAGATATATATATATATATATATATATATATATATATATATATATATATATATATATACTTCACAAGATGAAAATCCCACTTACCCAACTTTAATAATGCCGAAACAAAAAGGCTGACAATTGCATCTCACCGACGTCCAGGAACACTGATTTTCCATGCCAGGTAAGTAACCACTTGGCTACTCGGAGTTAGTATATTCAGTTGGGGGGGTGTGGGGAGCTTTGCCTCCCACATGGGTGGGTTTAATTTGCTTTGGTTTTAATTTATTTTTCAGGTTGGCCAAACAATTACTTACTTGGCATGGAAAATTGGTGTTCCAAGATGCCAGTGATATGGGGTGGTCGGCTTTTTCTTCTCAGCATTATGAAAGTCAGGTAAGTGGGATTTCAGTTTTGTGAAGTAGTAGACCTATATATATATATATATATATATATATATATATATATATATATATATATATCTATATATATATATATATATATATATATATATATATATATATATATATATATATATATATATATTTTTTTTTTTTTTTTTTTTTTTTTTTAACTGGGCAAGAAGCCCATTTTCAGTGGAGGCTTGGTGAGAAAAGCTCCAGTACAGTTCAGCTGTACAAACTAATAGCAGTAGTTAATGATTAACAGTAGAAATCAATAAATAGACATTCAGAGAAAAATGGTAATATACATACAGTACAAAAAGTTACATATTTAAACACAAAGTAAAGCATGACATGCCATCATAAAAGACTTGAGTGAAACAGTATTTTATGATATTTTATATATATACATATTTTAATATAGACCATTGTATTTTCTGGAAAATTAAGTCAATTGCTTTTGGCAAATCCCTGAGCTTGCCTCCAAAACTGAAATAATATTTACTGTCTGATGGTTTATTTGAAATGTCATTCAATGTGGTCAAATGCCAAATGGGTAATGCCATCTGCCAATGCCTGGTTTAGATCTCTGGGCTTTATGATTTTCATCCTATCACAGTTGGAATCACCTATTTTGTTAGACGTCATTTTCACAGTTTACATTTTTTTCTACTTGAGCTAGTTCTTGTTTTATTTTATCTCTTAGCATAACTGTCATTTTCCTTGGAACATGCACTGCACACATCACACATTTATCTGTCTCAGTTTTAATTTCTCCAAATCTTTTGTGTTTCTAATACCATGACAGGAATGGACCCCATTCCTAAGTCAAAGTATAATTAAAGTTCATGAAATTAGTATTGTTTCAATTTTTAATGTCAGCTGGAAGTGCTCTTTGCAGCACCCGCAATGTGCCTTGTAATGACTCCTGCAATTTGTTTGGAGTTGTACAGTATGTATTGGTAACATATCTAAATACAACTGTAGATTCCTTTTTATAAGGCCCATTGCTCCTATTACTATTGGAAATGTCTGGGTATCTTTCTTCAACATTGCACTCATTTCTGCCTGCAAATCCTGATATTTTATGACTTTGTGTCTCTCTGTACGCAAGACATTGTAGTCACTGGGTGTAGCGATTTCAAGGATCAATGCTGCTTTTGTCTTATTTTCATGGACCACTATATATGGTTTTCTTCCATCTGTCTTTTGAACTGCTGGTAATGGGCGACTTTATCATTTTCTGTGATGCTTTGTGGTGCATGTTTCGAGTGTTTTTCGGCTACTTTGATGTTATAATGTTTGCATAATCCCCAGTGCAACAGTCTTACTGCATTATTATGCCTTTCAGTATACAGTCCTTCTGCCATTAGTATATCAGAACCAGCAACAAGATGTTTAACTGCTGACAATTCTGTTTTACGAAACCTACTTTTGTCTGTTTCTCCCACGTGTTCAATGGACTTTGTAAAACAAACTGTACTTAGCCCACTATCTTGGGCCGCCAATATTAACCTTTCATCTTTCGGTTTGAATTCACCTCTCCTTAACCATTCCTGCATTCAGTCCTGATGAACATGGGGTTCTTCCAGGAGTTTTCCTTACTTGAAACTATATTTATGCATTTTCAACATCCTTACCTTCTCATTTGATCCTTCAGCTTATATTCTTTCTTTTGTTTTTTGGCACATTCAGTTGCTGCATGATTTTTATCTACTTCTGGACTGATTTCCAGTCCTGCTTGAAGCCGATATGCTTCTGCTAGACTTAGAAGGGAATTCATTTTAGATTTATTTTCCCTCATTTTTCAAAACTTTCACTATGTTTGGGCCTTGTGAGGTCAATAGATATGTATGCAGTCCCACAGCTGCAGATCTATACATGTAATCAACTTTAAAGATGCCCATGCCTCCTTCAGAATGGGGAATATATAATCTTGATATAGGTTCATAGGTGTTTACTAGGTTAATGACTACAAGAACCTTTGTAAGCCTAGCCATGCATCCCAAATCTCTGACAAGTTCAGATACCCCTGATAAGTGTAAGCCTGGGCCTGGGAGATGAACCATTTACAGGTTACCTATGTCCATTAGCAACACAGGTGCCAAACCGGGGATGAATTTCTGGTTTCCCATCCAATTGTTCAAGTTACACTTGAATTGGGTTAGGGAAGAACTCTGCTTCATATGGATGGCAAGCCTGTTCCATAGACACGGTAGTCTCTGGGATTCATACCTCTCCAGCAGGTCCTATTTATATCACAAGCAAGGTTTAAGCCTTTAGAATGAATAATTCTGGTGATGTTTGTTTTGTGGATATGCAGGAGGTCCATCAAAGTGGAGTCTGACAATGCTTTGCATGCCAGGCATAGATCTTCCCTCAAAAGCTTGTGGCTGACAGAATACAGGGATAGGGCCTTGATATAGTCTGCACAGGACATTTTACTTATGCCCTGTATTCTTTTAATGAGGAACCTCTGTGGACATTCCAATTGTTGGATATGCCAGGTCAGGTGCAAACCAAACAGAGTATTGTATTGTACTCAATGATAGGTTTGATGAATGCCAAATACAGTGGAACAATGACTCCATTGGGCTTAGATGCCATACCTTTGTTTATAAGTTGTGCAGGATAGAATGATTTCCTCTCCACTGTAGAAACATGATGGTAAAAGGCTAGATTACTATCTATGAGTTTCCCTAAGTCCCTAACTACTGGGTCAACTCTATGGGGTGTGTTGTCAATATGATAGTTAACCAGGGATGGATGACCTACCAAAGGATACTGTTATGCATTTCTTGGCATTTAGTTTTAGTCCATGGCTCTGACACAAGTTGTTTGTCTGTGTCAACCCCTCCTGGAGAACATTTGTGTCAGTGTGAGATTCAATGACAGCTTGTAATTTGCAATCATCTGTAAATTTAGTCAGCCAGAGACCACTGACATTGACACTGATTTCTGAGAAGTAAATGCCAAAAATGAGCGGTTCAAGGACTGATCCCTGAGGGACTCCACTTGTCACTGGCCTCTTTGTAGAGGTGGACTCCCCAGTTCTAACTTCCTAGGTCCTGTCTGCAAGCCAGTTGGCTATCCACTGGGTGATATATGGGTTTGCACCTAACCTCTTGAGTTTGTCAACAATGCCGGAGTTGGGTATTGTGTAAAATACCTTGGCCAAGTAAAAGTAGGCTGTGTGAATGATTTTTCCCTCATCCATTGCTTTGGTGTCCTTCTCAAAGAAGTTCACCAGGTTGAGTAGGCATGATCTGCCCTTGACAAAACCAAACTGGGTTGGGTCCAGTGTCCTTAGGTTTACTATATCTATATTGATCATCTCCATGATAACTCTTTCCACGGCTTTACAGATAAGACTAGTGAGAATTATGCGTCTGTAATTTCGAGGGTCTGTAGATGGCCCACCTTTGTGAAGAGGGATGATTGTTGCCTTTCTAAAGTCATATGGCACGAGACCTGTTTGGAGGCTACAGTTAAATAGTAATTCCAGAGGCCCTGATAGGTCATGTTTCATACTATTTAGAAGGCATCCTGAGATATTGTCTGGGCCCATTGATGCAGTGTTCTTGGTCTTAGACAGAGCATTAAGTACCTGTTCCCTAGTGATAGTAGGGGGAGTTATATTTGATGATATTTCCTGAGGGAAGGTTGAGGGGGAGAGAGGGGTAAAGCTGAAGCTGAATTTATCAGCCAGGAGGTTTGCTATGTCTTCTGACTGATTATAGGTGGCTCCATTTACAATGAGCTCTGCACACAATTTTGTATTGCCTTTGAGGTTACAGACATTGCTAAAAATGCTTTGTGGTTGTCCTTGGCCTGGGAGGCCACATTTACTTGAAATATGGCTTTGGTAGACTTTATCATTCCTCTGAGTTGTTTGTTTAGCTTGATGAAAGTGCTTTTATCCTGCTGGGTGCCACAACTCCTAATTTTTGCCACAATTTTCTTCCTCCTGTTATGCAGCCTATTGATGTTGTGATTCCACCACGGTGGCCGGTTTTCTGAGCTAGTTCTGTACTTCTCCTGGAGGGTACAGCTGCCTCAATGCAGCTAATAACATGCTTGTACAGGGTTTCTGTGAACAGTTCTGCATAGGCAGCAGTGTTCTCAGGGTTTATGGGGGCTTGAAATTTTGCCAAGTTCTCACTTAATAGCCGGAGGTTAGCCTTATAAGAGTTCCTGAATATTCCAGGTTTAGCTGGGGGTCCAGGTTTTATTTTTATTTTAAAAGCGACCATTTTGTGACCTTATCAGGGAAGGCATTACAGTAGGGGGTGTGCAGTACTCTCCCATATTAGTGAGGACCAGATCCAGTACGGTTGCACCTCTGGTTGGTGTATTGACTATCTGGTCCAGGGAGTTTGTATTTACAAAATCCAGATATGTCTGGGCATGTACGTTTGGTGTCATATAGGATTCCCAGTTAATAGTGAGGTAATTAAAGTCACCCATGAATATCATATTGGGTCGAATGGTATGTCCAATAAGTTTAAATACATGGCATGGGTTCCCTGGGTCATACAGGGGGACCTACAGTTTGCAAGGAAGTGGTATTGGATTTTGCCTATGGTGATTTGAACATGGAGTAGCTTAAGTGCATTGTCCTGTTTGACAAGCCTTGAAGTATATTTATCTTTGATGTAAATAGAGACACTTCAATCATTAGTCCCTGCCTGTGAAGTAGCTGGTCTAAATGTGTGGAAGGCATTATAACCTAGCAGTGTTGGTGTGCTCTCCATGACTTTAAATCATGTTACGATTTTAATAAATCATCTGATGAGCATAAAGCATCCTTCTTGTTTTCCTCTCTAATTTATCCAGCACGTTTTGGGGCCAGTCAATCACTCCAGAACTGTAAATTATGACAGGAAGAGAAAATTGATTTATAGCTTTATTTCATTCTTAGATGTCAGTGCTGTTTTCAGAATTTATTTAAGTCTTCTAAAATATTCCATACTAAGTTTTATTTGTATTTGTTCATGTTTTATTATTGATCCTTCATTAATTCCCAAATATATATACACTCACTCTTGCTCAATTCTTTTATATCACATTCTTGTCCCAAAGTGATGTTGTCTTGGTGCTGTAGCTTTCCTGATTTAAAGGTTATTTTTGCACTTTTATCAGGACCAAATTACATTCTTATATTATCTGAAAAAGTTTTGACTACTTGCAGTTGTGCTTTCAGTTCATAATCCAAAGAGCTGTACAGTTTTAAAGCATCGACAATGAGAATATGAGAAGTCTTTACACTTTGTTGCCTTCTGGGAGTCAAATTATAGCCATGGCCTAATCTGTTAAGCAGACAGCTTAATCGGTTAAGGGCAAGGCAAAAGAGCACCAGTGACAATGTCTCCCTGGAATATCCCCCATTTGGGTTTTTATCCTTGGAATAATAATTTGTCCTTTATCATGTCTTAACTGCAAAGTGGTTTGCCACTATTTAATGGTCACTGTGATGTAATTTATCAGTGTAGGGTGCTCCTCATATATTTTTAAGCACTCTTTTATCCATGAATGTGAGATTCTGCCAAATGTTTTTTTGCAGTCAATCCATGCCATTCTTAAATTCTTCCCCTTTTTACATTATTCACCTTTTTAAAAAAACACACTTATCTGTCTCATTTGTAAGTTTGCCCTCCTGATAGGAAAGGTCTTGAAAGACGTTGTTAATTTCACTTATCACAGCTTTAAAAATTAAAGACATCTCATTTAATTAGCTTTGGGTTTTATGTGTGTTAATTTGTTAATGCCAATAACTGATGCCACTTCCATAATCATAAAAATAAATATTAAAATATATTATTCTCTTGTATTTCCAACACAGTATGTAATGTCTGATGGCATCTATCTTTTGGCAATGTAAGAAGACGAATTTTTCTATTTTTTGAAAGTTATCATGTCATGCTAACTTTTGTAACCAATCTGGTTAGGGAGAAAAAAATGGTTAGTTGCCTATCTAGAGCAAGGAACTGCAGTATCACACACGCACACAAGTCACTGCACTACAGGTACTAATATAATTCTATCAGAGTCCATGTGGGTGTAAATGACCTGAGATGTACCTCACTGGACTATATGAAAAGAGACATTATGGATCTCTCTGAATATGTGTCATAAACAGTTACATGCCATGCACTGAGCAGCATTCTACCTTCACCAAGGCTGATGCCACAGTTTGAACAGAAAATTATTGATTTTAATGACTGGGTTAGTTTCTGGTGTCACTCCAGGTGAATTCAACATCTATCAGCATTGTAGGACATAGTTAACAGACCATGTTTTTTGACTAGGATTGCCTACATCTGTCCTCCCAGACTTTTGGATATTAACTAAAACTTTATCCACTCCCTTTGAGCCTTTTGTAGGTAATGTCAGTATACCAAAAACTACAAACATGGCAAAAAAAATTTCAAAGCAACCTTAAGGAGTTATTTGTCAATGCTCAGAGCCTAAACAAGAAACTTTACACCCTACAATCTCTCCTCATTCCAAAGAAAATAGACATCTGTGCTGTCAACAAGACTTGGTTTAAAGCAGCAGAAAGTACTCCAGCAATGAAAGGCTAGAGTGCCTTCCACACATTTAGACCAACAGCAGCACAGACTGTGGCTAAATATGGAGGTTCTTTGATCTGAATTGCAACATGAACTACAAAATGAACTGGCACCTCACATAAGTGTCATGTTTAATAATAGCTTCACCTCAGGCTTTGTGCCCACTGAGGGGCGTACAGCTACAGTTATCCCACTCCACAAGGGGGGATCCACCTTGGATCCTGGAAACTACTGCCCCATCAGTCTGATGAGCCTGATCTGCAAGGCCATGGAATGTATTATCATGGAACTTCTAAACAAAGACACTGGCAAACATCAAATACTGGACCCCACCCAGTTTGGGTTCGTGAAGGGCCGATCTTGTCTCCTGAACCTGATTGACTTCTTCGAATCGGTCTCCAGAGCTGTGGACAAGGGTAAGGCGGTCCACAAAGCCTATCTGGATGTCGCCAAGGCCTTCAACACCATCTCCACTCTGGAATCATAGATAAACTTACTAAGCTGGGCATAAATCCCTACATCACTTGATAGACTGCCGACTGGCTTACTGAGAGAACCCACACTGTAAAAGTAGCCGATTCCAAATCCAGCTCCAGACAAGCGACAAGTGGAGTACCTCAAGGTTCATTCCTGGGACAGCTCTTGTTTGGCATCTACTTTTCTGAAGTACAGGCCAACACTAAGGGACTCTAGCTAACAAAGTTCGCAGATGACTGCAGACTGGGAGCCGTATGTACCTCTCAAGACAACTGCAACAACTGGAAAGGCCACAGAAATACCTCACTAAAAGAATCACAGGCCTAAAGCAGATGCTCTATGCTTACCATCTAAAAAAACTCCAGCTATACTCTGTCGCACATCGTCTACTCAGAGACCATGTCAAATCCAGAGCTGTTGGACTTGCTACACTTAAAGAAATCCCAATCCCTAAGAGCCACATATTCCAGGGATCTAAACCTTGTCATCAAAATGAGCAAAACATGTTGGAGGGATAGGTTTCTGAACCAGAGACTCCCCAGACTCTGGAATAGACTGCCCATACATGTCAAGCAGAATGCCTCTTTGGCCCACTTCAAAAGGAACCTTGACGATTGGATGGGAGATAGGAAATTCACCCCGGGGATCACATCAGTCGCCCTGCTAGACAGGGGTCCAGGGAAGTAAATATTGTGAGAAGAAATAGCCAGGTAATTCTTATGGCTAGGCTTGTATAGGCCCTAGGGCTGATAGCCTAGTACCAACCTATGAACCTATGAACAAATGCAACTCCAAGCTGGTTAAACAGGATGATGCCCTGAAGTTTATCCATGTCCAAGTCTCCAGAGGCAAGGTTCCTTACCATATCCCAGCCAACTACAGTCACCCTCTATGACCCACAAAGCTCACAACTCTTACCCAGGCCTACTAGAAGTGCTCACCATTAGACCAAATGCCCTATTCATTGGAGACTTTAACTACCTGTCTGTAGACTGGGAAACTATATACTGCCTCTAACTCACAAGCACAACATTTCCTGGACCAAATATTGAGCACTATACACAGATAATCAAACATTTTGGACCTAGTACACACCAGCATGAGACAGTGTTACACCCCCATCACATCCCCATTGTGAGGTTGGACTACAAAGTTACCTTTGTCAAAATAAAAATCAGCTTGGAAACCCAGCTAAACCCATAACACTTAAGAACTATTCCAAAGCAATCTACATCCTATTAAGTGACAGTTTATCAAAATTCACAACTCCCCCAAACCTGGAGAACAAAGCTAGCTATGCAGAATTATTACAGAAACTTTGTACAATATGTATATGGCTGCATTGAGGCTGCCATACTTACCAGAAGTAAGCTCAGCTCTAACATCAAAAACAAACCACACTGGTGAAATCCTTACCTTAACAGGGTATGTAACAAAAGAAAAAAGTCATGGCCAAGATCAGAAGGAACTAGTCTCAAAGAGACAAGATTCAATTAAACATGAAACTACGATGTGTAATAAAGTCCAACAAGGCCATTTATGAGGTCAAAAAAACTCTCAGCCTAAGGACAATCACACAGCCTTCTTTAGATATGTCAGGAGCCGTAAAGGTAACACTCAACTGTATGCAGAACTGGTGGTAAATGGCACAAACTTCATTGACCAGAGTGACATAGTCAGTCTAATGGCTGACAAATTTTGCTTGAATTTCACTCCCCAGTGAAATCCCTTCTAGCATACCCCCCATATATCAACAGGAAACATGTTTTGGTTGCTCTTGCTAAGGCCAAAAACACAGCTTCCGTGGGCCCTAACAATATTCCTGGTTGCCTCCTACATAGCCTAACACAAGACCTACTAGGACCACTTAAGGCACTTTCAAATACAGCCTCAAAATAGGTTATGTGCCCGGTGAATGGAGGGATGCAACAGTCATCCTTCTTCATAAGAGTGGACCATCAATTGACCCCAGTAACTACAGACAAATCAGTCTGACAAGCCTGATACACAAAGCCATGAAATGAATTATCATGAAAATGATCTACAAGGACATTGGCAACCTACAGACACTGGCTTTGTTAAGGGAAGGTCTTGCCTACTCAGTCTGGTAGACATCTTTGACAGATTCACCAAGGCTATAGTTAAGGGGAAAGTGGTGCCAACTACCTTGAATTGGCCAAGGCATTCAATATAATACCCAACTTAGGTATTGTTGGCAGACTCTCAGAACTAGGCATAAATCAATACCTAACTCACTGGAGTTTTAGCTGGCTCTCAGATAATACCCAAAAAATCAGGATCAGTGAGATGACCTCCACCTGGAGACCAGTCACCAGCAGAATACCCAAGGATCCATTTTAGGCCCACTCCTGTTTGGCATCTACTTCCCAGAAGTAAAGGCTAATGACAAAGATCTCTGGCTGAACAATTTCATAGATGACTGTAAATTAGGAGCCATTATAGATTCCCCCATGACAGCAACATCCTTCAAGAGGGTCTAACACAAACAAATGACCAGCGCAAAAGCCATGGATTAAAACTCAATGCAAAGAAATATGTTATGGTGCTCTTTGGGAGATCATCCACCCAAGCTAACTACTCAAGCAATAAAACACTGTTAAGAAGTGACCCAATAGTTAGGGATCTGAGAACATATGTACCCAGCAGGTAACCAAGATAGTAAGAAAATCATTCTAGGTCACCCAACTCATAGGCAAGTCTATGGGGTCCATATCCAAGGAAATTATAGTACCTGTGATGCTCCAGCACTGTACCAGTAATCAGGGAGCCTAAGTCCTTACCACTGGCAACAATGTACACACTGAGTGGATGACAAGTACACATACAGTAAAGTGCAATTTCCCTTAAGAGCACAAAGAGATCAGAGTCAGTCTGGGTCTGGTTTTTCCCTTTTTCTCCAGATCCCCAGGAAGACTCCCCACTGGCACAGCTATAGTAGAGATATCAGCTGAGTGGCCAAGCTACGACCACCAACACTCTCTCTGTCCAACCAGTGCTTCATGTCCCTGCCCAAGTAGCTCACACACACACACACACACACACACACACACACACACACACACACACACACACACACACACACACACACACACACACACACACACACACACACACACACACACACACACACACACACACACACACACACACACACCTGGGAAAGGCTAACTATGGCACCTTTCTTTCCAGAGTATAACATAGTCATCACTGCCACCAGCCAGCTCTTTAGCAGCTACTTTAAGGCCCTTAGCAAAGGCGTCCAGTCTTACTGTGTAATGTTATTATAAATCCAAATGGTACTTTGACCAAGAGCCAGGCTATTAGGAGTAGCCTGCACAATGTCAACAAATAGATATGCAAGTACTTTAAGAGCTTAAAATACATCTCCGAAATATCAGCCACAAAGATAGGTTTAAATATATTTAATAATAAATAATAAAAGAACAAGAAAATAATTGTTAAATCATCACAATAACTTCAAAGATCAAATTCACATGAAATATTTAAAACAACATTGCAAGACAGTCTGAAATAAATAAAGAAAACATATAAGCTATACTTCACTATATTCCTATCTGAATCTAAAAGAGTTACTATGCCCTAGAAACTTAGTTACAGCAAGGCAAAGTGAATGGATGTTTCCCAGCTGATGCTGTCAGGTCAAAGACAAATACAAAATGCCCCATCTCTCTATCTCAGAGAGTTCTTAAATTAATATCAACTATTACTGCTGGGTTAGCTTGGATGACATTACTTTTTGTCACCGGACTTTAGTTCCCAAGCTAAACCCCCATTGTCAGAAACTATCAGCATTTTAGCACCTCCCTGTAAAAAAATCATATGCCTCAGATCTTTGCAACTGCTGGAAGATATAAAACAACAAAACACTTATAAAACAATGTAGAAGGCACCCTAGTTCTAGACATACTGTCTCCTTGTTTATTGAAACTAACTTTTATAGCACAACCATAAAACAATTTAATTTCAACTATTTTCTTGAAGTTTTGCAAGTTAGTCCTCTATGTTCTAGTTCCCACTATTAAAACATATACATTTACACAATTACAATAGATTATACACACTTCTGTTCTAAGCCAGCAGGGCATGCTGTGGTTACATTTTAGCTTAGTACATAACATACAGTTCTAACACTGTTGTAGCACAAGCATCCTACATGAAGTATGTTGGCGTTCACAAATGACATAACCACTTACAAAATTCCAGATAGCTGGGCTGGCAGTATATCCTTCTGTCACACTTTTATATAAATCATATTAATATTCGCAAATGACATATAATTTTTTTACAAAATCCCAGATAGCCAGGCTGGCAATATTTCCTTTTGTGACAGTACCATTCTACTTAGCCCTTATCAGATCCGTCACTGAGTACAAAGCCTCCTCTTGCATGTTCCCAACCATGCACTTGCAACTGTTGGAATGCTCTTAAAGGTTCCTCACCAGGAGAATCCAGTGTATAAACCCCCTGTCCTGCACAGATTACCTTAAGGCCCTATCTCTGTACTCAGTTTCTTACAGAATACTGAGAGGCAATCTATGATAAGGATATAAGGCATCCTCATATCTAGGTATGCTGGGTCTCTTTCTGATCTATAAAAACAAAGCACCAGAAACACTAGTTCCAGGGACTTGAACTTTGTCTGTGACATAAACAGAACATTCTGGAGAGACCAATATGTGCCTCAAATTATTCCTGTGTTATGGAATAACTTCCCCATTTGTGTGAAGCAGAGTTCATCCCTTAACCTATTCAAATGAAACCTTGATCATTGGGTGGAAAATTGCAAATTCACCACTAGTCTGGCCCCCATGTTTCTCATTTACAGAGGTCAACAGTAAGTAAATTAATCCCCAACTAACATACCCCCCAAACACACACACACATAACCCTTAGCTATCTCTTTGCTAACATACCACACCATATAGTCATCCAAGGAAGTCTAGTAAAAAACTGGGTTGGGTTTCACTGCTAGGCTGGTAAAAACCCTGGAGGTTGTTAATCTAGTATAAACTTATGAACCTATGAACCAAAATATTAAATGTAGACTTGACCATTTATCCTTCTGCTCAGAATTACTAATATCTTAAGCACATAAATGCTGTTTATTTTGTCTAGCTGCAAGATGTCCTATAACACGTCACTTGTTGCCTAGCATGAAACATATCCTATCAGGGCTACTAAAAGCACTGTTCAGTTGTAACCTCAAAACAGGTCTCATGCCAAGTGAATGGAAATCTGCAACTGTTATTCCTCAGCACAAGAGCAATCCAGCAATGGACCCAGGAAACTACTGACCCATAAGACTGACTAGTCTCATATATAATGTCATGGAAAGAATAAACATGGACATGATAAATAACAACATACAAAAGTTTCAGACATTGAACCCAACTCAGTTTGGTGTCATCAAGGGCAGGTCATGCATACTCAACGTAGTAGACTTCTTTGAGAAGGTCAATAAAGCAATGGATGAGGACAAAATGGTGCATACTCCTTACCTCTACCTGGTCAAAGCATCTGACACAATATTCAACTCTGGCATTGTAGACCAGCACACAAAATTACATATAACCCCCTATGTCACCCACTGGATAGCAAGATGACTCACAAATAGAGCACACAAAGTCAGGATAGATGAGTCTATCTCTATAAATATGCAAGTCTCCAGTGGAGTACCACAAATCTTGGTGCTGGATCTTCTGTGTTTATGCATCTACTTCTCTGAAGTCAAGTTTATACCTGATTACCAAATAGGTGCAGTCACAGAATCTCCCAAAGATATAAACATCCTCCAAGAAGACCTGATAGATAACTGGTGCTGGAGCCATGGTCTAAAACTCAGTGCCAACAAATGCATAATACTATCTTTTGAAAAGATATCCACTCATGGAAATGAATGTATTGGTAACACTCCCCCAAGATTTAACCCTGTGGACAGGGATTTGAGAATCTTGTAGACCACGACCTGACCTTTGATCTTAATGTGTCTACTGTAATAAGGAGATCCTTCTATGTTTTGCAACTTATACACAAGGGTATGCCATCGAGGTCCAAAGATGTCATTGTTCCATTGTACTTGACTCTAATTGGACCAGTTTGTGAGTTCAATGTCCCCTTCAATATGTACTTAACTAGGCATGTGCAACAAAGTGAGCATCTCTAGAGTTTCCTCACAAAAAAGATGATGTAGACAACATGTTCTATGTGTACTTCCTCAAAGCCTGATCCTTGTATTCAGTATCCTATAGATTGTTCAGAAATGACATTTGTATGGCCTTCAAAGCATCCTCTGATCCAGCCCTTATGGACCTGTTGCAGATTTGCAAAACAAATAGCATTAGAAATACCTGATCTCAGGATCTAAACTTCATGTGCAGCATAAACATGTTAGAAGGACAAGTTTGTGTCTCAAAGACTACTCCTTCTGTGGAACAAGTTCTCATCCAAATGAAGTAGAGCTCATCCTTGGATTCATTTAAATGCAACTTAGTTCAGTGGATAGGGCATTGTAAATTTACCCCCCAGGTCTTCAACCCATATCCCTTGATCACCCATACCCAAGCTATACCCCAATAAAATTAGCAGTACCGAAATGTGAAAAATATATATAGAGAGAGCATTGGCTGGGCTTAAGAAGGTCATTTAGGGCCATTAGCTTAGTAATTACCCATGAACCTATATTTCATTTTTCTTATTTACACATATTTGTTAAATTACATCTACCAGACTTCTAGTTTACTATAATGCATAGCATGTTTTCCATCGTGGTTGTACCCTAACAACTGCACAAGTATTTTCACTTCAGAGTGTTTATTTATTTATTTATTTATTTATTTAGTTATGTATTTATTTATATTATGGATTTCCTTATTTATCATCAATGTGTGATGATTCACACTAGACCATTTAAAGCACATCCTTCACCAAACTCAGGATGTTAAAAAAGAAAAGTTGTATAATTCTGTACAGAATTAAAATCACAAATGATAACTGTGGTTCACATGTAAGATATTACACTGGCATGTTACACAATTGTAGAATAACATGACTAGAACAAGGGAGCAGAAAAGGGTAAGAGTAGGGAAGACCAGAACTTTGGACTTGCTTCAGCTACTGATGAGACTTTTTTTATTATTTTTATTATTTTGTTTTTTTTTTAAGCTAAGCTTCTTAACTTTAAAACTGATTAATTGCATCCTAAGTTTTACACTTAAAATACATTGATTTTTCAGCTGTTTTAAAATGTTTTAGATCTTGACAGTTTCAGTTTGTTGATTTACAGCTGTTTTAAAAGTTTTGGTTTGTACTTTGTATTCCTAGGCTTACAAAATATTTTATTTTACAATGATTTGGATTCATAATCCTTACAGATCTATAAAGTTTTTAACATTTCAACTCTTCATAATGGCTTAAGATGAGGTCATTGTGAGCTCTTATCTAAGATAACAAGGTCATACAGTCTTTACCTGGTCTACCTGAGTTTTGATTTGCTTTACTTTTGTCGATAATTATAATTCCTAGTGATAACTTTTTCCATAATCTAGAAATTCGATATTGAAACAAAATTTTCCCCTTTGATTCTGGATGCATGTTCATAGGATCATGGGAGGTTACTAGGCTATTGGCCCTTATAAACCTAGCCAAGAGTTTAGCCCATGTTTAAACAAATCAGCACCCAATGCCCCTGTCCAGCAGGGACATGGGTGGAATCACAGGGGGTATATTTTCTATTTCCCATCCAGTTATCCAAGTTGCACTTAAAAGGGGAAATAGGTACTCTGCTTGATCTGGAGAAGGAGTCTATTCCATAGACGAGGGAGTCTCTGGGGCACAAATCTGTCCCACCAACAAGTCTTATTGATGTCACAGACCAGGTTGAGGCCCCATGTGCAGGTTACTCGAGTGGAGCTTGGTTTGTGGATATGCAGCAGTCCCATCAAGGAGGGGTCCATGATTGCCTTGTATGCTAGACAGAGGTCACCCCTGAGGAGTCTGTATAAAACTGAGTAAAAGGATAAGGCTTTTAGCCTACCTGTGTATGGTAGATGTTTGAGGCCCTGGATTTTCCTGGTGAGGAACCTCTGTGGTCTCTCCAGCTGCATTGTTCTCAATAATGGGCCTTATAAGGGAAGAATACAGGAATGTTATGTCCTCCTTGTCCCTGGATAAGATGCCCTTACTTAGGAAGTGGGGCATGTAGAAGGCTTTCTGGACCACAAAAGCAACATGGTAGTCAAAAGTCAGGTCGCTATCAACCTGGGTGCCCAAATTCCTCTTGACTGACTGAGTGCTTAGGGCATTGTTATTAATGTAATAAGTTGTGGGGAGGTCACTCTCCCCAAAGAGGATGTTGATGTATTTTTTGGTATTCAGCTTGAGGTCATGTTTCTGGCACTAGTCATTTGTCTGAGTGAGACCCTCTTGGAGGATGTCCACATCACTAGGGGAATTGATGACAGTACCCAGCTTGCTCAGCACAAGAGCAATCCAGCAATGGACCCAGGAAACTACTGACCCATAAGACTGACTAGTCTCATATAATGTCATGGAAAAGAATAAGCATGGACATGATAAATAACAACATACAAAAAGTTTCAGACATTGAACCCAACTCGGTTTGGTGTCATCAAAGACGATCATGCACATACTCAACGTGGTAGACTTCTTTGAGAAGATCCAATAAAAGCAATGGATGAGGACAAATGGTGCATACTCCTTACCTCTGGTCAAAGCATCAACACAATATTCAACTCTGGCATTGTGAATACAGCACACAATTATATAACCCCCTATGTCACCACTGGATAGCAAGATGACTCACAAATAGACACACAAAGATCAGGACGTTAGATTCTCTATAAGTATACAAGTCTCAGTGGGTACCACAAATCTTGATGCTGGATCTTCTGTGTTTAGCCATCTACTTCTGATCAGGGGTTCTGATTACCAATAAGTTGCAGTCACAGAATCTCCCAAAGATATAAACATCCTCCAAGAGACCTGATGAATGTGGTGCTGGGCCATGATAAAACTCAGTGCCCAACAAATGCATAATACTATCTTTTGAAGATATACTCATGAAATGAATGTATTGGTACTCTAGATTTAACCTGTGGACGGTTGCAGAATCTTATGAACCGCGACTGACCTTTGATCTTAATGTGTGTCTACTGTAATAAGGAGATCCTTCTGTTTTAACTTATACACAGGGGTATGCCATCGGAATCAAAGATGTCATTTTCCATTGTGTGACTCTGGTGGACCGTTTGAGTTCAATGTCCATGTATGTGTAACTGACAGTACTGACAAAGTGAGCATCTCTAGGTTTCTCCTGGTGAAGTGAACAACATGTTCTGTAGCTATAAAGCCTGATCCTTGTGTTCAGTATCTATAGATTGTTCAAATGACATTTGTGTATCAAAGCATCCTCTGATCCAGCCTTATGGACTGTTGCAGATTTGCAAAATAAATAGCATTAGAAATACCTGATCTCAGGATCAACTTCATGTGCAGCATAAAGCTTATGTTAGAAAGAGACAAGTTTGTGTCTCAAGACTATCCTTCTGTGGAACAAGTTCTCATCAAATAGTGAGCTCATCATGGATTCATTAAATACAACTTGGTTCGGTGGATGAGGGCATTGTGATTACCCCACACAGGTCTTAACCCATATCCCTTGATCTGCCCATGCCAGCTATTGTCACAAGTGCGGTGAAATGTGACAAATATAGAGGCATTGGCTGGAGCTGAAGGTCATTGGGAACCATTAGCCGTAGTACCCATGAACCTATATTTCTTTTTCTTATTTACACATATTTGTTCGTGCATCTAGACTTCTAGTTACTATAATGCATAGCATGTTTTCCATCGATAGTTGTACCCTAACAACTGCACAAGTATTTTCACTTCAAGTGTTTGTTGTTGTTATTTATTTATTTAGTTATGTATTTATATTATGGTTCCTTATTTATCATCAATATTGATGATTCACACTAGACCATTTAAAGCATCCTTCTTAAACTCAGAGGATGTTAAAAAGAAAGTTGTATAATTCTGTACAATTAAAATCACAAATAACTGTGGACTACGCCATAAGATATTACACTGGCATATTTACACAATTGTAGAATAACATGACTAGAACAAAGACAGAAAGGGTAAAGTAGAAGACAGAACTTTGGACATGTACTGATGGACTTTTGTTATTTTTATTGGCTGTTTTAAGCTAATAACACAAACGATTAGTGCATCTAAGTTTACATAAAACCATTGATTTCAGCTGTTTAAAATCTTTGATCCTTGACAGTTTCAGTTTGTTGATTCAGCTGTTTTTAAAAGTTTTGGTTTGTACTTGTATTCTAAACACAAAATATTTTATTACAATAGTTCATAATCCATTTTTAGATCTATAAAGTTTTAACGACTTCAACTCTGTAATAGCTTAAGATGGTCATTGTAGAGCTCTTATCTAAAATATAAGGTCATACAGTCTTCCTGGGTCTACTGAGTTTGATTTGCTTTACTTTTGTGATATTATAATTCCTAGTGTCTTTTCCATAATCTAAATTCGATATTGAACAAATTTTCCTTTGATTCTGGATGCATATTCATAGGATCCTTGGGAGGTTACTAGGCTATTGGCCCATATAAACCTAATAAGGTTTGGCCATGTTTAAACAAATCTTGTGCCCTGTCCAGCAGGGACATAGGTGGAATCACAGAAGTTATATTTCTGTTTTGTCCAATTGTCAAGTTGCATAGAAATAGGTGCTCTAGCTTGATCTGGAGAAGAGGTCTGTTCATAGGCAGTCTGGGGCACAAATCATCCTGTGATCTTATTGATGTCACAGATTGGGTTGAGGCCCCGTATTTGCAGGTTACTCGGTGGAGCAGTTTGTGGATATCAGCAGTCCCCATCAAGGAGAGTTGCAGTTGCCTTGTATGTAGACAGAGGTGCCTCTGAGAGGTCTGTGTAAACTGAGTAAAGGATGGGCTTTAGCCTGCCTGTATAGTAGTGTTTGAGGCCCTGGATTTTCACAGTGAGGAGCCTCATGGTCAGCTGCATTATTCTCAATAATGGGCATATAAGGGAAGAATACAGGAATGTTATGTCCTCTGTCCCCTGGATAAGATGCCCGCTACTTAGGAGTGGGGTGTGAAACTTTCTGGACACAAGCAACATGGTGATAAAGTCAGGTCGCTATCAACCTGGTTGCAAATTCCTCTTGACGACTGGTGTGGGCATTGTTATTAATGTAATAAGTTGTGGGAAGGTCCTCTCCCAGAGGATGTTGATGTATTTTTATTCAACTTGAGTCATGTTTTCTGGCACTAGTCATTTGTCTGAAGTGAGACCCTCTTGGAGGATGTCACATCACTAGGGGTGGTGTAGTGCACCAACTTTGCAGTCATCTGCAAGCTTGGTCAGACACTGTACTAGTTTGGCTACTCGGCAAGTATCCGCACATGTAGAGACCCCAAGACTGAACCCTGGGGTATGCCACTTGTCATGGGTCTACTGCTTGAGGTGGCTTGATGCCTAGTTGAGAGACTCTATTATGCCTGAGTGGGAAATGGTGTCAAAGGCTTTGGCCAGGTCAAGGTAGGTGACGTTCAGCATCTTCCCCTCATCCATGGCTTTGGTGACTGTCTTAAAGTAGTCGACCAAATTGCTGAATCAATGCATGATGAGATCCAAACTGTGTGGGATCAAGTGTTTGGAGAGTTCTGCCATTTGCTGTATTGTGGGGTCATGATAATCTGTTCTATGTCTTAGATCAGACTAATTAGGCAGTAGGTCTATATTTCAGTTAGTGGATACTCCACCTTTTGTGTAAAAGGGATGACAGTGCTGTCCTCCACTTAAAAGCTGGGATAGGCAGTACTCAGGCTTTGACTGCAAACTGGGAGCCATTACTGAATCTCCGATAGTGTGGATGATACTACAAAAAGGCACTTACGAAACAGATGCTTGGTGCCAGAGCCATAGATAAACCCAGTAACCAAAAGAAATGTGAGATTGCTTCACTTTGGGAAAAAACATGTGCCATGGTGCACCACATAGTGGCAGTGCACTAAACACTGAGGTGTGATGGGGATTTAGGGACAGGTAGACAGTGGTCTCACCTTCAATAACCACACATAAGCCACAACAGTCAGGAAATCATTCACAATAATGGCACTGCCTCACATCACTAAGGGCTTTTCATACAGAAAAGTCATTGTCCTGTGCTCATCCTGTTTAGGCCCATTATAGTACAACGCCCTGTTTAGTATATTGCCTCACAAGACATCTGCAAGAACTGGAAAGCCTACAGAAGCCTCACTAAAAGATCACAGTCCTAAAACAGATATACCCTATGCTGACCATCTAAAAACTCAAGCTATACTCTGCTGAATAACAACCTACTCAGAGGTGATCTCTGTAACATATACAAAGGCCATGTCAGCCAGTGCTGTTGGACATACTGCCGCGTCAATCCTCTCAGAGCCCATGCTCCAGTGGTCGCCTGGTCATCACAATGAACAGCCTAATACTGGAGGATGGGTTCGACGAAGACTGCCCATACTCTGGAACCGACTGCATACATGTCAAAGCAACTTCAAGGAACCTTGGCGACTGGATGAAATAAAAATTCACCACCTAGTGATCCCGTCAGTAAGCCTGCTAGACAGAGGGGACCGGGAAGTAAATGTTCTGGGAAAAGCCATGAGGAATTGTAGCTGGGCTTGTATAGGCAGGGCGGATAACCTAGTACCAAACATGAGCGTATGACGTGTAGACATTCGATCTTAACAGGTAAAGTGCTCCCTGTAAGAAAGTAAATTGAGGTGGGTCTCATGAAATAGTAAATCTTCTAGTACAACCGGCAAATGACAGCGAATCCAATTTGTTGCATCCTGCTGTTCATACAGATAAGGTGTCCCTAACTTCCTCTTATAAGCATAAAGTGACGAATAACGATGCTTTCTCTGTATTTCGTAATTAAAGTCTGAAACTTAAGTGTATGTCATTTACTGACGTCAGTTCTCAGTGGTTTCTCCAAAAAACACAATTTTAAGAGGAACAGACCAAAAATACGAAGCAGTAACTGGAACTTCTCTGAAAATCTGGACAGTTCAAATTGTAGTGATTGAAACATACCGGGACTGCATTACACTGCGCTACAGTATGCTTGTGAAATGTTTTATGACTTTGAAAGCTTTAAAAACACATACTTTTTTTTTACTGTGACTTGTAGTACATGGAGTATATAAAGCTCCATGCAATAAAAGAATTATGATTGCGTCTCTGATCCTAACCTACAATTATGTATTCCCAACATGGATGCCAAGATGGTTAGGATCAGTGACTCAATCAATCTATGTTAGAAGAATGATAATTGATTGAAGCTGAGATATTAGAAAAATGTATACACTGTAAGAAACAGAGCAAGCAAATGTATATGAGTAATTAGCTACAAAGGTGATATTAACAAGGAAGGATAGCATAAAGGTACATAAACAAGAACATGAAGAGTGGTCTGAGGACATTATGACAGCAGTGTAAGGTTGATTTACATCTTAGCCTCAGGTGTCTGCAACTGAGAGTTTTAATGTCACAGAGATGTGACTGTGTGCTGTTAGGATGCATTATGATAGTGTTTCATTGGTTAGAATGACCTGGGTTTAACATATTCACATTAGTGAAACCTAATGAAAGCTGAGACATCAGTAAGAGTTTAAAAATAGTACATGGCAAGTGGTGTAAAATGACAGAGGAAGTGAAAAGTGTAGTTTAGGAAGAGCTGTGTTTTATTATGTGCAGGCTATAACAGTTTAAAACAGGACATTGGCAACTACTGTGGGTGGTTCATGATCAGAATAACAAAGTGTAGCTGAAGACCGTTGTCATTTATTTGCATTAGGTGTTGTAAAATATGAAGCAGGGAAGTGATTTCCATACTTCATTTTGGAGTAGCTACATGCTTTTATTTGATGTTACTTATAAACAGTTGTTCAAAATTGGTGTCAATGTGTAAGGGATAGTTGATTATTGCTGAGTGCAACAGTAGTCTGTGTGTGGTACCCATTTTTCATTGCCAAACTAGTCATTTGATATCTGTGACAGGAAGGCTGTTCAACTCTAGTTGCTGTAAGAGTTGCCAACTTTCAGATGTTCTTCCTAAGTCTCTCAGGTGGCATAGGGGATAAAGCCAGACTGGCCGTTGTTGGATGATTAGCAGTGCAGGCAACTGACAGAGCAGCATCTCAGGGAGAGGGGGGTATATGGGTTTCTCTTAGTGACAATCACAAGTGGAGGCTAGAAACGCCGGCTAAAGAGGCATGATCAGATTGAGACTGGGCCTGGGCACCATGGAAGAGCCACTGCTTGCCCGTACAGAAATGATCTGGATCAAACCATGTTGCCAAAAGGGGAGGGGGAATGGGTAGGTCATGCTATAAAATCCCCACATGGACAGATGCTCAGATATGCCAAGCCTCCATTGCCTAGGATCTATGACTGGTCCAATGAAATAAATCTGAAGAAGCAAGCATGTAACTGGTAGACCTGGATCAGAAGAGGCAAAGGGGCCAGGGTGATAACTATGACAGAAAGGATGGACTAAAACAACACTATTGGGTGAATTTCCTGGTAGTCACAAATGCAGGGTCTCTTTCAGGAACTCCTTCTGATATATGTTTTTTCCTTTTACATGATATTATAATTGTATTTCTAAGCTTCTGTCAAATTTATTAGTTACAATACTAAGTTTTAAGATGCAGTCTGGGAGGTATGAAATGTAACCAGTAGCAGATGTAATACTCTTTATGTTGGTATCTTAAAAGGAGTACTCAGAGTGACCTTTGAGCATCCTCTTTGGTAATAAACAATACGTCATTCAGTAACTAATCCTTTATAAGATGTTTGCTCAATACAATAATGTTCCTTACCTGTGCCATCATATTAGTTACATTTATATAGGACTCAAGTCAAAGCAGCCTAACTGTAATTTCTGGGTATTTGCCACTTCCCCTCTTACAGTGTGAGCGTGGAGTTGATTATAATAGTTAGGGAAGGGCAGGATGCACAGCCTTTGTGGGAAGGCATTTTTGGTATATTGTCTTTTGAGAAGTAAAAGCTTGAGGGATTGTAATTTGTCCACTCATAGTGGAAGCATTTATTTACACCATTTCTGTATTCTTCCTTCTTCATTCCAAAGGCATTCTCTTTCCTAAATCATACTTCCTTGTGCTGTGACAGTTACTTTTATGGAGACACAGAACTAAATCCTAGTGCTTTTTCCCATGTCCATTTGAATTATTTTCCATCTCAGAGTTCTCAAATTTTATCCTCATTTTCCTCTAAGCACAAAGAGCATCTCACACCACTATAGACCGTTCAAACAAATATAAAATGTGTAAGGAAAAAGAATGAATGTGCCACCTCTTGCTCTCAAATATTTAAATAACTGAAACACTCTTAGTACAAACCGCAGTTTCAAAGTGGAAGCTTGGTAGATCTTACAAGAACTGTTGAGCTGTTACAAACAGCAGTTTAAATTGAAGCTTGCTAAGACTGTTGAGCTGTTAGCAGCTAAAACACTCTTGATACAAACAGCAGTTTAAGTTGAAGCTTGCTAGCTCTTACAGGAACTGTTGAGCTGTTAAAGACAGCTGAAGCACTCTTGATAAACAGCAGTTTAAGTTGAAGCTTACCAGCTCTTACAAGAAATGTTAAGCTGTTAAAAACAACTAAAGCACTCTTGATACAAACAGCGATCTAAGTAAGAGCTTCCCAGTTCTAATTAGACTGTTAAAAACTCTTTATCATATAAAACAAATAGTAAAATAAACAGTAAAGTACAGGATAAGTGCTTTTGGTTACACTTAACCTTCTTCAGATCCTGTTAGAAGTAAGAAAAAGTTCCTTTTTATATCCAAAGCAGTTGCCACACCCATTGTGAAGACATCCTTCCTTAAAGTGAAAGCTTAGATTGTATTTACTTTTTATTTCTCAGGCCTCACTCATTTAATATAGGTTTTAGGGGTACTACCCCATTCAGTCCTGGGGGATGATTTGCTCTCAGATCCATAATCCACCTTGCTTCTTCAGCTTCCATTTTATTCATTAGTTCACCACCTCGTATACTTTCTTTAATGTTTGATAAAGCCATAAATCTAAAAGAATGGTTCTCAAATCTAGAGATATGTTGGAAGTCTAAACCTGAAAATGCACTCACTTGAGGCACTCATTAAAATGGAGAACAAAGACATCTGTGCAGTGACAGGGACCTGGTTCAAGGCTCCAGAGAGCACCCCTGCATTACCAGGCTATAACTCATACCATAACTTTTGGCCACCTAACCTGGACTGAAGCACTAAAGGCGGAGGTGTGTCATTATACATTAAGGATATCCACACCTCCAGGCTAGTTGCTCAGCATAATGCATCATGAGATTATCCAAGTGCAACTAACTCTGGCAAGACCACAATCCAAATTGTAGCTTGTTACAGATCCCCCACCATGCCCCAGGATTCCTACTCCTCATTCCTTGATACACTGGAAAATATTAGGGTACAACCTAACATCCTTATAACGGGCAATTTCAACTACCCTACCATTAACTGGGAAAACTATTTATGTACCAACTCTTGTGCTCAATGTTTTCTAGCCATTTATTTGAATGGCCGAAAGAACAACGAGAAGGCATGAACTTATCAACGAAGAGAGATGTAGCCCCAGAACAGCTGGTTTCAGAACTATCGAAAGGAGGGCTCATACCCTTTAGGAAGCTCAGTAACAGAACCAACAATAATAATAATAAAAAACAGGGGGAAATGTACAAGGACTAGCAGTGCAGGTTGATCTGCATGCTAATAAAGAATATGATACAGTGTCAAAGAAACAGAAAAATGGTTGCATAGTTCATCAAGAAGAAGGTGAAGTTGTGGTACAAAGACAGAAAGAAGATCCCATGACTGAAGTAGGAGAAACAACAATGCCTTCGATTTCTGATAATATGACTGGAACAATCCCTAAAAAGGATCAACACATGTACCCCTCATGCAACAACTTCCTTTTTTATTACAGACAAAAATATTCTGGAGCCTGGGATCGGCAAGCAGAGAGAGGAAAAAAAGAAAAGTGAATTAGATAACCACAAAGTCTCACTCATAGTAAATATTTCTGGGTTACTGCTAAGTGAGGAGCAATTAAGTGTACTTGAGAAAGGTCTAAGTTTCATACCCTCCATACAATCACCACTACATGAAATGGTAATGGACTTGAAGTGTTTTGGTCGAAATGTTACTTTGAACATATATTTGATAGTAAAGATGGTGATGAAGATGTCAAGACAAGTATATATAAAAAAATGAGTAGCTTTGTTCCTGCTATTCATCTTTCAGTGGAAATGTTCATTTGACTTTGTGAACAAGAGATATATGAAAATAGGCAAGGGAATAACTCTAAGCAATATCGTAACTTGACCCAAAAAAAGTTCCAAGGGTTAAATGAACCGAGGCAGTGAACAGATATTGTGGTAAGACCAGCAGATAAAGGTGGAGCTATTGTGGTGATGAGCTCCAATAACTACATAACTAAAATTGAAGACTTGCTCAGCAAAAAAGAAACATACTTAGTGCTAAGCAAAAAAGATCTAAATGTCTTGATAAATAATGTAAAAGATAGCTTATATGAGATGCTAATGAACAGGATGATAACTAAGGAGCAACATGACATTTTTGAAGTCTCTCACCCAACTGTACCAATAATTAGTGGACTGCCTAAAATACACAAAGACTGCCTCGAACTACCGATGCGTCTGATAGTAGCAGGAAGAGGCTGGGTCACAGAGCTACTATCTATCTATCTGGAGAATGAATTAAAGAAGCTATTGAGCAGAGCAAACACTGTTATAAAAGACTCAGCAGACTTCTTGTAAAATATGCATGGAAGTATGGGAAATAGATGCTCATTTGTAGACTGGCTTTTGGTAACTTTGGATGTAAATAATTTATTTACGTGCATACCAAATGAGTTTGGCATAGAATTCATTCATAAAGTTGCTAGTCCATTTCTATCTAATACCCCATTAATTTGCAGTTTCCTAGAATTGGTACTGGAAAACAGTGTTTACTTATAGCAATGCTTATTACTGGCAGAGATGGGGGGGTAGCAATGGGGACCCCATGCGCTAATATCTATGCCAATCTGGTACTTGCCCAATGGGAAAAGGAATGGTTGGATAACACCAGAAATACTTGGACCAACAAACTACTAATGTATAGTAGATTTGTGGATGATATCTTTATTGCATGGGAAGGAAGTGAAACTTCACTTAACAATTTCATTGATTTTTTGGGCATGACAACTACCTGGTTTTATTTCAATAAAAGTGTCCATTTATATATTTTGGAATTATTTTTTGGAATATCAGTGTAACGGACTCAACAATACGATATATTTGTGGAAGACAGCCTTTATTGTTCTGGAATTGTGCCCTGTGAATTTCTGGTGGTGAACATTTTTCCTTTTTTGGTTACTGGTTTGTTTTTTCGCACTTGTTCCGGTTACGAGGAGTCTCTGACAAACGAATAAAAGTACCCTGTTGAACGAACTTATCAAGGTAATACAGAATCATTCACAGAATAATAATCCACTTCCTGATTCAGGAGCAGAATTGCCATGCATGCAGAGTAGTCCGAGGGTAACGGTTGAGGCCGAGATGACGTCAGATGCCAGAAATTAATATAATTGTGCTATGATGAGAGGAGAGGAGAGCAGGTCCAGGAAAATATGGAAATGAGAGGGAGCAGGGCTAGTGGTTGGCAAACCAGGAGAACTGAGAGTGAACAACATGTGGCACATAGGAACAATTATTATGCGAATTTGGATTTTAAATTATGGTTGGACAGTTCATTTAGTAAAGCTGATAAATGAGAAGGGAGAAACCAGTTTGAGAATACGACATATAAGGACAAATGTAAGACATTTAAAACACTTTTGACTAGGTACAAAACCCTAGCAGTTGATAATCGGTATTTTATTAAATGTTTAAATGATAAAATTGTACCTAAGGGACTTAGGATCAACAAGTTCCCAAACAATATTGATGTTGATATGGAATTTTTTTAAATAATTAGTGATATTTTAAATCAATGTGGACTGGTCATTTTGAAAGCGATGATAAAAAATAATGAAAATGTGATGGAACAATGTAAAAATGAGATAGAAAGGTTAAATAGAGAAATTAATGCTGATTTGCTTTTTACTGTTGCAGAATATAAGAACGTTTATTTTAGAACTTTGCAAGATGTAGATAATATTATTGTTAAAAGTTATAATAAGAAAACCATGAAGTTGGAAAGAGATTTAAATGAATATTGAAGAGGAATGGCCTATTACTGTGATAATAGGAATAGGGAGGGGCAATGGAGGCCCGGGGAAAGTAATAACAGAAATGAAGCTGGGGAAAATGGTGGACATAGGAAACAGAATGACTATAACCACCACAAATACCATATAAATGGGTATAAACAAACTTATGAGGTGGTAGAGGAGAATCAAAATGGGGATAGCCCTTTAGGGGGATAACGACCGAGAAGGTCCGAGAGGATCCGGAAACAATCCCAACAACCATCCTATGCACAAGTGACAGGCAATTACAGCACCTGCCAACATGGGAGAAATGGTTACAGATGACTGATATAGGGATAAATTGTGAGAAGATAGTGGATGTTGATTCCAATGATCATGGAGTCAATTTAGAAAAGAATAAAATTATAGTTTATTCATTTAATAATTTCAATATTTTTAATTATACAGATACAAGAGTTAATGAAAATTATTTTAAATTATTTACAAAAGGGTTTACTTTTGTTCCAGTAAGAAAACTAAGTATTGAGAGTATTATACTTGATGTTAAGATTTTTACTAGAAAATTAAACCTGGCACATATATTTAAAGATGAGCCAATGAATAGACAGGAGGATATGTTAAAAAAGAGGAGTACCTACAACCCTCTCCTACATCAAGATATACAAAATGTTGAAAGATGTATTGTTAGTATGCTAAGAAAAGAATACAAAAAAGTAAAGAAATTACAGGCGAATTTGACAATAGAAGAAGGTAAATTACATAAAGAATTGATTGAAAATGAAAAAAATTGTATAATGAAACCAGATAAAGGGGGAGGAGTTGTACTTATGGATCAATGGGACTATACCAATAGAATGATGGAAATATTATGCAAAGATAATCGTTATGCTTTTGTTTCAAGGAATGAGGTGAATATTTCATATAAGAAAATAGATTTTATTCTAGAGGACAAACTATTAAAGGACTGATAGATGCTAGTTTATATAATTTTTTAAAAGTTTCTAAACCAGTTATACCAGCCATTTTTGGCATCCCCAAGATACATAAAGCTCACGATAACCCACCCATGAGACCTATTGTTTCTTCACAAGGATCAAAAACGCAACCGCTTGCTATATATGTGGACACAAAATTAAAGAAGTTTCATGTTAATTATCCAAAAATAATAGTGGATTCTTTGGATTTTTGAACAAAATTGGAAAGAGCCCATATATAGATACAATTAGTATTATTACCATAGATGTTAAGGACTTATTTTCTGTTATACCTCATACTGAAGGGTTACTATGGGATGAAAAAATGTTAATAGAAATGGGGTTTCTAACAGCTGATGAGTTTAAACTTGTTTTGGAAAGCATGGAATTGGTGTTGAAATACAATTGCATCTTTTTTCAGGGTGACCTATGCAACCAAAAGGATGGGGTGGCTATGGGGTCAGCCTGAGCTCCAATTTATGCTAACATTATTTAAGTCCTTATACTACCAATTCATAAAAGGTTATTATCATTTTTTGGACAACTTTTTCTTCCTTTGGGATGGTCCAAATGAAATGATTAGTGAATTTATGTATTTCATTAATCACAGTTCTAGGTTTTTACAATTTACATATGAGATTGGCAAAGAAGAAACACATTACTTAGATTTTAGATTGCGGAAAGACCATAGTAGTAATAAAACTTATAGGTCCAGTATATACAGGAAGGAATGTCATTCAAATTCATACCTCCATCATGAGAATGATCACCATTATCATTTTAAAATGAACATTGTTAAGGGTCAGATAATAAGAATAGCCAGGATGACATCTGACAGAAAAGAGTTTTTAGAAGAAATAGGAAATGTGCAAAGGATGTTTAAAGAAAGAGGATACCCAGACGAGTTAATAGACC
Source organism: Protopterus annectens (assembly GCF_019279795.1). Classification (NCBI taxonomy): domain Eukaryota; kingdom Metazoa; phylum Chordata; order Ceratodontiformes; family Protopteridae; genus Protopterus; species Protopterus annectens. The sequence goes on along the minus strand of NC_056730.1, from coordinate 841,379,564 downwards.
CCATCAAATAATTTGTTATACAGAGATGGGGAACCGTATTTGTACCACTATTAACCAGTAAGGAAACAATAGGGAGGAAAAAAGGAAATGTCAACAATGAAAATAGCATGGTACAGCTACCATACCTAACATTGACTTATTATAATGGAATAGGATGGTTAAAGAAGTGCATAAATGAAATTTGGGGGATGTTTAGCAGGATACCAACAAGAGTGAATGTTTTCCAGAATACTTTGAGATACAGTTTCAGAAGAAATAAAAATTTGAAAAATATTTCAGAGATGAAAAAGAAAATATGTGTAGGTGGAACATGTTTGAAATATGACACATTCAAGTGTGGGAGATGCACACAATGCCCCTTTATAGCAGAGTTAAAAGAAGTAAGGATTCCAAGTTTGGACATGACTTTAAGAGTGAAAAGATACAATAGCTGCTACTCTAAAGGTGTTGTTTATTTGGCATATTGTAAAGCCTGCTGGGGGTATTATGTAGGAAAAACTGAACATCATCTAAGAGTATGAATATATGAGCATTTAAGAGATATAAATAAGAAAAATGAAAATAATGCTTTGTATAGACATATATTGACATGTAAAGAAGCTGATTTCAAGTTTTGGGTACTTGAGGAGGTTGAATATTTTGAAAGAGGAGGTGACTGGGAAACTAGGTTAGAATTCAGAGAAATGATATGGCAACTCAGGCTGGATGCATGTAATGGGAAAGGCCTGAATGACCATATTTCTATTACCCCAGCCTTGAAACTGCTTTCAGAAGATCCTAAAAGGCATAATATAAAAAGTAAATAAGATATATTAATACAATAATAAAAGTTTCAGGGCTTTATCAAGAGTATTTGGTCTTACAGTTATTTTTAGGTATAGTTCTTTATACAAAAACATATCTCACAAATCCACTTTTACAATGCTCTTTTGATGGAATATAAAATGTTTTTTTAAATGTTTTTTATTAATTGTGTAGATGATTAAAATACCTTGTAATGTCTATGTATATTCTTGCAACATATAAATGTATGAATTTTTTATAACAAAGTAACTAAAAGGTTAGAACGCTTGATGTGAAACATCAAAAGGTTTTTTATAAATTAAATAATTGAAGTATTAAATGGGCAGCCAATCACAGAGAGTGTAAAGGTATAAAATTTTTTTAGAACAGTTATTAGATGATTCTGATGAAGTCTCCGTGGAGAGATGAAAGCGCTTAATCTGTGCTCAATTTTATTGTTTTTATTTCAATAAAAGTGTCCATTTATATATTCTGGAATTATTTTTTGGAACATCTGTGTAACAGACGCAATAATATGATATATTTGTGGAAGACAGCCTTTATTGTTCTGGAATTGCACCCTGTGAATTTCTGATGACAACTACCTTCCTGAAATTCCAGGTTAAAAGCTCACGTCATGAAACAGAATTTTTGGATGTGAAATTGAGTTTAGATCCTATAACAGGTATTGAAACAATGATATACAGAAAACCTATGTGGTGTAATCATATGCTACACTACTCAACCTTGCATCCCAGACATATTTTCCACAATATAGTGGGCAATCAAGCAATACGAGTATCTAAACTTTGTACAAACGAAGATGTTTATTTGATGGAACATGAGAAACTGCTGAATAACTTTACGGAAAGAGGGTATAAAGAAAAAAAGATGACTAAAGGCAAAGAGCAAATATTGTGAATACGTGAACATAAAGGTAGACCTCATTATTCTAAGAGGAGTGACCAAGAGATGAAGCAGAATAAATAAAGCTACCCCAAAGAACACAAAGTAAGATGTACGATCACATATAGCACAGACAATGCAGCTATATGTGGCCCTATTAGGAAATATTGACCGATTTTAACTTCAGATATTAATTAATAATTAAAGAACTGGTCGGTGAAAAATCTAGCTTTGCATTTAAGAACAAAAAGAATCTAAAGAGGCTTTTATGCTAAAAAGATGGAATATAGATGAGAAATGATATCACTCAGGCTGCACCTACAAGGTCTAATAGAGGTACATGCAAATGTGGCTTCTGTAAAGCATGTGCTTGGATTAACACACAAGATACATTTGTACATCCTGTAACAAATAAGATATATACTTTCCAAGGGCTAGTGAATTGCAATAGCAGGAACCTAGTATATGTTGCAACCTGTAGTATCTGCACAGCTTATTATATAGGTAAAATGAACAGAAAATTCAAGGAATGTATTTTTAGCCACTTATGTGATATAAGAAACAAGGTAGAAACTAATTCTCTCTACCAACATATCTCTAGATTTGAGAACCATTCTTTTAGCTTTATCAGACATTAAAGAAAGTATACGAGGTGGTGATCTAATGAATAAAACGGAAGCTGAAGAAGCAAGGTGGATTATGGATCTGAGAGCAGATCATCCCCCAGGATTTGAATGGGGTAGTACCCCTAAAACCAATATTAAATGAGCGAGGCCTGAGAAATAAAAAGTAAATACAATCTAAGCTTTCATTTTAAGGAATGATGTCTTCAGAATGGGAGTGGCAACCGCTTTGTATATAAAAAGGAAGTTTTTCCTACTTCTAACAGGATCTGAAGAAGGTTAAGCTAACCAAAAGCGCTTATCCTGCATTTTACTGTTAGTTTCACTATTTGTTTTATATAATAAAGAGTTTTTAATAGTCTAATTAAAACTGGGAAGCTCCTACTTATATTGCTGTTTGCATCAAGAGTGCTTTAGCTGTTTTTAACAGCTTAACAGTTCTTGTAAGGGCTGGTAAGCTTCAACTTAAACTGATGTTTATATCGAGTGTTTCAGCTGCTGTTAACAGCTCGACAGTTTTAGCAAGCTTCAATTTAAACTGCTGTCTGTAACAGCTCAACAGTTCTTGTAAGATCTACCAGGCTTCCACTTAAACTGTGGTTTGTTCTAAGACTGATTCAGTTATTTAAATACTTGCGAGCAAGAGGTGGCACGTTCATTCATTTGCCAATTCTGGTCTCAAAATATTGGTGGTATAAATCCTAAACAGGATGACCTTCATGTCTGCACACTAAAACATGCAAAGGAATGGACATCTGTCTCTGAAACCTGGGTAGAAACTGAATTTCTTTCTTCAAATTACTTTTTATAAACAAAATGAACATGGCAGTCTTCATTTAAATGTTCACTTCCCTAACTAGAGTTGCCTGGATATTGTAAAAGCAGTATGAAATGTGTAGCTCCAGCAATGATATCTTGGCAGAATAAATAGCTACATTTTTGTAATTGATAGTTTTGTTTTAATGAGTTGCTTTACGTTCATTTTCTCTGCAGTAGTAATGGAAATACTATATCTGATGTTGGTAACCTTATTTCCATTCATCACTGATGGGTTCAGTTCCAAGCCCTCAGAACCGAGTCGGCCTTATACCAAAGCTCGCTCCAGCCAAAAACTCTCAACCTAAGATTTTATCCACAACCCCCCTATCCCTGTTACCTCAGATTTCATTTGCCATGTTCCCATAAAGCCGCGTTCAAGCCAGCTGTCAGCTAAGTCGGTCATATTTTTGGAATATTCTGATTTTTTTGATATTGCTGTTATCCTTAAATAGTTTAATTTGTTTCTACATAGTGTGTTAAGTCTTTACCTGTGTATTGCTAAGTTCTACCCTTTTTTCTGTCAGCTACCTGCTGGTAATCTTTGTACCATCACTGGTACACTCTCTCTACCCGCTGCGGTAATTCTTCTATACCATCTATGGTATTTCTCTCTCTCTACCTCTAGCCAACTACTGCTGTGTGCTTAGTTGTTTTCTCTTCATGTTTTGTTGACTTTGTTAGTGTTTGCATGTCTGATAAATAGGGTACTTTGGGTTTCAAGCATTGCCTGAAGTGCGGGAGAAAAATGCCTAATAGTGACCTCCATGATAACTGTGTTTATTGTTTGGGTGTGCCTCACCTCTCGGTACAACCCCCTTGCTCCTTCTGTGCAAGGTTTAGTTCTCATTCCCTTAATGAACATAAAAATAAATTGATTTTGAAGGGCCTTCCCAAATCGCCACTCTCAGAGGCTCTCTCTGCATTGCATTGCATTAAAGAAAGAGAAAAAGAGACCCCACTCCATTCCCTCCTCACCCTCTGGTGAGAAGGAATGACCACCAAAACCAAAAATGCTAAAACTTTCTGCACCGGAGCAGAAGTCTTCACCTACAGTGCTATCTTCGATACCATCTATTTCTCTAGCATCGACACCAACTCCCTCTGCAACGACAATGTCTATGGCACCGAATGTGCACAATACAAAAATCTTGACCTTGACACTGATTACAACTCTGAGCCGTTTCATGCCTCTGATAACTCAATCCAACACTGCTACTCCTCTCGTCTCAAAAATGGAGACAGTGGTGCGTTTAGACACACAAGCTCAGATCCAATACTCCTCATCTGTGGATCCTTTCTTGGGACAGGCTTATAGTCCCTTCTTAGAGCATCCAGAGTCCCCCTCAGGGATATTTACTAAATCCACCAGGAGCCTCTCCAAACTCCATGTGGTTCACCTTGTGGACCAGCTGCTGATGGCCAGGGGGATTCCTTCTGATTCTGAACCCCAATCCCTTCTAGGACTTGGCTTTTTGCTTCACGAACTCCATCTTACTCTCCTCCTTCGCCCTTCTTGCAGGTTCTGAAGCCCTCAGCACTGATGCCTCTCTCGGCACCCTCGGCTTTGGTGCTGATAGTGGACCTCATTTCGGCTCCAGAGTTGACGCTTTGGCCTTCGGTTCCATTGGAACTGGATGTTCCTCAGGCCTGGGATTAGACTGCGGTTTCCTCAGTTCCAAGTTCAGTGCTGGCTTTTTCTATGGTTCTGTCTATGGCTCTGGGAACCCTGTTGGTACCTATCCAGCTTGAGGCTCCACTACTGTGAGTGAGCTTAACGAAGGAGGGTGTAACCCTGTTCCAAGGTTGTCCTTCTCATTTATGGACTCCCATCCCTCTTTGGGTGGCCTTGTTTTCCAGGTGATGGAGAGGGCTCTTGCCTCTGTAAGCAAGCCTTCAGCATCCAAATCCCCATGTCCTCCCCCTGTGCTGCAGCTGTCACCGGCCATCATCAAGGATTGAGCACGGGAACCACAGGAGACCCTATTGCAGGGTGTCCCTTCTTCCAGGTCCTCCTCAGAATCTCCCACTGAGGAGGTTCCTAGGAAGAAATCATGCCAGAGGAAGCATGTGGACTCCCCTGAGGAGTCCCTCACCAAGGATACAGATTGTGATGAAGGGGAAGGGTCCCCACAATCACCCCCTGATGATGTCTCCTTTGGAGACACCCTGGAAATCTTGAAACTGGGGGGTGATTGGAAGCCCAAAAATCCTTCCTCAGAGCAATCTGTTTTCCGGCAGGCCTTTTATGCTCGACCATCTACTTCCTGGGTGACACTGCCTGCAGACGAGTTGGTTCAGCTTGTGATGCAGCATGCCTGGAAGAACCCTGGCATGGTTGAAGCAATCCCCAAGAGACCAGACAAGATCCTCTATCCTCCTGAATAACTTCCTCATTGGTCCAAGGGTTTACCGGTAGATGCTATGGTGGTGGCAGCAGCCACCAAGAAAGAGCTTGCTGAGCAGAGCCATATTATTCATCTGCCTAACAGGGAGTTCCAAGTGGCAGACAGACTGGGTAAGTAAGTTTTTGCTTCATCGACCTTTGCTATTTGGTCTTTGAACTACCTGGCACATTTCAACAGACTCCAGAGGGACTTCATCTCCAAACTCTCTGGTACTCTGTCTGGAAAGTTGTCTGATGAGTTTAATGACAAGGTAGCCTCACAGCTAACGACCCTGGAATTTATTTCTAATTCATCCATGAGGTTGATTTCACATGCAACTGAAGGGACGGCTGGAGGTGCGGGTTCAAGCTTAGTTATGAGACGTCACACCTGGATGTGGCTGTGTGACTTTGCGGATCTTTTAAGTCTTCCTTCCTTAACACTCCAGTGGAAGCATCTTCCCTGTTTGGCCCCAAAGTGGAGGAAACATTGGCCAGGTGTGAGCATTTCAGCAAGACCCTGTCTGTGGTTGGTGTACATTTCTCCACTCCTCAGTGTCCTTTTTCCAGGAACCAGAAAAGTGGGAAATTGTGGCACAAAAAGTCTCAGGGTTCTTTTCGTTACACATGTGGTGAGTTTACCCCAGAGGCAGAGGGGGAAACTCTTCCAGAAGATGCCCCTACAGGGGCAGAGGGGTGTTCGTGTAATCAGGGTTCAAGGGATTCCTTCTCTGGACAGCCTTATCAGTGCTCCAGATGAGTGGCCCGATTGCTTTCCTCTGGAAGCAGTCAGGGGATGCCTTTCTCTGCATCCCACTGCCTGGCTATCTATTACCACCGACTCCTGGGTGCAGAAAATAATATCCAGAGGTTACCACATCCCCTTCGACTCCTACCCAAAATGTCCAAATTGAATCACAGATGTCCCACCCAGTCTAAGGGAAGAGGCAGCTCTTCAAATAGAGCAGCTGTACTTAAAAAGAGTCATCCAGAAAGTCCCACCAGACCAGACAGGATCCAGATTTTGCTCAAGGTTCTTTTTGGTGCCAAAAAAGAAAGAGCACTGCAGGCCAATTTTGGACCTCAGCTGTTTAAACAAGTTCGTCAGCCAGAAAATATTCCGGATGGTTACGGTTCAGTCCATTCTCCCATTTCTGGAGGAAGGTGATTGGATGTGATTGGCAGACCTTTGGGATATGTATTACCACATCATAATGGATAAATGATTCAGAAGGTTCCTTTGCCTCCAGCTGGGAGCCAATCATTACCAATTCCATGCCCTGCCCTTCGGACTCTCTATGGTCCCCAGAGTGTTCATCAAATGCATAGCAGCAGTGACAGCTCACTTGAGACTGCAAGGATTCCGGGTGTTTCCATATCTGGACAATTGGCTCCTCACCACCCCCACCAGGCATCTACTGGTAACAGCCTTGCATTGCACCCTCTCTCTGGTGCATCAACTGGCAATATCTATAAACTGGGAAAAGTTCAATCTAACTCAGACCCAGACCCTGGGGTTTATAGGGGTAATGTTCAATACCCGCTCTTGTTTGATTTCTCTCGCAGACAACAGGCTTCAAAGACTAAGGATACAGCTCTGAGTGATGCTCTGCCATAGACTGGTCCTGGTTTGACAGATTCTGCAGTTGCTAGGGTCAATGGCAGCATCTATATCTATAGTCCCCCTAGCAAGATATCACATGAGAGTCCTACAGTGGCTTCTGTTGACCCAGTGGTACACGAAACCGTCAACCATTGTCTTATCAGATTTGTATTACAAATCGGTGCAAACTGGATCTTTCTTGGTGGATGAAGCCAGACACAGCATTTGGGAGCCAGCCTTTCCATCCCCCTCAGCCCAGTGCCATTGTGACCATGGACGCTTCTCTGATAGGGTGGGGGCTATTATCAGGGAATGACTGTGCAAGGTACATCGTCCGATCTAGAGGCCAATATGCATATACATGTTCTGGAATTGAGGGCAGTATTTTTAGTGTTGCAAGCATTTCAGACTGACCTTCCTTTGGGAACAGTTGCTATCCAACTGGACAACATGTCAGTAGTTTGTTAAATCAACAAAAAAGGGGGAACCAAGTCATATCCCCTATGTCAAGAAGCCATGATAGTGTGGCAATGGGTGATAGCTTCCAACCGCTTTCTGATAGCAATGCATATCCCGGGGGATTTCCAACATGACTGCAGACAAGTTGAGCAGGTGTATTCTCCTGCCTCATGAGTGGTCCCTCAACCCCAACTTAATGGTGAAGATCTTCAGCCGTTGGGGGCAGCCTTGATGCAAACAGTTTGCCTCCCTGTCCAACCACGAGTGCAGCAACTACTTTGCCCAAATTCCTCCACAGGGGGAGTCCCCGAAAAATGCACTTATCCACGACTGGCCCACGGGACTTCTTTATTCTTATCCTCCCATTCCTCTGATTCCTCTAGTTCTGGAGAAAGCTCTCTGGTTGAAAAGCAAAATGATCCTCATAGCCCTTTTTTCTCTGACCTCATCTTTTTTGCAGTCTGTGGATCTTGGATCCAACTCCAGATCTGATATCTCACTCTCAAGGGCTGAGTCACCCAAACCTTTTCAGCCTCAAGCTCACAGCTTAGCTTCTCCACTTCCAGTGATTGCCAGGCATTGTAATCTTTCCTCTCTAGTACATGATATTATTCTGGCTTTGCATAAACCATCCACCAGAAAACTTTATGATGACAAATGGAAAAGATTTGTAATTTGGTCTAGACAAAGAGAATTGGACCCCCTTTCTGCACCCATCTCTGCGGTACTCCAGTATCTTTCCAAATGTTTTGAGGAGGGTGACAGCTTCAACTATTTATGTCCATTTAGCTGCCATTTCAAATTTTCATAATGGATTCAAGGATTCCTCTTTAATTTCTCATTGTCTGAACAAAACCTTTTTGAAAGGAATCTATCATTCGAGACCTCCACTTAAGCAGCCCACTGAACCCTGAGGTCTCACGCGTATCTTGCTAGATGCATTTCTGAGCTCCAAGCTCTTTGTATCAAATGTCCTTATCTGATTTTTCAGAAGGACAGAGTATCACTTTGGACCAATCCTTCCTTTCTGGGCAGATGAGTTTTATCTTCTCAGTAAACAATACTAGGTGTCTACAAGGTACAGTATTAGGAACTTTGCTCTTTAATATATTTAGAAATAAGAAATGCATTCAGCTTCTCTATCAGTAAATCTAATACAATAGGCATACATCTCAACACTATTTTGTGCAGCCACCCAGTCAAACAACTGTAAGATGACCTACAGCATTCTGTTACAAAAACTGAAAACTGACTAGAGCAATCCGGAATGCTCCTAAATCCAAAGAAGACTAAAGTGACAGTCATTTCATCTCTAACTCAGCAATTGATAGCAGGCAATTGCTAAAGCTAAAAACCTAAACTAAGCAAAATCTTTAACATAACAAATCAGATTACAAAACTGTGTAAAACACTCCAAAAAAATCCTGTGGGAGGGGTGTTGTATAATACCTCTCGACCCTTCCCAATGTGGTGACTGTACTTCAACAATTATCTGTATTACTTTTGAGTTCACCCAACCCCAAAGAAACAGGAAAACTGTTAAAGAAAAGTAGATCACAATTATCCTCTTCTCTGCCTTGCACAATCTCTCAAAATTCTAGTACATGCAACAAAGCCAACCCCAGCGTACTTAAACATCCACCTCAAGTGAATCTAATTATGCAGGTGAAGAGTTCTGTGATTCAGCAAAGATCACTGATCAACTGTAGTGCTGCCTGCACTGCATTATTTCATAAACATCTGCAGTGTTCACTTGCACTGCATTATTTTATAAACATCTGCAGTGTTCATTTGCACTGCATTATTATATAAACATCTGCAATGTTCACTTGCACTGCATTATTTTATAAACAGCTGCAGTGTTCACATGCACTGCATTATTTTATAAACATCTGCAGTGTTCACTTGCACTGCATTATTTTATAAACATCTGCAGTGTTCATTTATGTGAGGGTACAATCATGTCTTTACTCTTGCACTAACATACTGCAGAATATTACACTCAGATGGTGTACAAGACCACAAATAAATCATTTAATTGGACCAAAATTATGATTACTTTTTATATAATTGACTTACATTATTTTCTATATACCAAACAATTTTATTACTGTCTTAGAAAACAGAAACCAAAAAAAGAAAACCTATGTACAATTTTCTTTTTGTTTTATCTCCCAAATCAATCTGATTTCTAATACCACAATGAGATTTATAACAGCATCTCTTCTACTCTAGCAGTTCTCTTAACAAATATACATTTTCCTTTAAGAACATTTCAACCTGTTTCCAATCATTTTTATAATGTATTTTATCTATCTATATATATATATATATATATATATATATATATATATATATATATATATATCAGCTCTTTATTCCACTCTAGGCAAAAGCAAAATCTAAATAACTCCTTTTATCATTTTATAATTTCATATTTTAACTTTTAGTTTTCCTGTTAATTTCCTTTCATATACAAAATTGTATTTTCCTGTTAAGTATCTATCAAATGTAGACTACTGTTTATTGCCTTAACATATAACACCCACTAATGTGAAGCTGAGCTCTTCCTTAAGCCTATTCAAACAAAGTTTAGACCAATGGGTGTGAAATCACAAATTCACCCCTAGCTTGTCGCTTGTGTCCCTTATGAATTGGCACAGTCATTCTAGTCTTTGGGTACTGATAATTGGGAAAATTGGGGCATATGTGGCTAACCTTAACAAAGGCACTAGGTCCATTAGCCTAGTAACCTCCTATTAGACTATGATCCTTGACCAAATCATTTGTGATGCTTTATTCCTACTTTCTTAAAATATCCTCAGTAAGAAAAATGGGCAAGCATCATCTATTATATCTCCTTTAAAGAAAATATGTGGTGTATATATTTCTCTAGTAACCTCCTAGAATTCTGTTCTGTTTTTAAATTCCTCTTCCCCTACTAATTCACCTTACAATATCTTTTATTGGGCTAGCATAGATTTTGCAATTATTTAATTTTTCAGGCTAGCAAGAGTCCTTTGTTGTGCTAGCCTGAAAGCTTGAGTAATTGTGAACCCTATATCAGTCCAATAAAAATCATTATGTCAAGTCTGTGTTCTAGTGCTTTTGAATTTTCTGTTAGTTGACCAGGATGTTATTTTATATTAATTTTCCTTGTATTTTCCTTCCAAACCCTGGTTATTTACTTAGTCTCACATTTTTATCTTCATCATCATTCGTCATTGCTATATACTTTACTCATGAAAGATTAGCTAGAATAAATTAAATTTCCCATTAAAACTCAGTCTCTTCTCCATTGTATAGCCTGCATTTACTTATTTTTTTATTTTATTTGACATTTGTTTACCAGGGTGGTCTGACTGGGTCTACAGAACTCATTTTCACCAGAGGACCAGGGAGAAAAGCTCCACATACAGTATAATAAAGAATACAGTAAAATCCAAAACAGTACAAATCACATTAGAAATACTATACAAAATAAGATGAAAGAGCAAACTATGTCACACAATGTTACAATATATATACTACACATCTTGATGATTTGATAGCGTCAAAAACATTATATACAATAATAGTCACTCTCACTATACATGATGTAGTGCCCCCCAAAAATATTCTCCCTTAAAAGAAACCTTTAACATATTCTGTTTGCTTTACGTTCTTACCTGTTATATATCATGCTCAAATTACTACCCTCCATTCCCAATAAAAACACTGGAACACAGACTTGACATAATGATTTTTATTGGACTGATATATGTACAAACTGATAAAGAGATAGGTAGATATATAGACAGATATATAGATACTATTCTGTTTTGCTCTCAACAAGAAAATTTGCTTCCCTGTTAAGCTAATGATGTGCTGGGCCACTGTACAAACAATGACTGTGAACATAAAGCTTACCTGTGAAAATAAAAAAGTATTTACTAAATTCTTCAACAAATGTAATTCCTAAATGAAGTACTGTACAATAACTTTATATAAAATCAAAAAAATAAACAGCATAAAAGAAAGTACACAAATACTAAGGAGGCAATATCATATAAATTAAAGTGAATAACAGGTCAATTCTGGATGTCATATTCATTCACAACTGCTCCTTTTTAGTATTCACTTCTCTGATGTCCAGTACAGATACAGGATTTGTTCTGTTTTATTGAAATTTAAGTATTTAACATATAACTACATATGTGGTATGTGGTATCTTCTTCAGTGACTCTGCCTGGTGCTACTTACAATGCTAACCAGTAAACATGGCCATAACTGGTGATCCTTCCAGTACTATGGCACCACCCTTTCTCCTCTTCCTTACTTGTTTGAGTGCTTTAAACTGTTTATATATCTTGCACACTTTGGTGACAATGTAGTACTGTTGCATAACACAAACATAGTCTGAGCCACTTTGTTTTCTGCTTGTATACCATTCTCTTAACCCTAAAGAACTAAGTGCATGATCACATAAGGAATAATATCAACCTGGTCATTCATAAAAATGTAGTTAGCCCTTTCAGCATTATCTATGTGGCCTGTGTAGCCTTAAAGTGAAACTCTGCAGTATTTAATAAATGGCCTATTATACCACAACTGCTTGTAAAATGAGTAAATCTATCATATTCACTAAAAAGCAATACCCTAGATTGCTCTGAACTTATTCATAATGTCACCTCCTATTCCCACCCAGCAGATATTGTCAATATACTTACAAGCAAATTTAGTGCCAGCTTCACCCCTGAGACTTCTGTTCAATGCCCCAAAATATCTGAATCTATTAACTTCCCCAATTATCTCTAATGATCAGTTGCTGAAAGTGCTAACCAAGATCAAAATACTTCCTTCAAAGGATGTGACTATGTACACAGTTACTTATTTAATATTGCTAAGCATACTCTTGCAGACACATATCCTAAACTATTTAACACAAGCATAGCTACTGGTTTTGTCCTTGATGAGTGACATGCTGCAGTGGTGATGTCCCTCTGTGAAAGTGACCTTACAACTAACACAGGTAATTACAAACTTGTCAACCTCACAAGCTCATGTCCACAGCCATTTAATGTACTATAACTGACCTTATTAAGTGTGATATCAAGAATCTTTTAGACTTGAGCCCCGGTAGTTTGGTTTTGTGAAGGGTAGATTCCCGTCTATTTATTCTTGTAAATATCTTCAAAAGCATTACAGAAGCTGCAGATAGTGCTCATGCAGTGCATGAAGCATAGCTTTATCTGGCCATGGCCTTCAACACAATTCCTCGTGTTGGCATCATCAAGAAAAGCTAAATGCCTTAAAAAGTGACCCATATGCAGTACTGCAATCTGGCTGAAAGACAGAACGCACACTGTGAGAGTTTGAGGTGCTTCATCACAAAGTATGACAGCGATTAGCAGTTTCCCTCAGGGCTCAGTGCTGGGACCTCTCCTTTGAGAGTGTGTGTGTATGTGTGTGTGTGTGTGTGTGTGTGTGTGTGTGTGTGTGTGTGTATGTGTAGGCGTGCGCGCATGTGTGCACATCTGTGGGTACCTGTTAAATAGTTTAGGATGTGTGTCTGCAAGAGTATGCTTAGCAATATTAAATAAGTAACGGCCCCAAAATCCGGACAACACCAAGAGAGGAGGGGGGGTGTCCATATTCATAAAGGACACACACACCTCAAGGTTGGTGGCAATGCACGATGCATCGGAGACCATCCAGGTACAATTAACCATAGGCAAGACTGCTCTGCAATTTGTAGCATGTTACAGGCCACCCTCTCAAACTCAGGAACCTCACATGGCCTTCCTGAAAACACTGGAGGGGATAAATGTATCTCCAAACACCATCATACTAGGTGACTTCAACTACCCTAATATAGACTGGGAACACTACTCAAGCCCAAACACTCTAGCCCAAAGGTTCCTGGAGTTCATAAACTCAAATGCCATGGAACAACTAGTCACCATCCCCACAAGAGGAGAAAACATACTTGATCTCATCATCACGAACATGGGATCACAATGTTCAACACCGGAAGTATACCCCTCACTGGTGAGATCAGACCATAAACTAATCTCGCTGGAGGTCCTCATCCCGCCCCCACCTGAAATAAAAAAGACCACAGTGAAAAACTTCTCAAAATCCGACTTCACACTTCTAAAAACTAGTGTGATCTCCTTTAAGGCCCCTGAGCCAGTGGTAAACATTACTCAAACCGCTGAATCACTTACAAATGCCTTCTACCAGCACCTACAGGACTGCATGGATCAGGCAATCCCAAACAAAACAAAGACTCTTTGTACAAAAGGCAAGCGTCCAGTCTGGTGGACCCCAGCCATAAACAAGCTCTACAACAAAAGGAGGAAGCTACTACGAGATAGAGCAAAATCCTTGAAAGGTAAGACACCTTTGATCATTATAAGTAAAAAACTAAGAGCTCTCATAAAATCATCCAAGGCAAATTTTGAGAGAAAAATCACCAAGGACTCAAAAGGCAATCATAAGGCCTTCTTTAGCTATGTTAGAAACCTAGGAGGAAACTCCCAGATATGCTCAGAATTAGTTCAAAATGATGTGAAGATTACCGAACCTACACACATTGCCAACATACTGGCTGACAGGTTCAGTGCAAACTTCTCCCCCCCTCCCCCAAAAGGCGAGATATCTATCTCAGAGGATTGTAGCCCCAAACATCTCCAACGCCCAGGTGAGAACTGCTCTCTCCAAGGCAAAAAACACAGCATCCATGGGACCGGATGGTGTCCCCGGCTGTGTGCTCCACGAACTCAATGAGGAATTAAACCCGCAGTTAGGACAGCTGTTTAATCTTAGCCTCACCTCAGGATACGTACCCAAGGAGTGGCGCACGGCGACTGTGGTCCCACTTCACAAGGGCGGTGCCTCCACCGACCCTGGGAATTACTGTCCCATTAGCTTGACAAGCCTTATCTGCAAAGCCATGGAGAGGATCATAATGGAACTCATAAATAAAGACATAGGGAGCTTGCAGACTTTAGATCCAACCTAGTTTGGCTTTGTCAAAGGCAGATCATGCCTTTTAAACTTGGTTGACTTTTTCAAAACAGTCATCAAGGCCATTGATGAGGGTAAGGCTACATACAGCCTATCTCGATCTGGCAAAGGCCTTCGACACAATACCCCACTCAGGTATCATCGAAAAACTCATCAGCTTGAATGTAAACCCATACATCACAAGATGGGTTGCAAACTGGCTAAGTGACAGAACCCACAGGGTCAGAGTTGCTGGCGCCATGTCAGACTCAAAGCCTGTCACAAGTGGTGTCCCACAGGGCTCAGTCCTGGGACCACTCTTGTTTGGCATCTACTTTTCTGAAGTACAAGCAAACACAGGAGGGTTATGGCTGACAAAGTTTGCAGATGACTGCAAACTGGGCGCCATAGTCAAAAACACATCTGACACAGATATCCTTCAGAAGGGCCTCACAGAAATGGATAACTGGTGCCAGAGCCATGGCCTAAAGTTAAACGCCAAGAAATGCATAGTCATACCCTTCGGGAAAAACAAGGTTACCCCTAGCTACCATATAGGTAGCAATCCACTGAGCATAGAAGAAATCATCAGGGATCTGGGGACCCAGGTTGACAGTAACCTTTCGTTTGACACTCATGTTGCCAAAATAGTTAGGAAAACCTTCTACATTGCCCACCTGATCATGAAGGGATTCACATCTAGATCGAGGGAGGTCATCGTCCCCCTGTACTCATCACTCATTAGACCTATGATTGAGTACAATGCCCCATTCGGAATGTATCTGACCCGACACCTGCAGCAGCTGGAAAGGCCCCAAAAGTTCCTCACCAAAAGGATAAAGGGTCTCAAAAATATGTCTTATGCTGCCTGACTGAAAGAACTCCTGCTCTATTCAGTCACATACCACTTGCTCAGAGGTGACTTGCGCCTGACATATAATGCCATGTCAAACCCAGATTTGATGAATATGCTTCACCTCAAAAAATCTAGATCCCTCAGAACCACAAGGGCGGGAGACTTAAACCTTGACACGGTTATTAATAGAACGTGCTGGAGGGACAGATTCATCACCCAGAGACTCCCTATGCTGTGGAACAAAATCCCAGTACATGTGAGGCAGAGCACCTCGCTGGCCTTGTTCAAGAGGAATCTTGACCAATGGATGGGAGATCGCAGATATACCCCAGGGATTACTTCAGTGTCACTGCTTGACAGAGGCACAGCAAAATAATAGGCATAGTTTTCTTCAAACTAAAGGGGTGGCGAAAGCCACATAACTATGGGCTAGGCTTATAAATGCCCTTGGGCAGATAGCCTAGTATGAATCTATGAACCTATGAACCTATATATATATATATATATATGTGTATGTATATATATATATATATATATATATATATATATATATATATATACATACACATTCTGCTGTACTGTTTTTCTTTGTTTGCATTATATTTTTTGTGCAGTACTTCATTTATAAATGCTTACATAAATTTGAATTTGAACCAGATTACTAAAACTGCATCCCAAAGACTGATATTTTAGCTAGTATGTATTACATAAAAATACCAAACAATTTGAGCTTTGAGTCATATCATTCTTGACCACATCCCTGTGGTTTACAAGAGAAAATGTCTTTCACATTCATATTTACTTGTATGGATATGTTTGAATTTTGCTGTCTGAGTAAACCAACAGTACATAAGCCACCAACAAGCAAAGACAATAAAGAAATAGACATCAAAGATATTTAGGCAAGCAGGCAGGCAGAGTTGCATAAAGCATTATGAATATTTCCTCTTCTGTATATGAGCTAGCTTCATTTGGTTCATGTCTTGAAAAAAAAGTACATTCAATGGCTTTATTTAAAAAAAAATGTGTCTGTATGTAAAAATTATTCTGTACCAGACTAGTTCTACTTGAATTTCAGACTGAGTTTCTGTTTGAAACTGGTATTGTAATAGAAGACTGAACTGCTAAGGGAATATGCAGACAATTCAGCAAACAGCTAGGCATGTAATTAAATCTAACAGTTCTGAACTGACTTGTAGAACATGTGAAGTAAAGACGTAAGCGGATGAGCCATTTCCTTTCTGTCTCCGCCCTTCCTTGCTTAGTAACTAGTGCTGGTCTAAACTGGCTTTCTCCAGAATTAACAGCCCATTTTGAATGTATTAAATTTATTGAAGAATATTCTAAATACTTTTTTTTTATTTTCACAAGCAAGCTTTATATTCACATCCATGCTTGTACTGTTGCCTAACACATCATTAACTCATAGGGAACCACATTTTCTTGTTGAGAACAAAACAGAATAGTATCTAGCTATCTGTCTGTTTACTGTATATGTATGCATGATTGACTGTGTGTATATGTGTGTGTGTGTGTGTGTGTGTGTGTGTGTGTGTGTGTGTGTGTGTGTGTGTGTGTGTGTGTGTTTATGTGGAAGCACACACATATGTACACGTGTACGTATGTATCTGTGATTGTGTGCACGTGTATGTGTGTGTCTGTGTGTTTTAGTGAATATTTATTGTCCATCAGGAAAATATGGAATTTACTAGAGAAGGTTATATTTATACATATAGATATGATGCATTCTTTTTGAGGGCATACATAAAATGCCTGAATTATGATATGGCAGTATCCTCTGTGTGTATCTCTGTCTGTCTATATGTCTGATCACTACTGAGGGACAATGTTAGAGATACTACTGTCACTGTATATAAGCCTGACTGTGGAAGTGTACTTCAAACTCCAGGTATGATCACTTTACACCTGCAGTGTTATCATAATGCCTCAAGTACACTGGGATGCATTCTATTGGTATGCTTTCAATTGCCACGCCCTATTTGGTATAGAAATATTCACAGCATGCCTACTTTCTTCTCCTTAGGATTATTATACTGCTTGTGTGTTACCATTTTTCAAAGTTTCTAGGTATATGATATGTAACACCTGTTACTTATTTGCACAAGTGTTAATACATAGGATAATGTAGAATTACTAACACAGAATGCTTTTTAATTATGCTTTATGTGTCATAGTGATGAAGATGAAGTTAATGATACATACACTGGCTTTACTGATACTAAGCACTGGGCTACACATTAGAGTGTAAATCTAAAGTGAGGGCTTCACTGTTTTACAGTTGTAATATGCACTGAAGATTATATAATACTCACATTATGCCATTATTATGTATATTATGCTACTATCAGCTGTCTAATGCCATTGTGCTATTTAGATGATGAAACTCATTCAACTAATGATGCCTTGTTTCCCCAAGTAGTGTTATCCACCTGCCCTTGAGCTCAGAAGGTGACTCGATGGATGAAGCTACCAGCCCCATAAATACTGACTGTGGGACACAGCATTAATATGGAGGTGAGACCAGGCAACAAGGTATCCTTATATCATGCTATACAGTAGTATGTCTGTCCACTGCTCTTCTACCACTGAACTGGAACTGCTTGGATGGTTACATGCTATGTACCTCAGTACCCATACAAACAGCAGCTGCCTTGTGGCGCCCTTTATATGTGAACCATTCTGAGTGGGTTCTAAAAGATAGTAGGTTCCCATATTCCGCACTGCAATAGTTTGCATGTCCAGTGTCCTCTACATTGTTTTAGATCTTGAGTTTTTCTTCTACTGTGCTGTACATTAGCTGTACATATGTATGAAGGGAGATTAGCAATTATGCTCAGGTACTCTATTGTTGCTTTTTGATAAGTGTTTTGAGTTGGTTCTTGACCTATCAATTTTCTTTTTTTTTTTCTTGAAGATTGTTTTTCGGTGTTGCATTATTAAAGTTAAAAATACAATATCCTGTAATATGTCTATGTATGACATGCAGGCCTGCATGTTTAAATTAAATTAATATACAGTAGTATATATTGCTTTTAGTACTGGCATATGTTTTATGATTACATTCACACCATTTTAAATGTTTACTAATTTTTCTCTTTATCACTCCTTTTCTTTGCTCTGTCTCTTTTCTTATTGAGTTTTAATGTTCCTGCCACACTGGTGGTTTGTACAGTTTCCTTATTTGTTTTTTCCACATGGTGCATGGCACAGTTAGACTCTATGTACTCCTCGTTAACTTTTTTATTTGAACGCTCTTCTTTTATTTGTTCATTGCATGTAGCATTGCTCTGCACATGATTCTGCCAAGCAGAGCTTAAGGAATTGTGTCCTCAATGCTCATGACCCTGTACCTGTAATTATAAATAATTGTCGTATATGCCAGATTATGTTTCTTCCTTCTGATTAATAGTCATATATGCCGGATTTTGTTTTTTCCCACTGAAGTAATAACTGCAAACATGAATGTTGTATTTTAAATTAGATGTGAAACTCTTATAATAACCTTATGTGATACTGAATATATGACTTTGCTATTATTATGGCAGTTGAAATGCTTGTAAAAAGTTTTATATTGTGGTTTGCCTTTGAACTTTTACAAAGAATAGACACGAAAGAATAAAAATACAACAGTTAGGATTTGGCACTCAATTTTAGAAGCATGAACTACTTACTGGTAGTTCATTTAGTCAATTTTTCCCCATAACAATTTTCTCAGGTCAGATTATGATTGTCAGCATTACATATGTATTCCTTCTCAAAATTCCTATACTTTTTCTTTCAAGAAGTTTAATTTATTTTTCTAACTCACTCAATCACCGACTTCAGATTCTGTTAACCATACCAGGAGATGCACATTCACTTCTTGACAGCTTCACGAGTCTATAGCCCACACAGTCCCAAATGTGAAATACTTAGCTGTTTAGAATACCATAACCAAACTGCAACTTCTCAGAGTAATTTAAACAATGTAATGTATATGTTGCACTGTTCATACATTCTGTAGCACGTCATTTTAAAGTACAAAAAAAAAAATACCAGTGTCATGCTTTCATATCATTAGTGCTTCTTCATATGCACCCCTTCCAACCAGTTTTTGTGCTTAAAACTTGGGTAACTACTAATTTCATATTTACCTGCTTAAATTAATACAATGGTGGAGGGTGGAATTCATGAAGAATGAATAATGTGTCGGTCATTACTAAAAAGCATACAAAGTATTTAAACAAGTGCAAATAAAAAGCAACATAATAATTTACATAAAAAGTGCACAGTAAAACTGCATAATTTAAACAGACAAAATGTAAAAATTAGCAACACAGAGGAACAGTGCAACACTGCAAATCAGACAAGGGCAATTGTGTAAGTGCAGATCAATAAAACAATTGCATAAAGTGCTATTGAAAAACTAAATAAAAACCAAAAAAAACAGGATATACCAACATAATAAAAACAAATAGCAAAAAACAAAAGTCATTGGCTGGATTCAGAAAGGTTTCCATGAGGTGTAAGTCTGGTGTACATCTTGCAGTAACCATTTCTTGTTAAAGGACAGACCTACCACAGTTCTAATGAGGAGTGGCCTATGCTAATTAGCCTCGTGCTTTTCCCATTCTCCCAGAAATGTCTGCAGTATGGCATTTAAACAGCCAAGTAATTCAAAATATTCCTCAGTTGTGTAATTTATCTTGGTCTCCTGCATTAATGAACATGGCCAAATGCTTGTATTCACCAGATTGTGTTAGAGATAAATGCCAGGCAAATTAGCAGATCAGTAGTGCTAGTGTATGTGTGCCTGTGTGTATGTGTGTGGCTGCATGCATGAGTCTATGCAGAGGTATGAATGGTATAAGATGTGTGTGTGTGTGTGTGTGTGTGTGTGTGTGTGTGTGTGTGTGTGTGTGTGTGTGTGTGTGTGTGTGTGTATGGGACTGCACTTCTGAGTCTATACAGACGTATGAGTGGTGTGTGTGTATGGGTATTTACTTGTGTGTACATATATGGCTGCATGCATGTGTCATTGTAAACGTGTGAGTGGTATAACTGTGTGTGTGTGTGTGTGTGTGTGTGTGTGTGTGTGTGTGTGTGTGTGTGTGTGTGTGTGTGTGTATACATATGTGGCTGCACTTTTAAGTCTATGCAGAGGTATGATTGAGTGTGTATGTGTGTGCATGCATGTGTGTACGTATGTGGCTGCACTTATGAGTCTATGTACAAGTATGAGTGGTGTAAGATAAGTGTGCGTATGTGTGCGTGTGTGTGTGTGCATGTGTGTGTGTGTGTGTGTGTGTGTGTGTGTGTGTGTGTGTGTGTGTGTGTGTGTGTGTGTGTGTGAATGCATGTGCAGGGCTATCACACCTCCGCCCTTCCTTAGACTATTGAGCAAATCCTACAGTATTGGGGTAGGGGAGGACACTGGGCATTAGGGATATCTCTTGATATTCATAGGTTCATAGGTGTGTACTAGGGTAATGACCACAAGGGCCTTTTTAAGCCTAGCCATTTGTCCCAAATCTCTGATAAGTTGTGGCACCCTTGATAAGTGTAAGCAAGGGACTGGAAGATGAAACATTTACAAGTAGTGGCATAGGAGGTGAACCATTTACAAGCTGACTGTGTCCATACAAGTAGTGGCATAGGAGGTGAACCATTTACAAGCTGACTGTGTCCATTAGAGACTTAAAGCCTTAAAGCTGCTTAACATCAAAACAAAATAGGAAATGCTTGGTTCATAGGTTCATAGGTTAGTACTAAGCTGACTGCCCTTGCAAGCCATTTTAAGCCTAGCCAATTATCCCTTGTGACACTCAAACCCTGCACTTTGTGTTTGTAAGACAAACACCTTAACCATTAGGCCACCCTCCTAACCACTTGGCATGAAAGTCACGGGGCATGAAAGTCATGGGGCAGTGGACTGTTAACAGCAGGGATATCTTTTAATACTATGCCTTAAACCCTGCACTTGTGACAACACCAGACTGGTAACTATATACGCTACTATTTAAACCCTGCACTTGTGATAGCATCAGACTGGTAACTCTCTGCTCTACTATATAAACCCTGTACTTGTGACAGCACCAGACTGGTAACTCTCTAATCTACTATTTAAACCCTGCACTTGTGACAGCACCAGACTGGTAACTCTCTGCTCTACTATTTATACCCTGCACTTGTGACAGCATCAGACTGGTAACTCTGCTCTACTGTTTAAACCATGCAACAGCACCAGATCGGTAACTCCCTGCTCTACTACTAATAGAATTCAGGGGTGTTCCAACATATTACCTAAAGCCTTTGAAAAAAAAAAAAACAGTAAAAAAGCCCCAAACCCTTGATTAAAAGACAGCAACTTATCAAGCAGGAAACTTAACCCTCTTTTGCTGAGCAGCTATATAGTGATGTATTTTTTATATAATGACAGGTAAGAAACTCTAATGCCTGCCATTATTCAGTGATGATTTGTGAGTTATTAGGAATAGGCAACAGGGACAATTGAGAGGAATGAGGTGTGCCTGCGTATGTGTGTGTGTGTGTGTAGGGGGAAGGAGCTTCATGACAAAGCTGGAAGGAACACTAGCTAGCAACATGATGGAGCTTATTAACAATAACAAGAAAGAAACTCTAATGTCTGTCATTAGTGACTATAATGACTGGTGATTTACGAGGACGGGGTTATACTTAACAAGAGAAATTAGGGACATTCTGTCAACTCAGGGCAAAGACAGAGGCATGTTACAGTGTGTGTGTGTGTGTGTGTGTGTGTGTGTGTGTGTGTGTGTGTGTGTGTGTGTGTGTGTGTGTATGTGTGTGCACACGCGTTTGTGTGTGTGTGTGTGTGTGTGTGTGTGTGTGTGTGTGTGTGTGTGTGTGTGCGTGTGTGTGAGACTGAACTGGGGGGGTGCCTGTGCCAATGTGATGCATGTGTTACCAGTGGTGACTACAGTAGGAAAGTGCTGATTTTGTAGTAGTTAAGGGTGATTCTGAGACACAAAAATCACTCACTAATGAAATATTTTATCATTGTGACTAACATCTCTCAGAATTGCAGTTTCCTGCATTGAGAAAACAGTACTTTTTAGTTGCAGTTCTTACTGACATTGGTGGGGGTTCATTCTGAATCCCCTGGATTGCTTGTAATAGTATTAGTGCAAACATAAGAAAACAAGAAAAATGTTAATATAAAACTATTTGTGAGAAATGACAACACACACAAGCAATAAAAATCAAAGGATCAATCACATTTATCCTTTAGAAAATAATTCCACATATAACAGAAACATAAGAAGCAAATGAATGCCAGCACATCAATATGTCACTGATTTAAACTAGCCACATATATGAAATTCTAACATAGCAAGGTGCAAACCATTTACCAAGAGCATACACATGCATGAAACAGGCATACTTTTGTAAATTTTAGCAGTACATGGAGTATACTATTCAGAAGAGAAACTGTATATTTTCTATATATGAAAAAAGATAAGCATTTGAAATTATATTTCTTTGTTCACAGGATCATAGGAGGTTACTAGGCTAATGGCCCTGTGGCACTTACAAGCCTAGCCAGGAGTTTATCCCCAAAAAGAACCCTCAGTCAGCACCTGTCACTCCTGTCAGTGAGGGGACACAGGTGGAGCCCCTGGGACATATTTGTTATTTCCCATCCACTCATCAAGGTTGCGCTTGAAGAACGTCAACATGGTGCTCTGTTTGAAATGTACGGAAAGTCTATTCCAGAGAAGGCAGCCTTTGTGAGACAAACCTGTCTCTCCATCAGGTTTTGTTGATATCTCCTATTAGATTTAGGCTTTTTGAGCTGGTAGTGCATGAAGAGTTAGACTTACGGATATGGAGCATCTCTAGTAGGTCAGGGTACAAGATGACCTTGTAGGCGACACACAGATCACCCCTGAGCAATCTGTGCAATAGCAAGTAGAGTGACAGCGATTTCAGCCTGTCTGCATAGGACAGGTGCTGGAGGCCATGGATTCTCTTTGTGAGGTATTTCAGTGGCCTTTCCAGTTGATGCAGATGTTTGGAGAAGTACATCCCAAACGGGGCGTTATACTTAATTACTGATCTAATGAGGGAGGAGTATAGAGAGGTAATAACCTCTTTCTTTCTGGATGCAATCCATTTATTTATGAGATGAACCAAGTAAAAGGCTTTTCTGACTACTGCCGCTACATCATGGTCTAATGTGAGATTGTTATCAACCTGAGTGCCCAAGTCTCTCACCACAGGTTGTGTGCTTAGGGGGTTGTTATTGATATGGTAGTTGGTAGGGGTTGTTTTTCTGCCGAATGGTATGACGATGCATATTTTTGCATTTAGCTTGAGGCCATGACTTTGGCACCAGTCATTAGTTGCTGTGAGACCCCCTTGTGGTATGTTAACATCATTTGAGCAGTCAGTGACAGCACCCAACTTACAGTCGTCCGCAAACTTGGTCAGCCTCAGGCCTTTTGCCTTTGCCTGGACCTCTGAGAAACAGATGCCAAACAGTAGGGGTCCTAGGACAGATCTCTGAACTCCACTAGTGACAGGTCTGCTATCAGAGGGGGAGGTGCCTGTCTTGACTTTGAGGGTCCTGTTGGTGAGTCAGTTGGCCACCCACCTGATGAGAGAGATTTATGCCAAGTTGTATTAGTTTTTTGATGATGCCCAAGTAGGGGAGTGTGTCAAAAGCTTGGCCAAGTCATGGTAAGCTGCATGCACTGACTTTCCCTCATCCAGGGCCTTGGTGACAGTCTCAAAGAAATAAACCAGGTTCAACAGGCAACATCTGCCCTTGATGAATCTGAACTGGGTGGAGTTAAGTGTTTGGGGATTGCCTATGTCCTTGTTTATGAGATCCATAATAATACGCTACATGGCTTTACAGATCAGACTTATCAAGCTAATGGGGTCAGTAGTGGCACCACCTTTGTGCAAGGGGATGACAATGGCAGTTCTCCACTCTGCTGGAATGAAGCCTATACTTAGGATGTGGTTGAATATGGTGCTCAATGGTGAAGCTAGTTCTTGCTGGAGATGGTACAGAATACATCCTGGGATACTATCAGGTTCCATGGAAGCTGTGTTCTTTGACTTGGATAGGGCTTGCAACACTTGATCTATGGGGATGTAAGGTGAGGAACAAGTATCGGGGATGTCAAAAAGGCCTTTGGGGAGGGACAGGTGGGGGTGAAGTTGGTGCTGAACCTATCTGCTAGCAGGTTGGCTAAGTCAACAGGATCAGTGTAAGTGATACTGTTAAGTATTAATTTAAAACAAATCTGGGCTTTGCCTCGGAGGTTCCAGAAGTAACTGAAGAAAACTGTATGGTTTCCCTTTGTTTTGGAGGCTAGTTTGGATTCATAATTGGCCTTGGAGGTTTTCATTAGTGATCTAATTTGCTTGTTGAGGCTAAGGATGGAGTTCTTCCAATTTGGAAGTTGTTCCTTTTTACCCTTGCACAACAGTTTCTTCCTTTTGTTGTAAATACTGTTGATAGAGCATATCCACCAAACAGGTTTGTGTTTCCTTGAAGAGCAGGTTGTAGTTCTATCGGGTATGGCTGAATCCATGCAGTTGTACAGGTGCTTGTATACTGCATCGGCATACTGCTCAACATAGCTGTCTGCATCCTGTGAGGGGGGCAGTGGTGTGAAGCTACAGATACCCTACCTTAGGACGTTGTAGTGAGCTTTTGAGTTTTTTAGTTTGATTACGGCTGGGGGGGGGGGTTGGGTGGGATAGAAACTTCAAATGAGACAGTGTCATGATCTGAACTCACCAGGGAAGAACATACTATGGGAATGGTGCAGCAGTCACCCTTGTTGGTGAGAACCAAGTCAAGAAGGGTTATCTCCCCTTGTGAGGGATGAGACGAGCTGGTCTAGTGTATTAGAACTGATGAAGTCAGGGAATTGTTGAGAGAGTGCATTAGTGCAAGAATAGTCCATCCATCTATGGTGGTGTAGTTGAAGTCACCAAGGTTCAGGGTATTGGGGGATACCTTGATGGAGTCAAGTAGATCCAGGCAAGAGGAGTGGGTGTCCTGAGTCATGGATGGGGGTCTATAGCTAGCTATAACTTGAATGAGTGTCTTGCCAACAGTCAGTTGCACCTGGAGTAGTTTCAGTGCATCATGCTGGGAAACCAGTCAGGAGGTGTGCTTGTCCTTATTGAAGATAGAGATTCCACCACACTTAGTCTTCCCAACCTCATTTTGGGGTCAGAATTTGTCAAATGAAGTATAGCCTGGTAAGGCAGGGGTGCTCTCAGCAGTGTTGAATCAAGTTTCTATGGCTACACAGATGTCAGCATCTTCCAGTCTAAGGAGAGCCTCCAGTGAGTATATTTTTAGGTTTATAGTTTCATAAAGGTCCCCTTATATAATGGTTTTTTTTACTGTCTAGCTGTGACACAGATGTGACCCTAGACCCTGACTTAAACTTCCCCATCCCCTCATCTAGATTTCTCTTCTTGAATAGAGTCATTGAGGGCTCCTAATCTGAACTGGGGATCTTGTTCCAAAGCACCTCGTGGTCCTGATGGATTTTTTTTTTTTTTTGGTGGAGCATGTCCCATCAGATCCTGATTTGACATGGCCTTTCGTCAGGCAGATCACCTCTGAGCTTAGGCGCGGTGTGCTACTGAATAGCTAGAAGTTTCTTTAGTTTCTGGCAGAATAAGACATATGGAGACCCTTGATCCTCTTGGGGTGGTACTTTTGTGGTCTCTCCAGCTGTTGCAACATCCTGGATCTGGATGTGAATCCCTTCATGATGAGGTGTGCAAGGTAGAATGTTTGGCAACATGGGTGTCAAATGAGAGGTCTATCGACACTGGTCCCCTAGGTCTCTGATTACTTTTTTCCGTACTCAGTGGGTTGCTGTCATGTGATAATTTGTGGTACTGTTTTTTTCCCAAAGGATGACTATACATTTTTTTTTTTTAGTTTTAAAAGATGCGGCGGCGGCAACAGTTGTCCCGTTTGTGAGGCCTTTTTTGTAGGATGTTGTGACTGGCTGAGTCTGACATTGCCAGCGATTTTAACTTTATATGTTCTCTCTTTTAGCAGTTTTGCACCCCATCTAGTGACATAAGGGTTTACTTTTAAGCTGCTGCTAGCGTTAAGCAGCATAACCTTCAATTTCCTTTTTGACAGATCTTTTATGTTGGAAGGTATGTCTTTGGGACACTGCCTAAAAAAGGCACAATGGGGGAGTCGAGAGCTTTAGCCAGGATCCGGAAATCTAATGGTGGCAGGTTAAGGCCATCTCTGGCAAGGCATCGAGACCTGTCGACCATGTTATCCCAGGCAGAGAGATACTGGATCCCCTTGCAATGACACCAGAAACTAATCCAGTTGTTGAAGTCAATTATTTTTTGTTGGTGTTGTGGTATCATTCTTGGTGAAGGTAGGATGCTGCTTAAAGTTAGGGTCATACCTGCCTGGAACACATACTGTGGGAGTTCAATCATGTCTCTCTTCATATAATTCAGGGAGGTACATCTCAAGTCATTCACACCAACATGGACAATGACAGAGAGAGAGAGAGAGACACATGTATAGAATCCATTGTAAGGAAATCATACATATGACACACTGATACATGCAAACTGATATGTGATAAAATATGAAAAATGTAAGTGGCACATACATGCACTATGAGATATTTATTCAACCTTGCAAATGAGTTACAATGCAAAAAATGTGGTCACGAATGCACTATCTGGAAAATCATAGCATTGATGTAATTCAAAAATGCTATACATGCGAAAGAATGATACACAAAACTCCTACTAGATTCATAGATATATTGTACAAGTATAGTAAAAGTCAATGACATTGACACAATATTTCTGCCTTCAGGACATGCATATTTTATCCTAGGAACTTGTGCCAGAGAAAAATATAATACTTCGCATCCAGATTTTGTTATTGAGTCTTAATTTATTGTTTGTAGTTGCTTACATTTAATACATTTTAGACTTTACAAATTAGTGTGCAATGATCTGGCGATAAGGCATTCGTGATTAAACATCTAATTTTGTCAGAGATTTCATAACATTTTCACAACCTGGCCTTGCCTGTCACAGGTACATATGTAGTGTGATAAGTTCTAATCTGGAGGCTACTCTGAGAAAGAAAAACACCCTGAATGCCTGTAGAGGTCTTTTATTTCCAGTTCGTAATTTCGCATTAAACATTCCAAATTATTCACTGTATTATTTGGCTTACTGAATAATGTTAACTTTCGAGTATTTTTTTCAGTGTACTTGTTAATTTCTGTGTATTTGTATTTGCAACATGAGTATGTAACCTTCAACACTGAGTTTCAGTCACTGCATTGCCATAATTGAGTTTCCGAACTCAGTATGTCACTGAAGAAGCTTATCAGCTTCACTGGTTGTTATGCAAAATAAAAAGGGGTATGTGAGGCAGTTTCATCCTCACTTCACCTCCACGTCATAGGTTCATAGGCTCATAGGTAAGTACTAAGCTATCTGCCCAAGGGCATTTGTAAGCCTAGCCAGAATGTGTTGGCTTTCGCCACCCCCTTAGATTAGTTCCCTGTGCTCCTGTCCAGCAAAGCCATTAGTTCCCTGTGCCACTGTTCAGCAGAGCCACTGCAGTGATCCCTGGAGTAAACTTTCTGTTTCCCATCCACCCGTCAAGGTTTCTCTTGAAGTGTTAGTGAGGGGCTCTGCCTGATATATTTTGGAATCCTGTTCCAAAGCATGGGGAGTCTCTAGGACAGGAATCTATCCCTCCAGCATATCCTATTTATCATTGTGGTGAGGTTTATATCTCTAGAGCATGTGGCTCTCTGGGATTTGTTTTTTAAGGTGGAGCATGTCTATCAATTCTGGGTTGGACAGGGCCTTGTATGTCAGGCAGCGATCACCTCTGAGTAAGAGGTATGCAACTGAGTACAGCTGGAGTTTCTTGAGTCGGGCTGCATAGGGCATCTGTTTGAGGCCAGTAATCCTCTTGGTCTTCATTATGTATTATTTTTTCAAAGTCTATTAAACAAGCAAAAACAAAAACACCAACCCTAGCTGGTAAATGATTCTAGTTACCTGATTTTATTAAGGGCAGTTCCAAAATACTGAAGTAATCTGTTACAGAGTACTTGTTTTTGCTGGCTCCTGCAATCACATTATCTAAAATGCACATCACAGACTAAATGATTTTTGAATAAGGTGATGCTTGATATCTACTGATTTGCAGTTTTGTTGCAGGAACTCTGGGTAAATGCTATCTCTTATCTTATGAGCAAAAAAGCAGAATGTGCTGACTCGTAGTTGGTGCAGAGTATTAAGGCTGGGAACATTTAATGAGCTACTTGCTGTAAAACAGTATTTAATTCCCTTAGCTTTCATTTGTCTACTAGTGCTTTGAGGCAATTGAAAATTTGAGCTAGATTCCTTAACGGTCTCCTAGATGACGTGCCTACTATCTCCTTGTCCAAACAAGGTGCATTATTTTAAATGGAATTTTCTCAGCCTTATCTCACCTTCTAAGCCATGTGTATAGAGATCTGGCTGATGAAAGGGAAATATACAGATCTCCAGTTCTTATCCAGGGTTACAACCATGGGACACATTCTGTCACTGGATCTGTATGAGTAGAGACTGAGAGGGTTGAGATAACAGGTAACGTTGTGCTGTAAGTACCTTACCTGGAAGCAGATAAACTACTTCCTGTTCCTGTAGTGACCCAATTCTAATTCATAAAAGTGACTTCCAGGACAGAGATGAGGGATACTCACCTTCTGGCATAATCCATGCTCTAGCCACTTGCCTATTGTTGGAGGATGTTCAGGTGACCTGAGAATATTGGTTGGTAAAGTGCAGAAGACATATCTCACTGTGATGATTTTTGATGACTAAATAACTGTCTGGAGAGCTCATAGTATCTCATAATCCTGCATCATAACAGTCTGGATCATTATGACATATTAATTTTGGCATAATGTCATCATGGCTGTACTGAACAGTCCATAGGAGCTAGTGCAGATGTGTGTTCCAAGGAAGATAGGCATAGCATTCAGGCTTAGAATATGGGCAGATGAGGCATAGTTCTGTGCAGACTTTCTACCATTTGCATTATGGGACATCTGATGTGCATGCAAGATATACACTTGCTACCTGGAAGACTGGCCCAATCATGCTTACAATTGTAGATGATATTGGCATGTTACAGATCTAAGGAAGCAAACAGAGATAGTACATTACATGCAAAATGCATGGCTTACTGTGTTCAAAGTGTAAAAGGTGATTATTTTGTTCTTAGACAGACACCACTGGAATATATGTGGTACAGCACACAGCATTGCCTTTAACCACAGAAGTCCCACTTTTGGCTGTGTTTAATAAAACTGCATTGTTTTAAGAACTAATGGACTGTGCTGCATCTGTATGTATGATGGTTCCTTAATGAAACTGAAAGCATGAGACACAACTAAACATGTCTCAAAGCTTTGAAAACTACACCATAATTCAACTGAAAAAAAATGAATTCCACAATTCACTGATGCACCTTTAAAATGTTTTTGGACTGGTAATTTACTCCAAATGTACACCTCTTTATGATGACAGTCTGAACACTCCATACCCTTGAAACTTATCTGAGGTACTTCTGTACTTGCTGTCTTTCAGAGTAATAGGAATTGTCCTAGGTAGTGTACTCTCAAACTTATTATGATGTATGCTCCATCAGCCATACTTTGAAATCCACTATTCATGTTGATGACAAATACTTCCCTCAAAATATCAGCAGGCAAGTACATATCCCTCTAAATCTTGTGTAAATACTCCCTTATGTATCTGAGCATGACTTCTCTAGGGAATTAAACTTTGCTGCACAGTTTCTTTTTTTCTGTTAGGTAGGTGTATGTGTGTCTCTGATGCTCATATCAAAAAGCATGTTAAAGTACTATGGCTGGCTGGAGAATAATTACCCAGTTATTTGTGTATCACAGTAGTAGCAGCAGCAGTAGGGACATTTCCTCTGTTCACTCTTCATGCTAAGACTATGAAGGTTGGGATGGATATACATACATATATATATATATATATATATATATATATATATATATATACATATATATATATATATATATATATATATATATATATATGTATGTATGTATGTATATATATATATATATATATATATATATATAAAATATATATATATATATATTATATATATATATATATATATAGATAGATAGATAGATATAGATAGATATATAGATAGATAGATATATAAATATGTATATATAGTGATACAAATGGTCCAAGACATAACATAGCAAAACATGAATAGCAATCAGATAAAGAGTGGTTCCTTGGAAAGTATACAATGTAACAGCATTTTAGAAGAAAGAAGTTCCAACACTCAGTACATTCTGTGTCTCATTGGTCTGTCAAGACAGGGTGTTTGCATTTCCAGAATGGGACAGGAAACAAACTTTGTAATATGTAATAAAAGCCAGCATGGAGTGAGATCAAACTGATCTAGTAGCACAAATGCAGTAACTTTGAAATACAGACTTGTGAGGATCAGGTTGGGGGGAGGCAACTTAAAACATAATGATTTTCGTACACTTTTTTAGGTAAAGAAGCCCTGGCCAATTGTTAGATTGCTCCCCCATCATTGATAGTCATGCTAAAAGAATGTTTAGTAAAGTAGAGTGTGGAAGAATCAGAAACCAGATAGGGTGGCAAGTAGGCAAAACAGAAAACATGTTATCTGAATGAAGATGATCTTAATGAAATACTGCAGTGTACAATTCTATGATAAGTAAGTTTGAAAACAAAACACTTTTATATCAAAGTATGCAGTAGTCAATTCAGTGGAAAACAAGCTGTTATAGAACTTCACTGAGGATTGTGTTCAAAGCTCACAACGGTCCCTTTTTTGGAGAATCATTCCTATTTTTATCCCTGATTTACTCCTGCACAAGATGTACCTATTTTTGTAAGTGCACCACTATTTTCTGGCTTCATTTACCCCTTTGTACAATCTTTTGAATCCCATCTCCCATTACATGATTTTTGAAGCTGTCTAGCCCATAGAATACTGCACTATATAACCAGTATACTTGTGTCACTAATAAATTCGGGAAAGAGGACACACATCTTACATTTCCCTTTTTCAGAAGCAAAAAAATGACCTTGTATACCAGACTTTTGCAATATAATCCATTAAAATCTACAGATTTTACTGTCTCTTTGATAATGTACTTATATATTTCCATAATTTTTGTCACTCTCTGTTTTTAAGCATGTGTTTCTGAGTAGTATCCCACATTCCAACTGGAAACAGGAACAGCCATGTGCTTCTTATTATTCAATATTTATGTCCAGATTTTTGTGGGGATGTACCTTCTTTCAAGGATCTTGAACTGATTTTGAGTAGCTGCAGGCTGAGAGGTATGGTGGTTTTGCTGACCTCCAAGCAGCTGTGTTATCATGGAGTTAATATGTAGAAGTTTGTGAGAAGGTTGCTACATGGGGGTAATGTATGCAGTCCAAAATAATAAATATGGCACTTTTATTTATCACTGTAACAAATGGTTTAGTTTCATTCTGTTAAAGGTCACTGCACACATAATTCAATTGTAGATATTGTTTTGTCTTTTTCATACTGGGTGGGCTAAAAGTCATGGGATTCATTTCCTTGATATGAATTATGTGAAACATTTAGTAGTCACTGGTGTTTCTGGTATTTACATGGATATCTTTGGGGTCTGGGAGTATATATAAAAATGTTGTCCCTTCAGAGCAGTAGTCATGATGTCTATAGGGCCAGTTCTCCAGTACACAAAGAATGACAACTTTGGGTATGGCCTCAACAGATGATAATCCAACTTCTACAGAGGTTGTTTGGGTGTCATAATGGCACCAAACTCCCTTGAAGCTCTGAATTATGGTACTGAATTATGATATCACGTAATCAGATTTTCTATCTTATGTTATCTATACCAAACAGGGTACAGCAGGGTTAAAAACAGAATACTAGGGACCCTATCACTGCTGTAAACAATAATTCTACTGTGCTGAGATATTGTAACTCTAATCTTGAAACTGCTGGTTTCAGCATGGTGTAGGTACTCCTCATTAAGACGCCAATGGATGGCTTTGAACAATGTCATTATCGTTTGCCATCAATATCTGAAGAATTCATTGTATTGCACCATTTTAGACAGACAATGAAAGTTTAGACCTGTAATAGAAGAAGGAGTAAAAAGTGCACCACCAAGAAATGAACATGTTCTGCTCTGGATATGCTTCCAGCAATGGTGTTTGCTGAATTGTTTGCTTTCTTATCATTTGTGAAAATATTTGCACAGTTACCTTTATTTACTACCTAATGCTGTATGCTGTGTGAAGACTGGTAGAGATGAGTGAGGGCTGTCAGCCTAGTCAAATAGAATTTGGTACATAATTCTATCATTTGTAAATATTTTGAAATGCTGAGCTTAAAACAATGTGGCAACATTGCCCTCTGCTGTAAATAAAGCTAAACCAAGAATTTTTGTCTGACTATCCAACTCACAGTACTGCCTGTTGCTCTATGTAAGTAAGTTATTTTAGAAGTGTTGCAATAGCTAGGAATTAGAAAGTTTAGACTAAGTGTTTTTCTGTGATGTCAGAGCTGTACTACTGATTTATTTTAAGTATTTCTGTGTGATCTCTGAACTCTCTTGACTAGCACTGACTGTGTAGTAGAAAGTATTTCCTTGTGGTTTTAATTATTTATTATTAAATATTTTAAAACTTTTTAACTGTGGCTGGTTTGTGTAGAGATAAGTTAAGCTCTAGAGTGCATTGCATATTTATAGAGTTTATTGTACAAAAACACTCTAATAAGCCTTGACTGATTAGTCACACTTACCAATTGGATAATAACATTGCTCAGTAATAATTGGACACCCTTTTAAGGGCCTTTGAGTAGCTGATAATTATTAGTGGGTGGTGGCAGCTGGTACTACAGTATAGTCTGGGTAGAAAGGGGCACAGCTGGAGAACCTGTGCCAGCCTTCCCCAGAAGTGTCTGTGTGGTTGTGTAAACTCTTATCCCAAAGTGTGTGCGTGTCAGCTACTTGGGCAGGGGCACAAAGCACTGGTTGGACAGAGAGGGTGCTGGAGATTTTAGCTTGCCCACTAGGCTGAGATCTGGACCCTATAGCTGTGCCAGTGGGGAGTCTTATTTGTGACCTGGGGAGCAAGGGAGTGACCAGCCCCTCACTGACTGTGATCTCTGTGTGCTCTTAAGGGAAATTGCACTTTACTGTGTGTATTTGTTATCCTTTCCTCATATATGAGACGCCCTCTCTGGTGTTAGTGGTGAGGATTGAGGCTCCTTGATTGCTGGGCCAGGGCACGGGCATCACATGCTGTAAAACAACTGAAGTAGAAAGGAAGGCATTAGGAGGGATAATCATTGTAATAATGTTGGTGAATTCAGACAGAGATTCCCATTTCCATTTATTTATTTATTTATTTTGTAAGGGGTAATTATTTACTGTATCAGTTAATATAGTGAAAGTTAATCTATGCTATGAGTTAAGGATCTTTCCAATACTTATTTGTTTATTTATTGTTGCTTGTTGTTCAAGTGAAGTCATACTTTGAAATTTAAAAAGAAAACAAAAAAAAGAAAAAATATCAAAAGTTGTGACACAACTAAGACCATCATCCCTGGAATTCAGAAAGAATTCCACCACAGGCACTAACAGATGCAGCCAAAGGGGCTATTTCCATGAACGTAGAAAATAAAGTTCAGAGATACATTAGCTTTAACAAGGAAAGACCTCATTATTGGCTAATCTGAATGTCTCTGAATTGTGTTCTGTTACCAAAAGAGCTAATCATCACTTTATTGTGGTACTCACCTCAGGTGGCCCATGCATTGTGCTGGTACAGACACCCCCCTCAGCAGGGCCGGCCTTAGCTGAAATGGCGCCCTAGGTGAAGTAGTACTCCTGCACCCCTTAAGCCCCACCCACACCATACTCATGAAATACCCCTATAAGCCACTCCCACATGTAGGTCACTCCCCAAGAAAGCCACTCCAGTCATTTCCTTCAATTATTTAAATGCGTAGGAAGAAAATATACCTTGTAATATAGTTAAACTGCAGGTGAAGGAAGGTGGGATTTTTTTTTTAATAAACCTGCTTTATCTGTTGCTCCTTCACACATTTTACTGTAAAAGTCATGCCCTCAGAAAATAGAAGCCCATGTGCCTTCTTTCAAAGGGATGCTTAAGTTAATCTAAACAGTTTAATTTACTTTGGGTAGGTGAGCAAGCCTTACAGCTCAGTGAAAGTAGAATAGCAACCTCTCTACCCCCTGTGTACAGTAGCTTAAACTAGAACAGCGCAAACACAGATAGTCATTTGCTAAACAATACAGTCTCGCAATGAAAACAGACTTAGCATGACCAGTAAACTTCTCTGCCATTGAAACGACATGGAACCCCACATTCATAGAAAATGTATCTGGCCAGTGGAGGATTAGGTTTACCTTTGGTCGGTTTTCTAATTAGACTCCTTGCACACATTTTAGGGCAATGCATACATCAATTTGTTCTTTTATTCACCTTCCTGATTGTATTAAGTTATATTCCTTGTATAATACAGTACCACATGTTAGAATGTGTTTTAAATTTGTAGTTTTAAACATTATTTTAATAAACCAATGACAAAAAAAATTGACAAAACTACCCATTTCAGAATATTTCAACCAATAAAGGCAACCCAGACTTCTGTCATTACAATCCACCAGTATCAATCAATAAGCACAATCTCTGCAAAAGTAAAATTCATCCAAATACTAATACATTAAAGAGATTTGTAAATAATGAAGCGGCTGTTGCTGGCAAAGAACTTTACATTTCAGTGCTTCATCTACAAATTCAGTGCCTGCTGCCCTTGACAAAGTAATCACCTACTTTACATTAAAAAACTGGTAAGCTGGTAATATTGCAATAGGAAATGACTGAGAAACTGACAACTAGACATCTTATAGAAAAGAGGACACTCAGGAATGCAGAAATCCTATCCCTCCTTAAAATGCACCAAATAACCAGCGACTAAGGCATTGCATACCATGTCTCCATACCTCTCAACCTCTTAGCACAAGAAAGCTGGACAAAGCCTAAAATAGCAGGGGGGGGGGGCCCAAAAAGAGGGACAAATTAAAATATTGCTCTTACAGACTTAGAAGCATTTGTCTTAGCATGCATTTTCTGAAGGAAATGAGGGCTGAAACTGAAATGTTTGACATTTAGTTATTTTAATCCTCAGTGATTTGCCAGAAAACCATAACTTTTATGAGGAATAGGCAAACTATGAGGCACAAATCTGAACAGTTTAGAGGTATGCATACCTCTCAACCTCTTAGTGCAAAAAATCTGGACAGAGCCTAAAATAATGTGGATACAATGGCAAAAAAATAGGGATAGTTTTGCTTGCAGTGCTATTTAGTGACTTCAGTCCTCCCTGATCTGCCAGGAAACCACTAATTATGAGAAACAAACAAACTATAATGCTAAATCTGGATACTTGAGAGGGGCCTCATTCTGTATCTGCTTTCCATAAAGTTATTGTTTTCTGGCAAATTACTGGTAAATCTTTCAAGACTGAAGTTACAGCACTAATGCAAAATCTATCAGCTTTCTAAGTTTGTAAGAGCAATATTTAAAAGGTTTTCCTATTTTAGGGCCTTTATCCCACTTTATGGCTTTGTCCAGATTTCTTGCTCTAAGAAGTTGAGAGGTATCAGGTATGACACACACACACACACACACACACACACACACACACACACACACACACACACACACACACCTTCTCTTTCATACAGCAACTAATGACTAGTTTAAATTCCACACACTCCTATTCTGCTCTCATACAACACACAGACACGCACTTTTCTCTCTCATACAGAAATGAGCAAAACCACTAGTTTAATTATGCATACACACACCTACCTTCTATGTTCTGCCACAGCAGCACACACATACGACTCTCTCACAAAGCAACACACATGTACACACACCTACTCTCTTGCACAGCAACAAAGACTTTCTCTTTCAAAGGAACGAACGGCTAGTTTAAATTCCATACACACACCTAATCTCACACAGTAACACACACACACACTTTATATCTCATACAAACAGAACAGCGAATTTAAATTCCATACACATACATACATACCCACACACATTCTCTCTCATACAGAAATAAACAGTTTAAATTACACATAGAGACACGCACATACACTTACCTTCTTTATAAGCCAAACGGCCACACGCGGAGACACAGACTTAACTCTTCTCTTGAACTGATGCCTTAAATTCCACGTGGAACTGCAGAATGCATTTGGATGATGGCGTCGAGATGCATGCAAGGTTGTCCTTAAAGGAGAAGGCTCTCGCACCGCAAACTAAAGATTTTTTTTTAGCCTCGTGGCTAACCTGCAACTGTAAGTGGGAGGTTGCTCACCTCCCCTCCCCCACCCTCCACCCTCTGGTTCCAGTGCCAAGAAGAGTGTAAACTTTATATTAATTAAAATAAATAAATAAATACATAACACACCCTTTACAAGGCCAGCCTGTATGACGACCTAGGAGGTCGCCTAGTTCGCCTATGCCTAAGACCGGCCGTGCCCCTCAGTCATTCTCCCACACACATTTGCACCCATTTAAACACACACACACACACACACACACACACACACACACACACACACACACACACACACACACACACACACACACACACACACACACACACACACACACACACACACACACACACACAGCCCCTTTTCACCCAATAGCACACTTACCCATTCATCCATGCACATACCTTTCCTAACTATCCCATAATTAACCTCTCTACTGTGACCATCCAAGCAGACAGACAGTCTCTGATATACATCTACACAATCAGTCAATCGCAAAAACTGAACAGTCACCTGAGGCCATTCATTGCTTTGCATACACTCACACATGCAGCCACAGACATATACACATGGACATCCCGCCACCACTACTCTGTCAGGTAAACTCCCCATTGCTTACCTCTAACATGATCTCACCCATTAAAATTAATGGGTGAAAGTGATCATTTGACTGTGTTAGGTAGAGATAAATTACACAGTGATTTTACAAATTGCCTGGATGCGTAAATGCTTTATTGCAGGTATTTCCAGAAAGAACTGATGGCTAATTACCATAGGCCACTCCCTCACAATGCCTCATTAGCACAGAGCTTGACCAAGGAGATGGCCAATCATTGTGATTCTGCTGATTATGGTGGGCCTTCTCTGAATCTGAAAAGGTTGCTGCCAGCAGTAAAATCATATTTTACTGCTTTTGGCTGGTGGTGGCCTTTTCTGAATCAGGACCCATGTTTACTATATCTCCAGAAAGAGTGTTCATGTTACAGTTAAAAATTTTTCTTCAAACTAAAGTAAAAACTATTACGAACTATTAAATTCTTCTTCTTCTGGCTTTTTCCCAGTTAGGGGTTGTCACAGCGGATCACCTTGTCCGCACATTGAATGGCAGTGGAGTTTTACGGTGTCGAGTTGCCAGCCCGGTGCCCAACCTTCCACAGAAGGCACACTCACACGCACACCTAGGGCCAATTTAGAGTGTCCAATCCACCTACAGCATGTCTTTGGGATGTGGGAGGAAACTGGAGCACCCGGAGGAAACCCACGCGACCACAGGGAGGACATGCAGACTCCGCACAGAAGGCACCCCAGCTGAGGATCGAACCGGAGAACCTCTTGCTGTGAGGCGGCAATGCTAACCACTGCACCACCGTGGCCGCCCATTACGAACTATTAAATAGTAATTAAAAACTATGACATGACCAACATTTTCCAGTCACCCTTAAACAAGTATTAAAACAGATATAATTTAAAGCACTGTTAATTACAGATCAGGCATATCCCAGATGACTGTAGAATAAAGCATTTTAGTGCAAGTGGAAAACAACAAAAGGAACATTTATAAGTGCAGACAGTAGAGAGGTATCAGACTTCCACTGTGCTGCATGAAAGTGCTGGATAGAGTGATTGATAAATTAATATTCTCATACTGGTGATGGATTACATTAGTAAAAAGGTTAGCTAGGACAGTTAAACAAAGTTGCTGTATGCAGACAGAGTGGTACAACAAGCAGACTCTAAGTGAGAATTTCTGCAAATGATAACGGACTGGAGTGCAAAACTGAAGGCATAAGGAAAGAAACTGAGCAGAGTCAAGATAGTGGCCATAGCAACAAATGGAGAACGTCAGGACAATCTGAAAATTGAGATAGAAGGGAAAATAGGGAAACAGATTAATAGCTTCAAGTAACTCGGTGGGGGGGGGGGGCTGAAGGGAAGGGAAGGCAATGGTGTGACCAGTACTACTGTATGGTACAGAAACACAGACAGTGGTGTGACCAGTACTACTGTATGGTACAGAAACACAGACAGTGGTGTGACCAGTACTACTGTATGATACAGAAACATAGGCAGAGATGTGACCAGTACTGCTGTATGGTACAGAAACACAGACAGTGGTGTGACCAGTACTACTGTATGGTACAGAAACACAGACAGTGGTGTGACCAGTACTACTGTATGATACAGAAACATAGGCAGAGATGTGACCAGTACTGCTGTATGGTACAGAAACACCGATCGTGGTGTGACCAGTACTACTGTATGGTACAGAAACACAGGCAGTGGTGTGACCAATACTACTGTATGGTACAGAAAGACAGGCAGTGGTGTGACCAGTACTACTGTATGGTACAGAAACACAGGCAGTGGTGTGACCAATACTACTGTATGGTACAGAAACCTAGGCAGTGGTGTGACCAGTACTACTCTATGGTACAGAAACACAGGCAGAGGTGTGACCAGTCCTGCTGTATGGTACAGAAACAGAGGCAGTGATGTGACTAGTACTACTCTATGGTACAGCAACATAGGCAGTGATGTGACCAGTACTACTGTATGGTACAGAAACACAGGCAGTAGTGTGACCAGTACTACTGTATGATGAGAAACACAGGCAGTGGTGTGACAAGTACTACTGTATGGTGCACAAACATAGGCAGAGGTGTGACCAGTACTACTGTATGGTACACAGAGACAGTAATGTGACCAGTACTACTATATGGCACACAAACATAGGGAGAGGTGTGACAAGTACTAATGTATGGTACAAAAACAGAGACAGTAATGTGACCAGTACTACTGTATGGTGCACAAACATAGGCAGAGGTGTGACCAGTACTACTGTATGGTACAGAACCATGGGCAGTGGTGTGACCAATACTACTGTATAGTACACAATCATAAGCAGTGGTGTGACCAGTACTACTGTATGGTACACAAACATAGGCAGAGGTGAGACCAGTACCGCTGTATGGTACACAAACAGAGACAGTAATGTGACCAGTACTATTGTATGGTACACAAACATAGGCAGAGGTGTAACCAGTACTACTGTATGGTACACAAACAGAGACAGTAATGTGACCAGTACTACTATATGGCACACAAACATAGGCATGGCACACAAACATAGGCAGAGGTGTGACAAGTACTACTGTATGGTACAAAAACAGAGACAGTAATGTGACCAGTACTGCTGCATGGTGCACAAACATAGGCAGAGGTGTGACCAGTACTACTGTATGGTACAGAACCATGGGCAGTGGTGTGACCAGTACTACTATATGGTACAGAACCATGGGTAGTGGTGTGACCAGTACTACTGTATGGTAGAGAAACACAGGCAGTGGTATGGCCAGTACTACTGTAAGGTAAGAAACACAGGCAGTGATGTGACCAGTACTACAGTATGGTACAGAAACACAGGCAGTGGTGTGACCAGTACTACTGTATGGTACACAAACATAGGCAGTGGTGTGACCAGTACTACTGTATGGTACAGAATCATGGGCAGGGGTGTGATCAGTACTACTGTATAGTACACAAACATAGGCAATGGTGTGACCAGTACTACTGCATGGTACAGAACCATGGGCAGTGGTGTGACCAGTACTACTGCATGGTAAGAAACACAGGCAGTGATGTGACCAGTATTACTGCATGGTACAGAAACAGAGGCAGCTGTGTGACCAGTGCTACTATATGGTATAGAAACATAGCAGTGCTGTGACAGTACTATTGTATTATAAGAAATACAGGCAGTGGTGTGACCAGTACTACTGTATGGCACACAAACAGAGACAGTAATGTGACCAGTACTACTGTATGGTACAGAAACACAGGCAGTGGTGTGACCAGTACTACTGTATGATACAGAACCATGGGAAGTGGTGTCACCAGTACTACTGTATGGTACACAAACAAAGGCAGAGGTGTGACCAGTACTACTGTATGGTACAGAAACACAGACAATGGTGTGACCAGTACTATGGTATGGTACAGAAACACAGGCAGTGGTGTGACCAATACTAGTGTATGGTACAGAAACACAGGCAGTGGTGTGACCAAGACTACTGTATGGTACAGAAACACAGGCAGTGGTATGACCAGTACTACTGTATGGTACAGAAACACAGGCAGTAGTGTGAACAGTACTATTGTATGGTACAGAAACATAGGCAGTGGTGTTCATAGGTTCATAGGTAAGTACTAGGCTATCTGCCCAAGGGCATCTATAAGCCTAGCCAGAATGTTTTGGCTTTCGTCGCCCCCTTAGAATAGTTCCCTGTGGCTCGGTCCAGCAGAGCCATTAGTCCCCTGTGCCTCTGTCCAGCAGAGAAACTGCAGTAATCCCCGGGGTCAATTTTCTGTTTCCCATCCACTCGTCAAGGTTTCTCTTGAAGAGTGTTAGTGAGGGGCTCTGCCTAATGTAGATCGGAATCATGTTCCAAAGCATGGGGAGTCTCTGGGACAGGAATCTAGCCCACCAGCAAGTCCTATTTATCATTATGGTGAGGTTTAGATCCCTACAGAGTGTGGCTCTTGGGGATTTGTTTTTTTGTTTTGTTTTTTTAGGTGGAGCATGTCCATCAGTTCTGGGTTGGACATGGCCTTGTATGTCAGGCAGTGATCACCTCTGAGTAAGCAGTATGCAACCAAGTACAGCTGGAGTTTCTTCACTCCAGCTTCATAGGCATATCTTTGAGGCCAGTAATCCTCTTGGTGAGGTACTTCTGTGGTCTTTCCAGCTGCTGCAGGTGTCTTCTAAGGTACATTCCAAATGGGACATTGTACTCTATGATGGGTCTGATGAGTGATGAGTAGAGGGGCACAATAACCTTTTTTGTTCTAGATGCAAACCCTTTTGTGATTAGGTGGGCCACACAGAAGGATTTTCTAACCACCCTGGCAATATGATTACCAAAGGAGATATTACTATCTACTTGGGTCCCCAGATCCCTTTTTACATTTTCTGTATTTAGGGGACTGCCATGTATGTGGTAGATCACAGATACTTTTTTTTTCCAAAGGGGATGACTATGCACTTTTTGGCATTTAGCTTGAGGCCATGATTTTGACACCAGGTATCCATCTCAGTGAGATCCTTTTGGAGGATGTCTGTATCAGCTGGAAAGTCAGTTATGGCCCCCAGTTTGCAGTCATCTGCGAACTTGGGCAGCCATAGTCCTCCTATACTTGCCTGTACCTCTGAGAATAATATACTGAACAGGAGGGGTCCCAGGACTGAGCCCTGGGGGACGCCACTTGTAACTGGTTTAGAGGCAGACCTAGAGCCTGCAGCTCTCACCATTTGGGTTCTATCCGTGAGCCAATTGGCAACCCATCTTGTGATGTATGGGTTTATGTTCAGGCTGGTGAGCTTGTCTATAATACCAGAATGGAGAATGGTTTCAAAAGCCTTTGCGAGGTCTATGTAGGTTGTGTGAACCTCCTTTCCCTTGTCTAAAGCCTTGGTAACTTCTCAAAAAAGTCCACCAGGTTTAGGAGGCATGATCTGCCCTTAACAAAGCCAAACTGGGTAGGGTCCAATGTTTGAAGATTCCCAATGTCTCTGTTAATGAATTCCATGATGATGCGCTCCATAGCCTTGCAGACCAGGCTAGTCAGGCTTATAGGGTGATAGTTCCTGGGGTCTGTTGTGACTCCACCTTTGTGGAGCGGGATAACTGTTGCTGTGCACCACTCTATGGGTACGTAGCCTGTAGAGAGGCTGAGTTTGAACAGTGCTTTTAGGTGAGGGGTTAGTTCATTTTGGAGCTTGTTTAAGACACAGCCTGGACACCATCTGGTCCCATTGAAGCTGTATTTTTGGCTTTGGATAGGGCTGTTTTAACCTGTGTGTCAGTGATTGCTGGGGCACTACATTCTTCTGGTATGGTTATCGACCCTTTAGGGAGTGAGAGGGGGTGAAGTTTGCGCTAAACCTGTCTGCCAGAATGTTGGCAATATCAGTCGGTTAAGTGTATTTTGTGCCATTCTGCACAAACACAGAGCAGATCTGAGAGTTCTTGACATAGCTAAAGAACAATTTGTGGTTATCTTTGGAGTCCATGGCAATTTTTCTTCCGAAGCTTGCCTTGGATGATTTTATGAGGGACAGTAGTTTCTTGCTGATACTGATCAGGGATGTCTTTCCTTCTTGGGATTTTACTCTTTTCTGCACTAGTTACCTCCTTCTATTGTATAGCTTGTTTATGGCAGGGGTCCACCAGACTGGCTTCCTTTTCTTAGAAGAGTGAGTCTTGGTTCTGTTTGGGATAGCAGGATTCATGCATTCTTGTAGGTGCTCATAGAGTGCCATTGTAAGGGATTCAGCAGCTTGGACAGTGTTGTCTTTTAGCATGGGGGCTATGAACCTTTCCACCTCAGTCTTAAGTAACTTGAAGTTTGCTTTTGAAAGGTTTTTCATGGTGGTTTCCTTGATTGGGAGTGGGGGAGGAATGTGGATATTCAGAGTGATTAGTCTATGGTCTGCTCTAACCAGCAAGGGTTTGACCTCCTGTGTAGAACACCTTTCGCTCATGCTGATGATGACCAGGTCAAATATGTTCTCACCTCTGGTGGGGGCATTGACCAGTTGATCCAGGGTGTTCAAGTTTATAAATTCTAGGAAGCCTTGGGCAAGGGAGTTAGTACTTGAGTAGTTCTCCCAGTTAGTGTTTGGGTAATTGAAATCACTCAATACTAGGGCATTTGGTAGAACCTTCACATTTTCCAGTGTCTCCAGAAACATGGAATGGGGGGTCCTGGGTCATGGTGGGTGATCTGTAGCAAGCTACAATTTGAATTGCAGTTTTGCCTGTTGTTAGTTGCACATGGATGATCTCTTACACATTGTGCTGTACCACTAATCTGGAGGTGTGGGTATCCTTGATGAATATGGATACACCCTCACCTTTTGTGTTTCAGTCCGGGTTCTGTGTCCAAAAAGTATGGTATGAGTTATAGTCTGGTAGTGCTGGGGTGCTCTCTGGAGCCTTAAACTAGGTTTCTGTTACTGCACAGATATCGATGTTCTCCATACTGAGGAGTGCCTCGAGTGCATGCATTTTGAGTTTTAGACTTCTGGTGTTGAGTAGCATTACCCTCAATTTTTGGTTACTTGTGCTATTTATGGTGGTGGGTTTGTCTTTTGAGTCTTGCCTAAAAACTGCACTATGGGGTCGGCAAAAGCATTGGCCAGTATTCGAAAGTCTAAGGGTGACAGGTGCAAGCCATCTCTTGTGAAGCAACATGGCTTATCGAGCATGTCATCCCAGGTGGACAGATACTGGATCCCCTTTGAATGACACCAGAAACTTAGCCAATTGTTGAAATTGATCATTTTTCTTTATACTGTGGCATCATTCTTGATGAGGGCAGGATGCTACTCAGGGTCAGGGTCATACCAGCCTGGGCTACGTGATCAGAGAGCTCTTCCATGTCTCTTTTCATGTAGTCCAGGGAGGTACGTCTCAGGTCATTCACACCAACATGGACAATGACAGAGTCATATTTTTACTTGTTCTGGAGTGACCTGAGTGCTTGTGTTATGTGGCGGATCCTGGCACCCGACAGGCAGCTAACTGTAACCTTCCCTTTGTCCAGCCTAGTTAGTGGGACATCAGTATGCCTGACTATAGCATTGCCTATTATTAGTGTGTTGGGTATGTTATTTTGCCTTAAGGGCTGTGATTGTATGGCACACTGATTATGTGAATTATGTGTTTCATGGTTTGTAATGGGCTGTGGAGGTTGCTTGGATGTCTGCTTTGGAGGCCTCTGTTGCTTTTGCAGATTTTTATTTAGAGCCTCTGAGTACATTTTCGTGTATTTATGTGTGTTATTTGCCGGTGTTGGTTTAATAGGTTTATGTGAGACTGGTAGTGTGTTGCAAGTATTTTCCTTCTCCTCTTTACTGTCAGTTCCAGTCTTGGGTTGATAGAGCTTTTCCTCCAGTTTG
Organism: Protopterus annectens; assembly: GCF_019279795.1. Taxonomy (NCBI): domain Eukaryota; kingdom Metazoa; phylum Chordata; order Ceratodontiformes; family Protopteridae; genus Protopterus; species Protopterus annectens. The sequence goes on along the minus strand of NC_056730.1, from coordinate 841,334,682 downwards.
GCTGTATAATTGCATCTCTTGCATATATTAGTGTTTGCTGTTAGGAGGAGAGGGTTGTCTGTGTACATGAGGCAGTTGTAACATTGCCTCAAAATACCCAGATTCACCAGTTGGACTGGAAAGTACACCTGAAACTGCCCTTTAGACATGCCTGAATAGGTAAAGTGAGCTGTTTTACTGATTAGCTGGTAGGGATGAATAGAGAGTCTTGTTCTTCTGGACAGTATAGAGGCTCTTGTGCTAGGGTTAATTAGTGCCTGCTATAAGTTTTGAGCAAGTGCTGGGCTGTGAAATGAATGGCTTGAGTGCTTAAGTTGAACGTTTGTCTAGTTCCAAGGTAATAATTGAAGAGCAGACTTTGTGGAGCTGGGAATAGTTTAACCCTTGCTAACTGGCACTGCCTGGTGCGCAAAACCATGCAAATGCGATTTTTATAGCAGGGAAATGAAAGAGATAGAAATTAGCCCAAAATAGCCAATAAACTACTAACTTCTGGGCTACAGCAAATAAGGCGCACACATTTCAGAAAGAAACAGATCAAATAAACAGGCACAATAAGCCTTTAACCAGAAATTCCCAGCTCAGAAGGGCAGAAGCTAGCCTCTCCTCTCACAAGAGTGCAGACTACAAACCTTTTTAATATAAAATAACTGGCCTGAAGCCCAAGTGCTTAAACTAGAACTAATGCACTTTTAGAATAACAGGCACTGAGCCTTCAATCAGTAATCCCCAACTTAGAATGATGTAAGCTACCTGTCCTGCCACAACAATGCAGTCCACAAACCTTCTTAATGTAAACCAACTGGTTTGAAGCCCAAGTGCTTAAATCAAAAGGCTTAGAATAACAGTTACAATGTAATCAAGCTACTACCAAACAGTAATAACTGCAGCAGAATAATAAAATTGAGTACTTTTAAGAAGAAACACAAGCAAAATAAGGTAATAAAGTGGGAAGAAACACAATTACAGTAAAAGCAGATGAATAAAGTGCAATTTTTATTTTTTTATATATATAACAATAGAAAACGAGCAAACTGATTTAAACAAATTATCCAATTAACCAGTAAAAAAACTCAAAACTGAGCCCTGTATGACCAGTTCTGCTGTATGGTACAGAAACACAGGCAGTGGTATAACCAGTACTTCTGTATGGTACAGAAACACAGGCATTGGTGTGACCAGTGCTACTGTGTGGTACAGAAACACAGCCAGTGGTGTGACCAGTACTACTGACCAGTACTACAGTATGGTATACAAACATAGGCAGTGGTGTTACCATTTCTACTGTATGGTACACAAATATAGGCAGTGGTGTGACCAGCACTGCCTATATTTGTGTACCATAAAAATATAGGTAGTGGTATGACTTGCACTACTGTATGGTACACAAACATAAGCAGTGGAACCACAGTAGCTGAGGAAGCTTGAAGTGATGGAGATGATGCGTTTGAGTGTGTAGAAGGATATGCATTGTGGGACGGATGCAGAAGTGAGGACATTTGAGCAGAAGTCAGTTTAGCCCTAATTGCAGAGAAGATAAAGGAGAACAGTTTTTGGTGGTTTTGTGATGTTCAGGAAAGTAAAATACAATTTGGTGAAGAAGGTTTGAGAGAAACAGGAAGGAAGCAAGAGGAGACGAAGACACCCAACCAAGAGGGATGGCTGGATTGCATGACAGAATACCTGTGACTGTCGGGTATGGCTGCCAAAAAAATAGTAAAGCAGCCATAAATAAAAAAAAGTCCTGACAGTTTAAGTAACCCTCTGATCCCTTGTTAAAGTGGGAACAATGTGCTGATGACAATAACGACTTTCAACTACACAGTAATGCTTTAATTGTTTCATTTCATTTACCCTGGCAGTTCTGATGCATTATATATCATTTGTTGCTTAAATTGTTACAAAACGAATTAATTTTCTACATCAAAATAAAGATATGCCCGCTTATAAAAAGTTCAAGCTTTCTCTTCTTAATAGTGTTCAAAGGGTGTTTCAGCTGGTGTTCTAGAAAATGTAATTGAACCGGTTTTAAATCATATGTCCTTTTAATTATAAGATGACAGTGCTGAGTGGAATTTCAGTAAATGTTGTCTGGTTTGCTTCTTTTTGTCATTGTTTTTTTTTTCTTCTTTTTCAATTCCACTTGTTATAAAGGTTTTTAGTCCTAACAGGTGTTCTTTTACTTTAGACATCATAATCTGACTTCTACTTAATTTCAAAATTCTCAGTTCCAAGACTTCATCCTTGACCTTGAGAAAGTCATATAACCAGACAGAGTTTTGGAGAAATAGGAAACTTAGGCTAGGCTTCACAATGGTTTTATTGCCTGATAGCTACTTATAAATTATTATGTTGTAAACAGATCATATTATTTTATTTATTTATTTGTTTACATTGGTTTACTGTGAAAGTGCAGCTGGGCAATAACTTGTTTTCAGCACCGGCCCAGGGCGAAAACTTCCAAGATATTACATGAAAGCAAAACCAGTACAATACAGCAAATATTAGCCTTTCATATGAATTGTCATTTCTACAAGCACAAAATAAAATACTTGTAAAGGTTGTCATTTATGCACGTATAACATAATACAATATACTACAGAGTAATCTAAGAAATAGTAAGACTGTCTGATTAGAGAACTAAGCTTAATTTGTTTACATTATAAGAGGTGAAACAAGCATGAAAGAAGCAAATGTGTGATAAGCAGATAAAATACAAGGCTTCAAAATAGATAAGAGAGAGGGTAGTTAGTTAAGAAAAAGGATTATTAATAAGTTGAGAGAGTGCCACAGATCAAAGAGCAGGTGAAAGAAAGATTAGTAAAGAAAGGAATTATTTGTATATAAGAGAAGATAAAGTGTGTATAAAGTTATTACAGAAAAATATATTTACAAATTACAAATAAGTATTTGGAGGATATGTACTTTGGCAGCAAAGCAAATGATTACTTTTTTTAGCCTTGGAACAGAAAATCGTGGTATGGAAGGGAAGCAGGATAGTAGGTCAGAAAAATGAAAAATGATTATAGCTGTAGAAAGTGCAGGGAGAAGTGGTTGTGTCAGACATAAAACAGTTGTTAGAATGTGAAGGTGGCGTAAAAGAGAAAAATGTATTATAGGATGGGACTAGCCTGATGTGTTGAATGATCACAGCCAGGAATTAGGAAATATTTATTTATTGACATTTGGTTACTGGGATGCTCCACTGGGCTAAAACTGGGCCATTTTCAGTGGAGGCCCGAGGAGAAAAGCTCCACAAATGTAACATTTGACAGTATTTAGATAAACAGTGTAGAACAATTTTTAAGAAAGTTTTAGCTTCTTAATGCTCCAAAAACATAAAACATTTGATAATTATATAATTAACAGTGTAGAACAATTATTTAAAAAGTTTTTGCTTCTTAAAGTGAGAAAGCTGATATGTATATAGACTATTTAAGGTTTTTAAATATGGTCTTATACCTCTTACTACCTGAAACAGTAGTACTGCTTTCTGAGGCCAGGACTAGCCAGTTTTTATTTTTTCTTTCATCTAGCCTCGATGCCTGTTAACCTTATGTGACTGCTGTGAAACATGAAGCATCTATCCCTATCCAGCAGCAGCAGAACTATTGTGTCATCCCTGCCATTCAGAAATCCCTGTCTGCTAACATTCCTCCAGTCTTCCTAAATGACCAGCAAGTGTTACAGTCTACATGACCCATCTAAGGGGTGGCTCTGTCCAGCATCTGTTTAGTCCATCTCTTTCCAGTTAGTTCTGCAGTAATCAAGTATCTAAATGGTGAACTGAACCAGAATCTTTACAGACAGGTGCCTTCAACTGCTTACCAAGGATTAAGAATTTTCAGTTTTTGTAATATTTTTCTTTTTTGTAACTATCTACATTATCCATATTTCTAAACCAAATTTAGTTTAGAGAGCAGAAAAAAACATAAGGCATACTTACACAACAGATTAATAATGATAATACCAGAATTGTTTTCACTGAATCTGTTATTTTTGTCATTGCATCTTTTGGCATTATGAGATCTTGGCATAACTAAGACCATTCAAGCCACATATTTGTCAGTGCCAAATGGTAAATGATTCATGTTACACAAGTAAAAAACTATTTAACATAGCCTTTAATAAAAGGGACAGGGCAATCACAAAAAATTGGGATGGGATGAAAATACCAAATTACCTTGTGTACAATACTGAAAAGTTGTATGACAAAGCAACTTTTTAAAAATGGGCAAAGATCTATACTTGCATTTTTAAAGTGCAGTGTTCTCACTCTAATACTGGAGATTCATGTATTAATGTGAAATGTGAAAAATATTTTACCAAAACTCACTACTAAAAATTGAAATTTTCCTAATGGGAATATTTCAGAATTCCTGGGTTTTGTTTATTGCAAGATAAATGTGAGCTATGAGGATATAAAGGCTTTATAGTCTGTCTTAAAACAACTAAAACAGCTGAGCTGCAACAATGAGCAACAACCTCAGAGTTATTGTTTTAGGGACTGCAGGGTGTGTGTGTGTGTGTGTGTGTGTGTGTGTGTGTGTGTGTGTGTGTGTGTGTGTGTGTGTGTCCTCATTCTTTTTAATCTCTACAAATGTTTTGAGTTTCTGATACAGTGACAGTAGCAGGCCCCATTCCTTCATCAGGTTACTATAAACGTTCTTGATGTTTGCAAAGAGTGCTCTTCCCAGAACCTGGAACATACTCTAAATCAATTCCTTTGTCGGTTCATATAATACAAGTACTGGTAGCATATTTAAATTTGCTTGCACTGTAAATAGTTTATTATTAGACCTGTTGCTCCCAATACTAGTGTAACTCCTTGGGTGTCTTTTTTTCTACATTGCTGTTATTTCTGCTTTACAAATCTAGTTTAAAACTTTGTGTCTCTCAGTATGCAAGACACTATAATCACTGGGTGTAGTTATTTCAATAGCTTGCTCTGCTTTTTACCTTTATATTGACTAAAATATCTGTTTTTTTTATCTATTTTCTTATCTGTTGGTACTGGGTGATTCCTGTGATCTAAACATCATCATTGTTGGTAATGCTTTTGTGGTTCATGTTTCCAATGCTTCTCATCTAAATCAGTATTGTAGTGTTTGCACAATCCCCTTTCCAATAGTCTTGCCACATATTTTTCCTTTCAGTATACAGACCCTCAACCATGAATAAATTGCAACCAGCAATGAGATATGCAACTGTTTCCAGTTCTGTTTTATAAAACCTATACCCGTCTGTTGCTCCCACTCGTTCATTAGACTTTTTAAACTGATGTGTATGTAGCCCACTGTCTTGTGTACTAGTATTAGTCATTCATATTTTAAATGTGTCTATCCTTAACCATTTCTGCATCAAATGTTGATCAGCATCTGATCTCTATGCCTGCCACTATATATGTTTGTTTTCCTTTCTCTCTCTCTCTCTCTCTCTCTCTCTCTCTTTTTTTTTTTTAGTCTCTGGTTTTTGTTCACTTTTGGTTTGATTTCCATTCCCACTCTTTTCTAAAATACTTCTAATAAACTAATCAAAGATGCCATCTCAGGCTTCTTCTCTTCATGTTTTAGAACTTTCACTATGTTTGGGTCTGATGAGGTCAGAAAAACCTATACAGTCCCATGACTGCAGACATATAAATGCAATCAGTTATAAGGGGTCCCATTCTTTCTTCAGATCATAAGTTATATAATCTCGGTATGGCCTAATTTTTATGTATCATTTGATAAGCATAAAACATTTTCTTATTTTCTTCTCAAATTGACTCAATGTTGTTTGGGCACAGTCAGTTATATCAAAGCTATATGTTAGAACAGGACGAGCAAATTGATTTGTAGTGTGGACTTTATTCCTAGATATCAAGACATTTTTCAATATTAGGTTTAGACTTCTAAAGTTTTACTTACTAAACTTTGTTCTCATTTGTTCATATTTTATTGCTGACACTTTATATATTCCCATATATTTATACAGTAATCCAGCTTAAATTCCTTTATTTCACATTCTCATCCAAGGTTGATATTTTCTTTGTTTTGCAGATTTTCATTATAAATGTTGTTTTTGGACATTTAACAAAACCAAATGTCATTCTTATGTCATTTGAGAAAGTTAGAACTATCTGTAGTTGTGCTTTCAGATCCTTATCTGATGAATTCTACAATTTTAAATCATTCACAAAAAGCAGATAAGACATTTTTAAACAAGGCTGATTTCTGGAAGTTAAGCTGTATCCTTAGCCTAATATATTAAGTAAATAGGCTAATGTGTTAATATGAAGACCACCACTGGACTAATAATCAAGGAACCTCAGTCCTCACCACTGGCAACTGTGGGGGACGTACACTGAGAGGATGACAAGGTACACACACAGTATTTCCAGATGCGGCGCTCTGCATTACATGCAGTTTCCCTTAAGATCACAGAGAGACCACTCTCAGTACGGGGCTGGTTTCTACCTCTTTCTCCAGATTCCTAATAAGACACTACACTGGCACAGCTATAGAGTTCAGATCTCAGCTAAGTGGTCAAGACACGACCTCCAGCAGCCCCTCCGTCCAAACAATGCTTTGTGTCCCTGAAAAGTAGCTGACACACATACTCTTTGAGGTTTGATTTGTATACACACACACACACACACACACACACACACACACACACACACACACACACACACACACACACACCTGGGAAAGGCTGGCACAGATTTACTAGCTATGCCCACATTTACCCAGACGATAAGGTAGTTATCACTGCCACCAGCCAGCTACTTATCAGCTAATTTAAGGCCCTTAACAAAGGATGTCCAATCTTACTGAGTAATGTTATTATTAATACAAATGGTAGTTTGACCAAGAGTAAGGCTATTAGGAGTGGGCCACACTGTCACCAAATAAATATGCAAGTACTCTCAGAACTTAAATCCCTCTATACTGATCAACCACAATGAAATGTTTAAATATATTTAATAGTAAGTAATAAAATAACAAGACAATACTAAATATATATTTACAGTGACATCAGAGTTCAAAATCACAAGAAATATATAAAACAACATTGCAGGACAGTCTCAAATTAATAAAGACAAACATTACACTACACTTCACTATATTCCTGACTAAATCTAAGAGAATTACAATAACCTAGAAACTCACTTAAGAGCAAGGCAGATGTGGTGAATGGTTCTTGATTTTGTCAGGTCCAAAACAGAATGCAGAATGCTCAGTCCAAGAGAGTTCTCAAATTAATATCCCAAATATTGCCGCGGGGATAACTGGCAGACATCATTTCTTGTCATCTGACTCTTTCCCAGGTGAAATCCCCACTTCTGGAAGCTAGCAGTATTTAGTATCAACCTGTAAAAATACACAGATGAGGGATTTTCCTCAGATCTTTCGCACATGCTGGAAGTCATAAAACAATAAAACACTTCCAAGACAATACAGCAAGTTCCCTTGTTTTAGACATTGTGTCTCCTTGCTGCACTGAAGCTGAAAGATATCATCTGTTATTGCGTAGCCATAAAGTAATTTAATTTCCGCTATTTTTTCTGAAGTTTTGCTGGACTGAATTTAACTTCCTGTGTTCCAGTTTCCACTGTTAAAATATATACCTTTAAACAGTTACAATAGTGGATGTAAATTTTTGTTCTATTCCAGTAGGGCATGCTGTGGTTACATTTTAAGCAGGAACACCTTATAAAATATCTTTTCAATGCACATGTTTGTACAAAACTAGTTTGATATACACATGGCATACTGTTCTAATACAGTTGTAACACAAGCATCTTATATGAATCATGTTGACATCCACAAATGACATATAATCCTTTACAAAATTCCAGATAGTTGTGCTAGCAGTATTTCCTTTGTCACACTTCTTCCACCTTGAAGACTCAAGCTAGTTTTTCAAGTGACCTCTGAGAAACAGTGCTTGACAGGAATGGGCCTGTTTGGGAATACATTACCCCATTCTCTGTCTTGAGATTCCAGCTCCCTCATCATTGCTGAACCCAGTACAAGGCTGCACTGTCCTATCATATCCCTGCAACTCTAGGCTCCACCATAGTAATTTGTGATCTTCCTGGCTGGCTGTCTATAGCCATAGATCCCCCTCAGACTCCTCCTGTCTTCTACTGCAAATACTTAGCACCTGGACCTCCCTATCACCATATGGTTTCATCATGTTAACATTGTGCTCCTGCCTCCTGCTTAGCAGTTCTACCATGTAATTAATAGCACTGACCTCCCTTACCAATTTAAAGGGTCCCTTCCAAGCTGCCTCCAGCTGGTTGTGTCTGACAGGAATGAGAACCATAACCTGCTGCCCCACAGCATATTCTCTAGCTCGAGCATTCCTGTCATACCAGACCATTTTCTGCTGTTGGGCTTCTGCCAGGTTCTCCTGGGCCAAGCCCATGAGTTCCCTGAGCCTTGCCTTGAGGATTAGGACATATGACACAACAGACTCCTTTTGGAATTCACACTCACCTTTGCAGTCATTGCAAACCAAGTATAGATCTCCCCTCACCCAGTGCACATACAGCAACTCAAAAAGTGAAAAACCTGTGGATTCCTGGGGCAAATCTCTAAGCAAACAGATGGGAGATATTTGTCCCACCCCCTCTTAAACTGGTCTGCAAATGCTGGTAGCATTGTCTTTATTGTAGAGTTTAACCTCTCCACAAGACCATTACTATGGCAGTGGTAGGTAGTGGTCTTTAGGTGCTTCACCCCACACTGCTCCCACAGACAAGCCAGCAGGTCTGACATGAAATTGGCACCACTGTCAGCCAGTATTTCTTTTGGGAAACATTTCCTGCTGAAAGTCTCTAACAAAGCATTTGACACTTTTTCTGTCTCAATGCAAGACAAAGCCACCACCTTGTGGTATGTAGTAGTACTATCACTAGGATATACTTCTTCCTTGTGGAACATGGGGTACTCAGAGGCCCCACAGTATTCATAGCTACCCTCTGAAATGGCTCCTCAATCATAGGCAAAGGCACCAAAGGAACTTTGACCTTGTCTCCTGCCTTGCCTACCATTTGGCACTGCTCACTGGTCCTGCAGTACCCTGTTACATCTCTGGAAATCCCAGGCCAATAAAAGTTCTGCATACTGTGTCTCTTTGTATGCTTTATGCCCATATGGCCTGCAAAGGTAATGTCATAGGCTATGGCTAGACGTGCCAGATGGTAGGGTTTCTGCACTAAAAACTGCTGTATTCTCTCATCCTCTAGCTCTCCCCTCAGGGGGTCCACTTTCTATACAGTAACCTTTGTCCTAGTATACAGATTCTCCCTTTCCTTGAGAATCAGGTACATCATTGGCTACCTTATCAAGCCTTGTAATGTAGGGTCTGAGAGCTGAGCCTGTCTCAACTCTCTCTTTGAAACCCTTCCCATCTTCCCTTCCACAGGAAGTCTGGTATCCTCTAACAATGGTGGCTCACTGTCAGCCTGGGTACTACTTCTCACCTCTGCCCTTGCAGTCACTCTGTCCAGGGAAATATCAGTGCCCACAAGCAGCTGTCACTCACCTTCAGGCTTACTGCTACAGGGTATCTCTCTCTCATAAGTAACCGCCTCACCAGTCCTGGCTTCAAGTGTGCAGTCTGTCTGGTTCCCCAAGGCTACTACAACCATATGATTGCCACCAAGCCTGACTGCATGTAACTGCATGCACACAAGGTACTGCATTATCAAAATCATTCCCTATCAGAACATCTGCGGGGATATCTTCAAACACACCTAGTTGCTTGCTTTCTTTTCCACCCTCCCAGTCAAGGTCAACCCTAGCCAAAGGTATTTGAAATGGGTTCTCTCCTAAAGCTCTGACTGGGGTAGACTACCCAAGCAAGTAGTGCTCCTCTTTAACCATTGCAGGCTTTACAATGGTTAGGTCAGAGGCTCTGTCTATTTTAGCAGTGGCCTGTTTTCCATCTACTAAGATAAGAGATAACCTCTTGTGGTAGTTTTGTACCCTTGTTGTCTCCAGACAACTTACTGCTGGCATTCTGTCATTCCCAGTTACTGGCTCTCCTCATTTGTTCTCCACCTTGACTCTGTGGATATCTATATGATACATGGCCCCACTGGTTACATTTAATACAGTTAACCCTTGACACTGGCCATGTACCTGAGCTAGTGGTTTCCCCTGTTACTGGCAGACCCTGTTTTGACAGTTTAGACTGCCCATCATAGGCTCCCTTAAACCCATGAGCAGCACTGGGTGTCCCTTTCCTGTGCAGTGATGCCCTGCTTGCTAGGTGTAGGTCTTCCTTTTTCCCCAACTCATCTGCAGTATTGAATTCCCTATCTACTAACAGATTCTCATGTCCTCAGGCAAAATACTAAGGGCTTGTTCCTTCACCAAAAGGTTTACCAGCCCTTCAAAAGTGGTGACCTGGCACCCACTCACCCATCTATGAAAATAAGTGCTTACCTCAACAATATATTGACACACACTTTCATCTGCATTGCGTCTATACTCACAAAACTTTTTCTGGAAGCTTCAGGTGTTAAAGTAAAACACTCTAGTAAACAACTTTTAACAGTATTATAATTTAATCAATCAGTATCAGACAATTTAAAAATCACAGTTACAGCTTTACCATGGGGTAAGGGGATAAGGAATCATACCCACAGCCCTTGGTCAACATTATACTGTTTACAAACTCTTCCAGACATATGAATAAAACTATAAAAATTATCACCCTCTGTAAATTGTGGAGGAAATCTACTGACCTTTATTACTTCTGGGATTCAGTTACTCCCTTCCTCATTAACTCCATGACCCTGGTGAAAAGTCAGCATCTCCATTTCATGTTGCCTCTGTCTCTCATTTTTTTGGCTTCCAGATATCTCAGTCTCTCTGCTGATTCCAATGCCATCTGTTTTTTTTTTTCAGCCTCCAAATGCTGCAGTCTCTTTGCTAATTCTAGTTCCAACCATTTGGCCTCCAGTTCAAGTCTCTTTAACTCCACAGGGATTTTTAAGTTCTCTGAAGCAAGGTTGAACTGTCCATTTTCTGAGAGTTGTACATCCCCAAGGCCATCCTGGTTGTTCTCCTGGTTGTTGGTCTGTGATGCAGCTGTGACTAAGGCTGCAGTCATTTGTGCTTTAGTCAGGCTGGAATGCACCAGTTCTATGGCTTGGCATTTCTCAGCCAACTGGTTCCTTGTCAGCTTGCCATTCTCATCTGCTGACTTACTTTCCTACCCTCCCTGACTAACTAAGCTAACAAAAAGATAAATAAAACTATTGTGATATGAAACTCTGAATGTTCACTCTGTGGCTGCTTGAGAGTACAAACACCTTCTTTAGTGATCATTGTTTACAGGCTACAGGAATTCAATATCCACACCACTGAATCTCAGTATATGATGTGGTGAACCCACCACTACTCGCCAGTAAATATGTGATGCCCCACCACTGGGCCAGTAATCAAGGAGCTTCAATCCTCACCACTAGCAACAGTGTGGGATGTAAACTGAAAGGATGACAAGGTACATGCACAGTATTTCCAGATGCAGCTGTCTGCATCAAGTGCAATTTCCCTTAAGAGCACACAGAGACACAGTCAGTCCAGGGCTGGTTTCTCCGTCTTTCTCTAGATCCCCAATAAAACTCCCCATTGGCATAGCTATAAAGTTGAGATCTCAGCTGAATGGCCAAGCCAAGACCTCCAGCACCCTTTCTGTCCAACCAGTGTTTCATGTCCCTGACCAAGTAGCTGACACACACACTCTTTGAGGTTTGATTTATAACACACACCTGGGAAAGGCTGGCATAGGTTTACTAGCTATGCCCCCTTTTGCCCAGACTATAAGGTAATTATTGCTGGCACCATCCAGCTCCTTATCAGCTACTTTAAGGCCCTTAACAAAGGGTGTCAGTCTTACTGTGTAATGTTACTATTAATACAAATGGTAGTTTGACCAAGAATAAGGCTATTAGCAGTGGCCCACAGTTTCACCAAATAAATATGCAAGTACTCTCAGAACTTAAATATCTCTATACTGATCAGTCACAATGAAAGGTTTAAATATATTTAATAATACATAATAAAAGAACAAGACAATACTTAATAAATATTCACAGTGATGTCAAGAGTTCGAAATCACAGGAAATATTTAAAACAACATTGCAGGACAGTCTCAAATAAATAAAGAAAAACATCTAAACTATACTTCACTATATTCCTGACTAAATCTAAGAGAATTATTATAACCTAGAAAATTAATTAAGAGCAAGGCAGATGTGGTGAATGGTTCTTGATGTTCTCAGGTCCAAAACAGAATGCAGAATGCTCAGTCTAAGAGAGTTCTCAAATTAATATCCTAAATATTACTGTTGGGATAACTGGAATAATGACATAATTTCTTGCATCTGACTCTATCCCAGGTGAAAAACCCAATTCTGGAAGCTAGCAGTATTTAGCATTTGCCTCTAAAAATACATAGACAAGGACTTTGTGTCAGATCTTCAGCACATACTGGATGTCATAAAACAATAAAACTTCCAAGACAATACAGCCAGTTCCCTTGTTTTAGACATCGTGTCTCCTTGCTGCATTGAAATTGAAAGATATCATCTTTTATTGCATAGCCATAAAGTAATTTAATTTCAGCTGTGTTTCTGAAGTTTTGCTCGACTGAAGTTAACCTCCTGTGTTCCAGTTTCCATTGTTAAAATATGTACCTTTAAACAGTTACAATGGTGCATGTATATTTTTGTTCTATTCCAGTAGGGCATGCTGTGATTGCATTTTAATCAAGAACACCTTTTAAAATATCTTTTCAACAGACATGTTTGTATAAACCTAGTTTGATATACACGTGACATACAGTTCTAATACAGTTGTAACACAAGCATCTTATATGAATCATGTTGATATCAACAAATGACATATAACTATTTACAAAATTCCAGATAGCTGTGTTGGCATTATCTTCCTTTGTCACACTTCTATGTACAGTGGATATAAAAAGGAAGAGTGGGCGAATATTACCAAGTCAAGATGTGCCATGCTGATAGACTCCAAAAAGACTGGATGCTGTAATTAAATCCAAAAGTGCTTCAACAAAGTATTAGTTTAAGGGTGTACCCACTTATGCAACCAGCTCATTGTACATTTTTTTATTGTTTTATACATTTCCCCCTAACAGATTTTTTTTTTTCAATTGAATTGTACAGGTTACAGGTCACATTAAAGGTGGGAAAAGTTTTGAAATTATTTATTGTGGTCTCAATTTTTATATATCATAAAAACCTGGCATTTTAACAGGGGTGTGTACACCTTTTAAATCCACTGTAAATTATGTTGATATTCACAAATCATATATAATTATTTTCAACATTCCAGATAGCTGGGCTGGCAGTGTCTCATTTGTAATAAAGAATCAGCTGGGAACATCCCTTTTTGAAATTGTGTCCCTGCAATAATAATTTGCCCTTTATCAGGAGACAGTTGTACAGTGGTTTGCTGCTGCTTCATGGTTAGTGCAGTGTAACTGATCAACAGAGGGTGGATCTTATACATCTCCAAACATTCAATTATCCATGAATACTGGATACTGTCTTTTTTTTGTAATTTATTCAAGACATACTTAGATTCTTCCCATTTGTACAACATTGATCCTTTGTTCCATATGATTTTCTTTTATTGTCTTTTTATTCTGTTGCATTGATCAAAATGTTTTCTAGATGCTGTATAAACTCTGTCTGCATCACTTCCAGTATATAGGTTATACATTTTTGGAAGGCAAGTTATTGGACTAGTTCTTAGACTGGCTTGTGGGTTCACTCTGAAGGGGAAATATAATTTTTCCTGTTGTTAACCAGGTTGGTGTCTTTTTGGGATGTGTATATAAGTGATTTGTTTTATATCTCTATATTAGAGCTTCTTGGTGTTTCTCTTAACTCTTCTATGCATTTATCATCATTGTTATGATTGATAGGTTCTTAAACAGCTGTTACAAAAGTAACTATTTCTTCTTTTTGGTGGTGTTTCATTTGCTGTTGCTTTTTTCCCCAGTTCTTAAAAAATGTTTTTGGGCAATCAGTGAATTACTTATTGAGTACTTTTATCTGCATATCTACTAAGCTGTTCTGCTTGGCTGATATTTTTACTTTTCGCTGAAAATAGTGAACAGTAAATCCTTGTTTGTTTTGGTAGTGTGTGTTGCTTTTACCACCTTATATTTCACAGAATTGTTGATGACCTGTTCCCATTGCTTTATTCTTCTTAGAGTAATATTTCTTGTTTAACAGCTTTATAATTTTCTGTAATCAATGCTACCTTTCCTTCCTTTTTTGTGATAACAATTTTAGCTGCACAGTAGTATGTCCTATGTATTTGTGCTACATCACATGAATTTATCTTAATAGTCCCAATTATAGTGTTCATCTGTTTTACTAGTTTTTTTTTTGGTGGGGGGGGGTCTTATTTATTTTCTGTAGTATATTTCATATTGTTGGATCTATGCAGTCTCTTTCATCCTTCATATATTAGTCCATCTCTACTAAATCAAGTGGGTCTTCATTAAGGTCATTTTCTGCTGGACTAAGAACATCTTCTTTGTGCTTTGTTTTCTACTCTTGTAAGTTATCCCGTAATCCATAACCATGTGTGTGTGTGTATGTGTGTGTGTGTGTGTGTGTGTGTGTGTGTGTGTGTGTGTGTGTGTGTGTGTGTGTGTGTGGGAGGGGGGGGGCAGTCATCTCTTATGTTTTCGTGTCTTACGATATTTTTTTCTTTCCTGACATCTTTAAGGGACCAGTAAAGAAAAATCAGTTTTATATGAGTGAGACTCCAATGTAATTTTAAGCAGATAAAGAGACTTGCTTTACTTCAGTTTACTTTTTTCATAAATAATGAAATGTTCATCAAATTTTAATCATGACAAAAAAACGGAAGATGCAAACACTTGTATGACTTGAAACTAGACCATGGCACAAATATTAGGAGAGCTATTTTTTGTAATTCTGAGCATTAAAAAAAGTTGGATTCAGAAATGGCAAACTGATTAAATAATGTTATAAAGTAGCTGAGCTCATTAGATCACAAAAGGGAGTTCAGTATACATTTAGGCCCAAGTAATGTCAATTTGCTTTTCTAGAGTCACTTTTGAAAAAGTACTGTGTTTACAGACAGGCACTTGAACCATTTCCAGGAACAAAATGTCTCCATTCCCTTCATAGTCTCATGGAAAACAACACCTTTCATTTTTCTTTTTATAAAATGAAGACAAAAAAGTTTCCCATGAAAGTTACAGTGATAGCATGCAGCATTCACAATGGAGAAGTAAGTGTAGCAGTAAACATCCCAGAGCACATGGCTAATACATCTAGTAAACCTTTACTGTTGTCTTGTTTCTTCACAATTAATATTTCAGTTACCAAGCTATGACAAAACATCATTACAGCAAAGTGCTACCCTTTTCTCATAGTATGACGATTTGGCCAAGGAGTGTTGTCACTGCAATGAAAGGTAGGCAAACTGACAGGAAAAGTGATAGCAGCTGTAACCTCAGTTGACTGGACGGAAAGAAAGTATACAGAGTAGACTACAATTACTGACAGGAAACACGGGGGCAAACTCGGAGCAAGACAGAAATATAAAATGTCAAACCACTTAAAAACACTATAACTATCAAATTCTAGAGTGCCCTCTGCTGCCTAATGCAATCATATCATATGCCCAAGAGTTATCATCCATATGCCAGCAATGAATAATATTTTCTGCAGTTCAAGTGGCAAGAACAGACTAAAGAAACAATATCAATACTCACATTTATTTCAAATATTGCATATCCTTTGGGTAGCAAAAAATCATTTTAGCCAGGTTTTGATAAAAAATTATGTGCCACTCACAAAATGTGGTTTGAAAAACTAGATACAGATTTAATATGTTATAAAAGGAACATGGAAATAAAGCTAGCCCTAGGCACCTAAGAACGTTAGAACATCATAGTCATGTTTGTGCACAATACGTCAGAGATCCAGCTCTTGTGAAGTAAGATTCAGCGCTTGTGAATTAAGCAGGTATGATTCTTACCAGTAAGATACAAACAAGTTTGCTTTTGGCACAGATGGGCATCTACCAAAGGACTAGTTCAGTCGACAAAAATCAAGAGATCCAACCGAGTATTATCCAACAACCACTGATTACTTTCACTAGTCTTTTACTTACTTCCATAAGTTAAGACTCTTACCTTATCACTTCTGTTTTCTTTTTATCTCTTATTGTGTGCCGGTCATCAGCCCTCCTACAATTAATTAGCACATTTGTTCCTTCCGTCAGGTGACAACTGATCATGGGAAGCTGACATTCAGGCAGCCCTCAGGCATTTTGTTTTTTAGCTCTTACCCTTTCTATGAGCTGATATACCTATTTCTAAACATCATCCCTGAAGGTTACCATGCAAACACAACTTGGCAAGGCAAAGTGTACATTCCTGCCATGCCTGTCTCTCCATGTGGAGTTGGCACTGCAGGAAGCTGGTCAACCTCCCCTCCCTTCAGGATGGCTAAACTGATGTCAGTCTACTTACGCACACCCTGCCACATTTGACTACCCCAGCTGCTAATTGTTCTCATGTTGTTTCAGCCATAGTCAAGGCATCTCCCTCTGTGCCATGGAACCAGCTCAAATGCTTTAGTATGGCAGCCATTTACAGATTTGTGGGAGGGAGCAAGAGGAAATGAAGGAACCAAAAGAAAAAAAAAGATCCTATTTCATAGGTTCATAGATTAGTACTAGACTAACTGGCCTTGCAGGCCATTTTAAGCCTAGCCAATTACCCCATGTGAGAATCAAACCCTGCACCTTGTGTCTGCAAGGCAAACACCTTAACCATTCTAAGGCATCATTGACAGTGATATGAATATGCAATCATATTTCATAAGCAATCCCTTATTAAGAAACAGTGACTGAATGGTAAAAAGCCATTTATGAAACAAAGTTCCTAATAGCCCTTGATGTTAGCCACAAGGGTAATATTATGTAGTAGGTAACAGCTGTGACAGTCATAATAGAAGAGAAGACTGGATTTCAGCTAGTAGAGTCAACAATTTGTTTGATGCAAAGTGATAAATGTCACACTATTTCTATGCAAACCATAATGCAATATGCAGTTCTAAGGTTTAAATCATGTGCATGCATGCATTCTATCACTCAATGAAAAATAACTGCTTGCATTTCATTTTAATATGTATCTATCAGTGCTAAATAACTGCTTGTAGAATGATGGATTGAAGTTGGGACTGGTCTAGGCAGTATTTGGTCTGGAAATGGATACTTTCAGGCATCTGATTGCTGCATTATTCATATTTCAGTTTGTTTTTTCTTTTCTTTTGCAACTTTATCATCATTATGGTTTCTGAGATGAGTTTACAAACATTTCCACAGAGCAGAAATTCTGTCATTCTTATATTTTCAAGGTGAGATAAAACTAAAATGTTTACCAAAATAGCAGATGAATAATGAATTATGTTTACCTGATTATTGCTGGACAGCCCTAAAATAGTTATGTGAGGCCCCCAAAGCATGGATTTACTGTTAATGATGACTATTAAAATTGTATCAGTTTATCATGGATGTTTGTATATAATGTAAATAGTTATTATGTTTTATATTGTTTATTTCTAATACGTTATGTCCATGTTTATTAACAAAATTTAATAAAAATGTTTTTGGAAAAAAAATTGTATCAGGATAACTTCTGAGCATTTACATTTGGAAACATCTTACTGAATCATTCATTCTTACTGTAGAGTAAAATACAGCCTATCTGTTTTCCATTAAGGGTGCCCTGTGACTTCTTTGTTCGCTGACTAAAATGAAAGCCCTATCAGCCAAGTCATTCCGTTCCGGAAGCAAAGTGCAGGTGCAAATCAAGCTGTCATTTGCTTTAGTGTCCTCCTTCTCCACCTAACTGCCTTCCTGCTACAGGTGATGGTAGCTTCACAGGAACACGCTGCTCCAGGAAGCTCCATCTACATACCTGCATATGTCTTATGACTGCCTGCCTGGCTTCCATGAATCATAAGCTGCTACCACAACACTGCAAAACTCATGTGGGGACAGTGGTGCAGTGGGTCACACTCCCTCCATTTTCACTGGAAGGATGCTTTAGCAGTGGTCATTCACTGCTGTCCTTCCCTGCCTTGTACATTTCCGCACATGTGCCACTAGGCAAACCCAAGTTATTTGTGTCATAGTCAGCTCTTCATACCTGGGTGCTACAGGGCTAAGAAGTAGGATAACCTTTTTTTTTACTTTTTGATAACTGTACCAGCCTACAATGAGAGAAGAAGAGGAGCCCACCATAGAAGAAGTAAGAACAGCACTAAGGAAAATGAAGTCAGGGAAAGCAGCAGAGTGATATGAGGTCACAGCAGACATGATATAATATGCTGGGTGAGATGAGGAGAAATGGCTCCTGAGGGTATTAATAGCAGTGTGGAGAGAAAGGCATATCCTGGATGACTGGAGAATAAGCATACTCATGCCAGTGTACAGGAACAAAGGGAACATCCACAACTGTGGGCTGTACAGAGGCATCAAGCTCCTACCACATTGCATGAAAGTTCTGGAGAAGGTGATTGATAAACGGATACGCAGAGTAGTAGAATGTAAGCTGGCAGGTGAGTATTTCGGATTCAGATCAGGATGCAGCACAACTGGCCTGATGTTTGCAATGAGACAGATGCTTGAGAAGAAGCTAGAAATGAGGAGAAAGTCCAACTGGGCATTCCGAGACTTGGAGCAAGCATATGTCAAGGTCCCAAGAAAGCTAATCTGGGCAGTACTGCAGTAGTTTGAAGTCTCAGAAACATTGGTAGAATTAGTGCAGGTTATGTACAAGGACCCAGTGACTCAAGCACAAACAGTGTTTGGCCTCACAGAGGGGTTCCCAGTGGGAGTGGGTGTACACCAGGGTTCAGCTCTGAGCCCACTGTTGTTCATACTGGTGATGGACTACATTAGCAAATGGGTTGGAGTTGACAGATCAGCAAAGTGGCTGTATGCAAACGATGTCGCATTACAGGCAGACCCTGATCTAGAACTTCAGCAAAGGATAGGAGAATGGAATGCAAAACTGAAGACACATGGGATGAAACTAAGCACAGATAAGACTGTGGTAATGACAGCAAACTAGGGAAATCAGAAGAAGCTGAGAATAGAGATAGAAGGGACGATAGTGGAAGAGGTAAATAGCTTAAAATAAGGGTGATGTGCAGAGCTGTAGTAACTACAGAGGGATTAAATTGATCAGACACAGCATGAAGTTATGGGAAAGAATAGTGGAAGCTAGGTTAAGAAGGGATGTGATGATTAGTGATCAGCAGTATGGTTTCATACTGAGAAAGAGCACTACAGATGCAATGTTTGCTCTGAGAGTGTTGATAGAGAAGTACGGAGAATGTCAGAAAGAGTTGCATTGTGTTTTTGTAGACTTAGAGAAAGCATATGACAGGGTGCCTAGAAAGGAGTTGTGGTATTGCATGAGGAAGTCAGGAGTGTCAGAGAAGTATGTAAGAGTGGTACAGGATATGTACAAGGGTAGTGTGACAGCGGTGAGGTCTGCAGTCGGAGTGATGGATGCGTTTAAGGTGGTGGTGAGGTTACCTCAAGGATCAGCTCTGAGCCCTTTCTTATTTGCAATGGTGATGGACAGGTTGACAGACGAGATCAGACAGGAGTCCCCGTGGACTATGATGTTTTCAGATGACATTGTGATCTGTAGTGAGAGTAGGAAATAGATGGAGGAGACCCTAGAGAGATGGAGATATGCTCTAGAGAGAAGAGGAATGAAGGTCAGCAGGACTAAGATAGAATATATGTGTGTGAATGAGAGGGAGGATAGAGGAATGGTGAAGATGCAAGGAGTAGAGGTGGCAAAGGTGGATGAGTTTAAATACTTGGGATCATTAGTTCAGAGTAACGGTGAGTGTGGAATAGAGGTGAAGAAGAGAGTACAGGCAGGATGGAGTGGGTGGAGAAGAGTGTCAGGAGTGATTTGAGATAGACGAGTACCTGTAAGAGTGAAAGGGAAGGTCTACAAGACCATGAGACCAGCTATGTTATATGGGTTGGAGACAGTGGCATTGACAGAAAGGCAGGAGTTTGAGCTGAATGTGGCAGAGTTAAAGATGTTAAGATTTGCACTGGGTGTGACGTGGGTGGGCAGGATTAGGAATAAGTATATTAGAGGGTCAGCCCAGGTTGGAAGGTTTGGAGACAAAGCCAGAGAGGCAAGATTACGTTGGTTTGGACATGTGCTGAGGAGGGATGCTGAGTATATTGGGAAAAAGATGCTAAGGATGAAGCTACCAGGTAACAGGAAAAGAGGAAAGCCTAAGATAAGGTTTATGAATGTGGTGAGAGAGGACATGCAGGTGGTTGGTGTGACAGAGCACGATACAGAGGACAGGAAGAAATGGAAACAGGTGATCCACTGTGGCAACCCCTAAAGGGAACAGCCAAAAGAAGATGATGATGATCTGGGAGGGGTATTGAGGAGAAGGGAACTCTGAATGAAGAGGTCAAAGCTAGAACAGAGGGGCTGCAGCCAAATGGCATAGAGTGTTAGGTGTAGTCTATGTCAGAAGAATGCCAAAGAAGCTGAAAAGTAAGGTGTACAAGACAGTGGTGTGACAGTACTACTGTATGGTACAGAAACCTGGGCAATAAAGGCAGAACAGTTGAAGAAGCTAGAGGTGATGGAAATGAAGTGCCTGAGAAGGGTGGTAGGATGCACACTGTGGGACAGACGAAGAAATGAGGACATAAGAGCAGAAGCCAAAATAGCTCCAATTGCTGAAAAGTTCAAAGAGAACAGATTACAGTGGTTTGGATATATGTGCAGAAAAGCAGAAGACAATCTGGTGAGGAAGATTTAGGACAGACAAGAAGAAGCTAAGAGGAAGTGAGGATGTCCAGCAAAGAGGTGGATGGATTGTGTAAAAGAAGACCTGTGATAATCTGGCATGAGTGTTAAAAAAGGCAGAAGTGTGGCACTGAATTGAGAGAACTGGCAACAGTTAACACGATACCCTGACCTCATGTAAAAAAAATGGGAAAAAAGGGGGCTGATGATGATGATGATGATGAACTGAAAAACAACTTGATATATTTCATATCTTGATTCTCATACTGAAGGGTTCCTGCTACATTCATTACTGTCTCTGTTTGCAAAAATGTTTCTAATGTTTCCTTTATTATTCATTAACATCTTTATTTAGCCATTGATCCTTGAAGTGTTTTCATAGACGTCTACCTCAGAGGTAGGCACTTTTTCTTTTTGCACACCAATAGCTTTTTACAGCTGTAACTTCTATACCTTGTAAAATTATGTACGACAGCACAAACGTTTATATGTGAAATATCTGTTTTTATTCATTTATTCCTCTTGATAAAACTTTCCAGACTAGAAAATGGTAATAAACAATATGTATTTCTTAATTCATTTGTCTTAGCCAAAACAAATAACTCATACAGTAGAACATTCAGTCTTATGATGAAATTAATAACAGAGCTGCATGTGTATGCCAAAGAGATGTAGAATTTGAAAGAGGTTCCTATGTATCACATTGCAAATGACATTGCTATTTTCAAAGGTCTCTTTTTAGAAAAAAAAGGAGAAAGGGCCATTATCTCATTTGTGCTATTTATGTTGAAAAACAATGTAATTTGGCTTGACATTCGGGAGAAAGAAGAGGGATACAAAAGTCTCAAAAGTGAAATCTGTATAAACACACAACTTTGGAAGTATTTTCTCATTTCACATCCAAACCATTATATGTCACTTGATAGAGCAGAACATTAAGTAATAATAATCAGTTGGCAATGATGACCAATACATGCAAGTAAAAATGCAGGTACAAGCCCTGGAAATGAAAAAGAAATAACAGAGCTAACACACCAAAGAAAGAGCACAAAACATGACAAGGAACACAAAAGGCCCAAAGTACACCGGGAAAAAACAAAGAAGAGTCAGGTGAATATTGTAGCATAAATGGATAAAGCCCTAACTATAGTCCAGGTGAACCAGGTTGGATTAGTGGCATAGGTGACCAAGAGGTTGACAGGGAGGAAAGAACATGCCTATCCCAAGGGTCAAGAACATTCATCTCAGTCCTATCTAAGGGAAGGCATGGTCCATGAGCCATTAGATAGTTCCATGATGAGACTAGGGAAAGGGGGGGAGGACAAGAGGATATTTCATAACAAAAATATCCTTCCACCTTGTTGGAAGCATTTGCCGGTGAGGCACTCCCCCCCAGGATGCCCTTAAGTTTCATGCCATCCCATCTTAAGAAAATTAGTATTAGACTAGGGGCTGAAGGGAAGGGCTGGTAGACCCTGCACTAGGGTAGAAATATGGAAAGAATGAAACAATATGGAGGGAACAGAAAAAAAGAAGTCAGCTAAAATTGAAGAATACACAGATCAATACAAATATGTCTTAGTCCAATAACACTAGATCAAGCTGGTTCAAGGCGCTCCAGTGCAATGTTAACAAGCCTCATGCCTAAGTGCATGTACACTCTGATCTCACAGCAAATGAAGTCTGATCTGATGAACACTATGTCCCAAATACATATAACAGCATACACAGAACAAACAAGGAGTTAAAATCAATGTAAGTGTGTTATGGTACTAAGCCTTGTGTGACAACAATGCAAGACATATTATTTTGGAAGTTATATCTCGAGTAATGTTAGCATAGACAGAGGTTTATAATGCCAATATATCATGCTCATAGGTTCATAGGTAAGTACTGGACTAGCTGCCCTTTCAGGCCATTTTAAAACTAGCCAGTTCTCCTTTTGTACTCAAAATAATCTATCTCATTTGGTTATAGATTGACCTCACTCATCTCATGGTCGCTGATTATATATTACCCCTAATAAGAATAACTGGGATTGTACCACAGATATGTTGATGGGACACACGCATAGAATAAAGCATTTAGGAGGTACCTCTGCCCATTAGTAGTACAGGTGCCAGTTCTGGGGTAAATTTTCTGTTTCTTATCCATACAGTTAAGTTATGCTTTAATATGGACAGGGATCAACTTTGTTTTATGTGGCTGGTGAGTCTGTTCTACGGCAGGGGCATCCTTCTCGAGATATACCTGTCCCTCTAAAATGCTCTGTTCTGTTAATGTTCCTTTTGCCATTTGACTTTCTGATGTTCAATAAATACATCAGTAATGAGACAGAGGATGCCTTGTGTGATGACGTGCGGTACTGCCAGCTATGCCAAAGAGAGTAGGGCTGTACATGTGGAACATATGCCAGCATAACTAGCTAAAGTTTTGTAAAGAATTTTATGTCATTTTTATATCAAACTGATCTGTGCAGATGCTTGTGTTAAAAATGCATTTGTAATGTTGCTTGTGTTGAATATGTATCAATGATGGGTCATGCTGGACTGAAAAGAAATATACATGTATGTCAGACTGTATTGTAACTAATGAAATGTATATATGTTAACAGAGGATGCTGAAAGGGAAGTTGTTAAGCTCTGCCCAGCTTACCTAAAGAAAAATAGCCTGAAATTAAATGACTTGGATTAGACCATAAATATTTTATCTCACAGGCCTGAATGCAGCCAGAGACACAATGTCTGGGCTGGGATTCTGCTTTTGTTTTCTTTAATGGTGAACTAATTGCTACCCTGGGGTTTCAGAGAATGGTTAGTCAATGCAGGAAGGGTGAAAGGGGTGAATTGTTTTACAGTCTGCAGATGCTTGAATAAGCCTCAGCAAAGTTCTAGGTGTGTATTGTAACACATCTGTGCTAGATCCCAGGTTAACTTTTAGTCATGGGGGTAGTATGTAAACCACAGAATTAGGTGACCAGATGTGATCTCATTCTGTAGCCAGCACTGAAATTGTATTTGGATACTACTGAGAGATGTGTTAGTAACACTAAACACTCTGTTTTGGAACTGACAAGACCCACTTCATCTTGCCTTGCTTTAGTAAGTAACTTAACTAGGGACAGTAATTCTTCAGTCAGTTAGGAAAATATAGTGGGATTAGCTAAACGTATTGTTTTCCTGTTTCTGTCTGAGTCTTTCCATCTGTGTTATTTTTTATATTTTATGTGAATTGAAACACTGGTGTTTATAGTAAATAGATAGTCAGTATTCTCATGTTTTTTTTTTATTATTTATTATTAAATATATCTAAACATTTCAATGTGGCTGGTCCTTTAGAAAATACTTTAACCCTTGACAGTACTTGCATTTATTTAGTGTCACTATGGCATCATGCTTCTGAAAGTCTTGCCGATTGTTAACACTACAATTTATATAAGTATTAATTTACTAAGAGTTATTGGGTACCCTGGTAAGTGCCTTAAATGAGTTGGGTAGTGGCAGTGGATCTACCTTATATTCTGGATGGAAGTGGCATAGCGGATAAATCTGTGCCACTTTTCCCAGATGTGTGTGTGTGTGTGTGTGTGTGTGTGTGTGTGTGTGTGTGTGTGTGTGTGTGTGTGTGTGTGTGTGTGTGTAAAAATCAAATCTCAAAGAGTGTGTGTGTTGCCTACTTGGAACAGGGACACAGAGCACTGATTTCTGCAGAGAGAAAGGTGAAGTCTCATTTGGGGGCCTGGAGAGGAAGTCCAACCCCAGCACCGAAGTGTGCTCCCTGTGTGCTCTTAAGGGAAATTGTGCTTGGTGCAGAGAGCTGCATCTGAAAATACTATGTGTATCCATTTTAAGTGAATGTTCCTCACCAGTGTCAATGGTGAGGATCGAGGCTTCTTGATTACTGGCCCAGAGGAAGGATGTCACACCTTGTGTGACAGACACAGGTCATCTCCTAGCAGTCTGTAGGATACCAAGTATAGTGACAGGGCTTTGAGTCAGTATCTCTGTGAGTATTTCAGTTGTTGGATGTGTCTGGACAGCTACATGCCAATGGGGCATTATATTCAATGACTAGTCTAATGCGGGCTGAGTAAAGGGGGACAACGAGAAGCCTAGATCTAAACACAATTCCTTTGTTTATATGCTGTGCAATATAGAGGAACTTGGTTACAACAGTGGACACATGTTGGTTAAACATTAGATGACTGTCCACATACATTCCCATATCCAGAACAACTGGGTCAGCTCTTAGAGACATATTGTCAATGTGATAATTCCCTGGGGTAGATGACTTCCCAAAAAATACAATAATCATTTTTTGGCATTTAGTTTCAATTCATGATTTTGGCACCAGTTTATTTTTGGGGCAAACCTTCCTGCAGGATGTCAGAGTCATTTGTGGATGCAATGACTTTTCCTAGCTTATAGTCATCTGCAAACTTAGTCATCCAAAGCCCTTTGCTATTGGCTTTAACTTCAGAAAAGTTGATAAAAAACAGACGAGATCCCAGGCAAAACCCTGGGTAACTCCACTGGTGACTAGTCTCTTTGTGGAGGTAGCTCCCCTATTTTGATTATCTGCATCCTATCTGTGAGCCAGTTGGCAATCCAGTGGGTGACAGGGGTTTATTTCCAGTTTATTTAACTTTTCTACTATGCTTTAGTTGAGAACTGGGAAGATCTTTGGCCAGATCAAGCTGTGTGGTGTGTTCCATTTTGCCTTCATCCATTGCTTTTGTGACCTTTTCAAAAATAATCCACCGGGTTGAGTAAGCATGACCGGCCTTTGATTAATCCAAACTGAGACAGCTCCATGGTTTGGAGGTTCCCTATGCCCTGATTGATTAGTTCCATGACATGCCTTTCCATGACTTTACATATGAGGCTTTTCACTTATAGGTCTATAATTGCCTGAGTTTGTGGAAGGTCTGCCCTTATGCAGGGGAATGACTGTACCTGTTCTTCATTCACTTGGTACAAAACCTGTATGGAGGCTGTTATTGAACAGTGTTGTTAGAGGTGTGGCTAAATCATGTTTCATGCCATTTAAAATGCAACCAGGGACATTGTCAGGACTCATTAATGCAGTATTTTCAGCTTTTGATAGCACTTTTAGGCCTTGGTCTTTTGTGATAGCTGAATAAGAGCAACTTTCAGGTATATTTTGTGATACAGATAGAGGAGAGAGGGCTAAAGTTAGAGACAAACTTGTCAGATAGTAAGTTCACTATATCTTCAGCGTTATTGTAGGTAACATTGTTCACAATTAGCTCAATGCTTTGCTGTCTTGTGCTTTTCAGAGTACAAACATAACTAAAAATGCATTGTGATTGTCTTTGGCTTGGGTAGCTATTTTAGCTTCAAACTTGACTTTGATTGATAATATTAATCGCCTGAGTTGTTTGGTTATTTCAGTACCAACACTCTGGGAATTATTGTTCTTACTTTTGGTCAAAATTATTTTTCTTTTATTACAATGCTTTTTGATATTATGGTTCCACCATGGGGGGTTGTTTCTGGGGTTTGCCCCGCACTTGTTCCTATGGGGTACTGCTGCTTCTATGCAGCTGTTTACATACTGGTATAGTGTGGTTGTCTACATTCTGTGTATTCAGTGGAGTTAACTGGGTTTGGTCGAGATTTAAAACTTGACAATGTACCCCTGTATGTGAGTCACACCTACTAAAGTGACAATGATAATTGTATGAACAGCCACAGTCATAGGTGTGGAGCAAGGACTTACTCTTATAACATACATATACGTACATACATACATAGAAATATTTCAAGCATGGGCATTAATGCCCTTCTAGCTTGCCAATATACCAACACACTTGTTCCCATAATAAGTGCTCAGGCTGTTCTTAAAAATATCTTAACTAGTACTTGCTTAATGCAATTTGGAAGTCTGTTTCATGCATCAGCTACTCTGTCAGAGAACCAATTAGAACACTTCTCATTCCTATAGAATCTTCTGAATAGGTTGTCTGATGGTTCTCTTTTTGATAACCCCAAACATTCCCAGAGGTAGTCTCTAAATGCCCTATATACCTGAATAAGATCTCATCTTAGATATATGTAAGAGTATAGTAGTCAATATGCAGAAAATATCACCCACAAGAGATAACTTGAACAATGCCCTGACGGCAAAGTAATCTGTAGATGTTATCTCAATGTATCTGTGCTGCATGTATAAGCAGAGGAAAGAAGTCTGTTGTGCCGTTACCAGTTAAGAAAAAACAATGCACTCCATGTATAAATGGATGTAACCACAACACTGTGCCTGTTCAATGCCTTGCTTTTGAAAGCCAGGCCAACAACAGTACAAGCATATCAAACCCCAAAGTTCTTTTTTTTTTCTACAACATAACATTTTTACCACAGTGAAACCATTTGTTACTAAAATAATATTGTTCAGATAAGTGTAATGAAACAATGCAAGCATTCACTTATCCTCTACATGCCCAAGCAGGTATCAAACCATATCCTGGTAAAAGGAAAAAGCAGAAGAACCATAAACTGTTTATAACATTTTTGTCAGGTAATGCATGACACAAGTAGGTTTGTAACAAAGGTCTATATACATTATAAGCAGTATTCCTGATTCCTGCATGCAGCAGTCTCTGAAGATTTCTAATATATTCCACTTTGGAGACATTTCAAATTATATCCTATACACATATGCAGGACAAAACCCACAAGGTCAGAATTGCTGCAGCCATGTCAGACTCTAAGCCAGTAACAAGCGGTGTCCCACAGGGCTCGGTCCTGGGATCCCTCTTGTTCAGCATTTATTTTTCTGCGGTGCAAACAAACATAGGAGGAGTGTGGCTAACAAAGTTCGCAGATGACTGCAAACTGAGCGCCATAACTGATACTCCAGCAGACACAAGCATCCTTCAGAAAGGCCTCATAGAAACGGATAACTGGTGCCAGAGCCATGGCCTTAAACTGAACGCCAAAAAATGTATAGTCATACCCTTTGGGAAAAACAAAGTACCCACAAATTACCACATAGGTGATAATCCATTAAGTATGGAAGAAGTAATCAGGGACCTAGGGACCCAAGTTGACAGTAACCTCTCATTTGACACTCACGTTGCCAAGGTGGTTAGAAAGACCTTCTATATTACCCACCTTATCATGAAAGGATTCACATCTAGATCAAGAGAGGTCATTGTGCCCCTGTACTCTTCCCTTATCAGGCCCATAATTGAGTACAATGCCCCATTTGGGATGTACCTTACCCGACACCTGCAGCAGTTAGAAAGACCCCAAAAGTACCTCACCAAGAGGATCAAGGGTCTCAAACATATGAAATATGCTGCCTGGCTGAAGAAACTCCAGCTCTATTCAGTCGCATACTACCTACTCAGAGGCGATCTATGTCTGACGTACAAGGCCATGTCCAATCCGGAATTAATGCACATGCACCACCTCAGAAAATCCAAATCCACCAGAGCCACGAGAGCGAGAGATTTGAACCTCAACACAGAAATAAATAGGACGTGCTGGAGGGACAGATTCATAACCCAGAGGCTCTCTACACTCTGGAACAGAATCCCAGTCCATGTTAGGCAGAGCCCCTCACTGACTCTCTTCAAGAGAAATCTTGATGAGTGGATGGGAGATCATAGATTTACCCCGGGGGTCATTTCTGTGTCACTACTAGATAGAGGCACAGTAAACTAAACCCTAAATGGGCACATTATTCTCATTCCAAGGGGTGGTAAAAGCCACACACACTCGGGCTAGGCTTAAAAATATCTAAACTAGTACTTGCTTAATGCAATGCCCTAGGGCAGATAGCCTAGTATGAACCTATGAACCTATGAACCTATATTCATAACTGTCAGCCACACCATGAAACAAGCACTCTGTCAGCTAGTCATGGTCCTTCAGACTTGGAGGTGGAGTATATGTCATAGTCTGACTGCTATTTGGTTCCTTTCATGCTTGAAACATCACTCAGAACTGAAATTGTCCATTGCAGGGATATGTGTAATATCTATAACCACAATGCAATAGATTTTACATTATATTACATAGAAATATTTTAAAAGGTGATAGCCTGTTTATAGTCTTCCCATTGGGCTGCATCTAGCAATTACAATCTTGTCACTGTCATCTGGGTTTATTCAAACCCTTCTAACTGTGGCATGGCCATTTAAAGGCTTCAACTGATTTGCACTAATCCATTCATTTACAAAATATCTTTTATGGGTCTGTATGTCTCTCTCTCTCTCTCTCTTGCTCTCTATAAAGAGGTAGTCTCTTTGGGCAGGGTTAAGGTGGGTTTCTTCCATTTAAATCTGAAGATCCTTCTTCCCTTCTTTGTCATTGCTCCTCATTTGTACCCCCTCATCATATTTCCCCTGTGTAATATTTTTAAACAAAAATCATCTTTATATATCTTTATACATTTCTCAATGATATTATTATGAAAAATCAGTTCTTCATTCAATCTTTAATAAAAACATCTTTAATTTTAATCATTTATAACATAAAATAGAACCAAGCCATTACGATATATGACTACATTATTTACATATCATCATATTACTCTTATTGCTAAACTGTTACATTAAACAACGTTGACTTGTATTGAAGCTTCAGTTTCTCTTATTTTCTACTTAAATGTGTCATGAAGGAGTTGTAAACAAAATCTCACTCTCATATTAGAATTAGTCATATAGACATCTTCTAATGATGCTACATAAATTTTACCAAGAAGGTTACTTCCATCAACACAGTACTTTATTTCTTTGTTTCATTTATTTATTATTTTATGGGGGGGCTCCCGTTACTCCCTCATCACCCTGCTTTCTGTGAAAGGAAGGGAGAAGCTGTTCCTCAGCCAGGTAGCCTGGCCTTCCTCCAAGACCTGGCTGAATGTGGAACATTAACTTGTGTCCCTGGTTGTGGAAGAATTATTTATCACCCCTCAAGGCAGCTCACATCATGCTGAGCAACACAGATATTTTATCTATGTGTATCTTCCCTTGCATAATGATGTCTAGTTGTGAGGCTGCATGGGAAATGTGGAGTGATTTGAACATGTGCACTGTCCCAGGCCCATTGGACAAACATTGTCATTACTGCTTCTCCTGCCCCAGTAGCCCTGGTATATCTTCTGAGCCCCTAGCTTCACTAGACTGAATGAAGGACCATGTCTCATTCTCTTACCCTCCAGGATAGGCAAACCAGTCCTCCCCACCCTGCCGTCAAGCATCCAAAATGTTACTCGAACTTGGGTCACCTGAACTGTAGTCAGGACAGTATTGCAACACTTCATTTCCAAAGCTAAACATAATCACTTCTTATATCTTTGAGCCTTCTCTCACCAGCTTGTGGTCAGTCATCACCAGACCAGTTGTTGTAAGATAACAAACAGTTGACTTCATCCAATGTCTCCCCCCACAACAACCACATTCACCTTTCTTTTCTTTTATAAATCATTGATTAAAAAAATAAGACATTCCCATAATTTTTGTCAGTCCACAAACAACTAGTATTACCATTTTACATAGCACGTATTCCCACCAGTGTTTCACTTTCCAAATAAAATATAAATAATACAACAAAAAATAAAATACAGCATAGTCAGAAAAACAGAGTCCACCCCTCCAACTTCCATCAACTTCTACTTTAGCAATGTTCTCTGCAGCTCAATTCAATAATTTCTGATTACTTCAACCAGTCAGAGACCACCTTTTCTTCAAACACGTCATACCCAAAGCATCTTCATTCATTTCACACAATCTAACCAGGTGCTATAAACTTGTTCTAGCCATCCTACTGGCTTTAGCAAGCCACAATTTGAGCAGGTCCAATAAAGTACACAGCTAGCCATGGAAAGCAGGTTATTTCCCAGTGTGAAACAATGCATCCTCCTATCAAGTAATCAGACAACCTTCAGTGCAAGCAATACAATTTAAGTTCAAAAATACAAATTGTCAGTATTTTTTTAATAAAGACAAAAAAAAAGAAAAAAAAAACAGTGGTGGAATAGAGTAATAAAGCTTTGACTACAGTTCAGGTAACTTAAGTTTGATAAGCAGCTTAGGCACTGGAAAGGAAAGACAGGCATGCTCATCAGTGGGCAGAAGCCAGGGTGGAGTCACAGCATACTGCTTCCCCTGGCAGAGAGGTTGGGTTACAAATACGCAGCCTGAGGGGGGTGGTTGCTAAGCTCACTAAGTCACTGACTTGTGGTTTCCTTCATATTGGGTGTGTAGGAATGTGTACCCAAGGGGGAAGTCACTGTGAAGTATTTCATAATAATTTACAATATTTCTATTACTTTTTCTTAGTTTACAAAGTCTACAAAGTCAACAGTTTCCTAAGTAATTTGCTGCCTAAATTGAGTAATCCCATGGTAATAAGGCACTGTTAAAGATTCACAGATTCAAAGATTCATAGAAACTTTATTGCCATTTAGGACCACATAAGTGCAGCCTAAACAAAATTACAAATGTCAGCTCATGAGACAAATACAGTTCAAATAATATAGATACAATAGTGTCAGAGAATAACATTAGAAAGAAAATAACAGACATGCAAGAGGTAGTTCACATTACAAAAACACACTCAATACCCATTATCCAATGATAAATAATAAATAAATAAATACCCACCACCAAACCCTTTACCGTTAAGATAGAGAATAAATAGGCTAGTGAATAACAGCTGTTTAATTACCATACTGCACTTGTTAACCTTAGACATGACTCAGTATAGCCATCATATTGCATAATAGTTATACTGGCGGTAATTGCTCAGAGCAGCAGGATTAAATGAAAAAAAAGAGGCTTCAATGTATCAGGTAATATGGTTGCTGTCCGAGTTAACAAGTCTTGCAGCTCTAGGATACAAACTGTTCCTGAATCTGGTAGTCCTACAGCAGAAGCTGCTATACCTCCTTCCAGACGCAAGTCATGAGAACCCGTTGTGGGGCGGATGGGTCGAATCAGCAAGTATTTTGTATGTTCTCTTTCTTGCTCTTGTTAAGGAAAGCTCCTGAATAGAAGGGAGGTTTCTGCCAAAGATTTTCTCAGCTACCCTTACCACCCACTGTAATTTCTTCTTCTCAACAACTGTGCAGTTGCTGAGAAACTTATTTACGCATGTTAAGGTTACTTTATGTTTTATGTATGTGAATGAGGCCATTTTACATTTACATTTGTGAATCACAGTAAAATGTCAACCTATATGGCACCTTATGCACGTAACTGGTCTCAGCTTAGCACATACCTTCAAGTACTTTACACTTTTGCCATAAAAAGCTGTGTTTATCAAAAAGCCTGTGCATTTTTGTAGTCAGCCTGAATAACCTCCACTGACCATAATTGCATATGGATTACTGCTACGGAAGTTCAAAGCCTGGGACTTTAAATACCAGCCTATCACTTAGCAATCCATTCAATTCCTGATAAATATAGCATATTGCAGAATAACAATATTCTTAATAATTAACTGATGAACTGGCAGTTGTATAATTTTTGGATGGGCATAGGCCCATGGAGCTTATGGCTCAGAATCTGTCTATTCAGTGTTGTGTCTTTCTCTAACTAGCTTTGTTACTTGCTTGCTGACAAAAGAATGACCTGAACTGATTTTTCCTGTATGTTTATGATTAATATTCTGTATCTTGCTTAGAGTTTGACTAGAATTATATTTTGTTTAATTACATGACATACGTTAAAGCTATGTTTTAACATGGTGCTTGTTTTCCTAGCTCTACCTGACAAGGTGTCAGTGATAGTGGCATTTCTAGAGGAAAAAAATTATTGTATTTAAATAATTTTGAATAAAATTCTGGATAAAAGCCTATGCCACTTAAGCTAATACAATCTAGAATAATCTACTAATCATATAACTCCTAACTAGTTTAATATATGTTTTCAATAAATATTTCAGTCTTAAATTTCATTTTGGCTACCCTTCTGTTCTTTTTAAGTATCTTTTTGAAATTACTACTTGCCTTGAGTACATCATTAAGTCAACAAAGCATGAACATTTAGTTTGATAGATCCTGTTTGGTGGGCCAGTTAAATGTTGGTCTGTGGCTGTTTGACATTAGTCTGGCTTGATCTCATTCCATCCAAATAACTCTGTTTGAGGTCATTCTGGAACAAATTGCTGTAATGACTGCAACTGAGAGGGTTCAGATTTACAATGGCTGCCAAACAATTAATCAAAACAACGAAAGAGAATGTTATTTCATTCATATTGTTTCCTGTAGGTAACATTAGCCACTGTATACAAACTTATCTTTATCCAGTTCTTGAAACTTGTACCTGACTGTGTTCATTAAAGTAAAAGGAGCCTGATGCACACTATTAATTTTCTAATTACTCAAATAATTATTTAAATAAGCAGACAGATATGTCTTTAAGACCTTTGCCAGTTACAGGTTATATTACAGTTACTGACAGTCAGATGATTAAAACTGGTACATACTAGTGTGCGTGTGTGTGCATGTGTGCGTGTGTGTGCATGTGTGTGCGCGCGCGTGTGTGTGTGTGTGTGTGTGTGTGTGTGTGTGTGTGTGTGTGTGTGTGTGTGTGTGTGTGTGTGCACATTTATTCAAGCTTTGAAGTATACTTGATTATCTAGTATTAATTTTGTGGGATTTGGCTGTAAGCCATAATGCTAAAGTTATTTTTTCAAGCGGCAACATTTTCTGCCCAGCCCAAAAAAATCTAAAGCTGTAGTTTGGCGTATTTATATAATATTTAAAAGTGTGAGTGAGCTAGCAAAGGAGCAGTGGAGAATGCTTGATTATAATACTAGCTATCACATTTAAATATTCTATAACAATAATCTGTATAAACATGGTGCAGATAGAGTTTCTTATTTAGGACATGTATCATACCAAAAAGCTAGTCATGCTTGCAGCTGAAATTTCCTGCTTCTCCTCTTTTAACTAGTGGAGCACAGCAAGAGCAATTCTGTGAATAGCCTTTTGTACAGCTTTGCAAGTTGTAATTCTGAAAGTCTGATAGGTAAATATTTCCTTCTTATTGATGACAATAAGTTAAGCCATATGGATGTAATATTAGAAAGTACAGAAAGCTTCCAAAGCTATCAGCAAATACGATCGAACACATGGCACCTTAAACTCAGCACCAAAAACTAATACATCTCATAACAAAGTCTCCTAGAATGGGCACCAAACAGGAGGGGAATAGTAAAATTAGAACATGAAAACCTAAAGACTGAAGCAAAGTTATTCACAATGACTTTAAGATAAGCAAACAACAGTAGCATGGGAAGCTAGTGAAACACCAAGATGCAAAGGAAAAAAAAGTAGGTGCAACCTGGGAGGACCATCTAGTTAGGTGACTTTCTCAGGGTCAGACAGTGAACAAACTGAAGATGGGAAAATCAAATCAAGGATTACAGAAAGCAACTTGTTAACAACTTATTGCTCTGTTTACTCTATTGTATATTTTATTACACACACACACACACATATATATATATATATATATATATATATATATATATATATATATGGATCCCATTCATTTAGTCGAATTTCATTTGGTTGAAAATGATTTCAGGCAGCATACTTCACTGAAAGCTCATTTGGTCGAATTCCATTTGATCGAAAATGAAATATAGCCCCTGCCCCACTGCAGTGTGAACCTGCAGTGAGAATATTAAATAAAGGGGCATGTGGGGGGCACAGCCCCCCCACAATGGGGGATGTGGGGAATGTAGCCCCTCCACATTTTGTAAATAGTTTTTACTGAAAATATATATATTAATATATTTTTAATGGATACATCTTCATATAACAGTAAATACACTGTAATTATGTGGGGGGCTATGCCCCCACACCCCCCTTAATATTCTCACTCCAGGGTCGCACTGCAGTGGGGCAGGGGCTATATTTCATTTTCAACTAAATGAAGTTCGACCAAATGAGCTTTCAGTGAAATGAGCTTTCAGTGAAGTGTGCTGCCTGAAATAATTTTCGACCAAATGTGATTCAACCAAATGAAGTAGACCCATATATATATATATATATATATTATATCATATCATATTATATATTTTTTTTATTTTTATTTTTGTATGTTTTTGTCCTCTACTACAATCCTGTAATTTTTATTGTATTGTTATTGTATATTAAGTCAATTTCTGTCATTTTTGCTCAATTGTACTGTGGACTTTTTCTCCCCAGTCCTCCACTGAAAAAGGGCACTATCCCAGTCAGACTATCCAGGTTAACAAATGTCAAATAAATAAATAAATAAATAAATAAATAAATAAATAACTCTTAGCTTTAATACTCTGCAATAACTGCCAGTTAAGAGTTGGTAAAACTCATTCTGAACAACTTTGATATTTCATCATTGTTGGAGACAGGATAAAAGCAGTTCAGAGGAGAGAAAAGGGCATTAAAATATACCAAAAATCATACATGAGTAAAACCAAGGCTTACTGTAAAGATATGAGTTAGACAAGTAAGAGAACACTTGTGCATGCATTAATTTACAAAAATACCTATGAATGAATGGCAAAGTCTTCTCAAAATGAAGGCAGGCTCAAGCACTGCAACCGAACTCAAAAACATATGAAGCAGATATAAGATATTTTTTGAAGGGTTAGGAGAAAAATAAGTTCTTGGCTTAGTGTGATCACCACTTTATCAGTTAAGAAGGAAATTGTATACTCAAATAAATACTAAATAATAACATAACTGTACATTCTACAATATTATCTGTATACAACACCGTTAGGCAAGCTGTGTTCTTATTCAGTATCACATTTGGCACAATGTAGCGTTATACACCCATGAGATTACCAAATTATCATCTATTTCCTGTGTTCCTTGCACTTAATGGTTGTTTACATGACCCACATGTGCTTGCTTTATGGTACTCATATTACACTGACATGTCTATTTCATGTTATTTACTTTATTCCCTGCTATGTTGGAGATCTATCTGTCCATACATGAATTCACTTGCCACTCTTCTCTGTGTCACTAGTCACAAGTTGATGTACTACCGCCCTAAAATATCTGTATACAAACCTAGAAATTATGGCCATCAGTACCAGATGCATACTTCTGCTGCACTTGATAGGCTTGTCAGATATGACATCACTTGGATTCATTTGTCATATACTGGGTGGTTATGGGCATTTGAAGGTTCACACCTATCCATTACATCAGTAGTCAAAAACAGGAAAGTGACACTGCTATATGGTTATCATTATACTACAGGGTGACTGGATATGTTCAAAATGTGTACATAAACTAATTGATTTGAGTCAATTTGCTTGTACAAAGCATACTATAATAATATGTCAATACATGCCACATACTCTATAGTCATTTTACTGTCAGCAGATTCTGTATTTTAAAAAAATATTTTCAGCCAGCAAATGAAATTTAAAGGTCATGCTGCTAAACACTAGGAGTCTTAGCATGAAACTATATTCATTGCAAACATCCCTTGCCCTGGAGGATGCTGACATTTGCGCAGTCACTGAAACCTGGATTAGAGCGGCAGAGAGCACCCAAGCCTTACCAGGTTTCTCATCCTACCATACTTTCAGACCCCAAATGGAGGACTACAAAGCCAAAGGAGGTGGAGTTTCAATATTTATCAAAGACTTACATACCCCCAGTCTAGTCAAATGGTATGATGCACAGGAGACATTCCAGCTGTTAACAAAACACCTATTCAAAATAATAGCTAGCTAAAGACCCCCAACCATGACTCAGAACACCCACTCCAACTATCTGGACTTACTTGAATCCATCAAGATTCAGCCCTCTACCCTGATCCTCAGTGACTTTAACTACCCAACCATAGAGTGGAAGACCTATTCTAGCCCAAACATGAACGTCCAGAGATTCCTCAACTTTGTCAATGCCAGTGTATTGAAACACCTGGTCAGTATCCCTATGAGAGGTAAAAATATCCTTGACCTGGTCCTAACCAACATGAGAAGCTGCTGTAGCACCCCTACAGTGTCATCCTCCTTTGTAAGGTCAGACCATAAAGTTATCACTTTCAAAGTTACCATCTACCCTGACTCCCCCCCCCCACACTAATAATACTTTTCCAAAGCTGACTACAATCTTCTGAGAGAAGGTATAAGCAGCTTTACAGCAACCATTCCTTAGAACTAGCATTAATGTCCAAGTCTACATCAAAAAACTATATGAGCACCTACATAGTTATATGGACCTAGCAATACCTGACAGGACCAAATCATCTTCCTCAAGGAAGAGAAAACCTACCTGGTAGATAGAAGCAATAAACAGACTCTATAATAAAAGGAAAAATTGCTTACCAGGACCAAGAAGGAACAGATGCCAAGTTGGAAGCAATCTCTCCTTTGTCTGAGCAAGCAAATAAGGTAACTGGTGAAATCCTCTAAGTCTAACTTCGAGTCCAAATTAGCCACATCCACTAAGGGCAATCACAACGCCTTCTTCACATACGTCCACAATCTCAAAGGTAAGATCCAAATCTGCTCTGAACTGGTGGTTAATAACACTACATATACAAAAGCCATAGATATAGCCAACCTGCTGTCAGACAAGCTCAGTGAAAACTTCACCCCCCTGTCCCCCCATCAGTAAACCAGGAAATCCTCAGGACCTGACTCCCTCCCCTCATCACCATGGAGCAAGTCTTTAATGCCCTCTCAAAGGCAAAAAATACAGTCTCCATGGGACCCAAGAACATCCCTGGCTATATCCTACATAAACTCAGGCATCAGCTCTCAGCTCCATTAGGCACCCTATTCAACCAAAGCCTGAGCACCAGCTTCATCCCTGCCAAATGCAGAACAGCCATGGTCATTCCTCTACACAAATGTGAAGCGTCCACTGACCCAGGCAATTATAAGCCCATCAGCCTAACTAGCTTGATCTGCAAAGCCATGGAACGCATTATCATAGACCTTATAAACAAGAACATTGGCATCCTCCAAACACTTGACCCCACACAATTTGGTTTTATCAAAGGGAGACCATACCTGTTAAACTTGGTCGAATTCTCCCAAACAGTCACCAAAGCCATGGATGAGGGGAAGATGGTGCACATCACCTACATTGACCTAGCCAAAGCCTTTTACACTATTCCCTGCTCATAAATAATAGATAGACTCTCCCAGCTAGGCATCAGCTAGTATGTTACCAGATGGGTAGCTAACTGGCTCACTGATAGAACCTACTCAGTCAAACTAGGGTAAGCCACCTCTAGTAGTAGACCGGTAAATGAGGGGTATACCCCAAGAATCAGTCTTGGGGCTTCTACTGTTTGGAATATACTTTTCTGAGGTGCCAGCCAAAACCAGTGGTCTGTGGCTTACCAGGTTTGCAGATGACTGCAAGCTGGACACTGTCTTAAATTCCCCTAGTGATGTAAACATCCGCAGAGAGGGCCTTACCCAAACTAATGACTGGTGCCAGAAGCATGACCTCAAACTGAATGCCAAGAAATGCATCATTATCCTCTTTGAGGAAAATGGCATCCCCACTAATTATCATATTAATGACAACATACTAAGCACACAATCATTTATGAGGGGCTTGGGGCAGCAAGGTTGATGGCAACATGACTTTTGACCACCACATTGCCCCATTGTATGGAAGGTTTTCTACATGGCCCACCTCATAAGTTAAGGTATTTCATCCAGGAACAAGGCAATCATAACATCCCTGTACTCCTCTCTTATCAGACCTATTATCAAGTACAATGTCCCCTTTGGTATGTACCTTGCCAGGCACATGCAGCAGCTGGAGAGACCACAGAAGTTCCTAACCAGGAAAATACAGGGTCTCAAACACCTTTGCTATACAGATAGGCTAATACCCCTGTCCCTCTACTCAATCTCATACAGACTGGTCAGAGGTGACCTGTGTCTGGCATACGAGATCATCTCAGACCCAGCCTTGATGGAGTTGCTACACATCTGTAAGCCAAACTCCACTCACGCAACTAACACAGAAGGACTCAACCTGGTCTGTAACATTAAAAGAACTTGTTGGTGGGATAGTTGTGTCCCAAAGACTTCTTCTCCATGTCAAACAGAGTACCTCTCTAACCCTCTTTAAGAGGAACCTGGATGACTGGATGGAAAACAGAAAATACACCCCTGGGATCTCACCTATGTCCCTGCTGGACAGGTGAAACAGGTGCTGACTTTGTGGGAACATGGGCAAAATGCTTGGCTAAGCTTATAACGGCCTCTGGGCCAATAGCCCAGTATCATCCTATGAATCTATAAACCAAAACCACATGGGCTGAATGATATACAGCACTAATTTATTATCCCAGTTGAGTGTTTTCATCCTATAGCATAGGACTTCATCAGAACTGAGGTGTTTAACCAACATAACATTTAAATAACAGATACGAAGAATCACATGACTTAAACAACCAATCAAAAAATAATACAATAAAGCTCAAATAGAAACCAAAGACAATTATTTAGTGCTACATGTTATTAAAAACCATTATTACAAATTCTAATGTGATTTGCAAAAGACTTTATTATAGTTTAGCCACACAATTTCAATACACTATTCAAACAAATAGGTTCATAGGTTAGTACTAAGCTAACTGCCCTTGCGTGCCATTTTAAGCTTAGCCAGTTATCCCTTGTGAGACTCAAACCATGCACCTTGTGTTTGTAAGGCAAACACCTTAACCATTAGGCCACCCTCCCTTAAATCAGGTAAGCAGTCGCTCTTTTTTGTCTCTCTGCTGCTAGCACCACGAGGAGCTTTGCTGAGTAGGAACAAATAAACTGCCTCAGCAAGGTTCATACCCAGGACCCTGTACTCTATACTCACAGTAGTTAACCGCTAAG
Source organism: Protopterus annectens (assembly GCF_019279795.1). Classification (NCBI taxonomy): domain Eukaryota; kingdom Metazoa; phylum Chordata; order Ceratodontiformes; family Protopteridae; genus Protopterus; species Protopterus annectens. Next base: position 841,294,936 of record NC_056730.1, on the reverse strand, counting down.
CCATCATAGCAATAGTTTCATTTAAACCTGGCAGTTCACTTCCATTTAGTCTCACCTGCTAAAGCAATTCATGATATTCTAATGTATATTCCCAGGCACCTCCTCTGGGATTCGGTACCTCTTGTTCAAGCAATAAAAAAAATGTTATTCATGTTATATGCTAATTTGTGCCGACATAATCATTGGACTCTTTCTTCACTTTAATATCATAACAATGTTTTTGAATTATTTTCTTTAGATAGAGTTTAGTTTTACCAATGTAAAAAGATTGACATGGGTCACAAAACGCAAGGTAAACCATGCCCTTACTATTACAGTCATAATGATAACCTGGACAAACCACCTCTTCCTACATCTGAGCATCTTTTCAAATCTTTCTTTTATATTAATATGTCTTGTAAAAATGAAATGTGGTTCAATACCTAATTTTTCATAAAGCTCCTTAATGTGATTAAACTTACTCTAATGTTTCTCTATTAATGATGAAATAATACAACTTTTTGTACCGTATTTAATTCACATACTATTTTCATATCTTGTTGTATCACCTAATTTGTGAATATTAGAATATAGTGTAATCTAGTCCCTGGAACAGACCTAAACTTATCTTGTCTACCTGTAATGATTTTGTTCTTAATCTTAGTAAGCACATATATAGGATACAATCTTAAAACCATACTACAAAGAAATTCCAATTCATTCTTTAAATCATCATCAGAAATAATTCTGGCCAGACTAATCGTTTGATTAGGTATTAATATTTTTAATAATGTGTAGCACTAAATAACTGTCTTTGGTTTGTATTTGAGCTGTATTGCATTATTTTTGATTGGTTGTTTTAAGTCATGTGATTCTTTGTATTTGTTGGGGCTTGAACCCCACATGGGAGTACAGGGGGAGCTTGCTCCCCCCCCACTTGCAAAAAGAAGTTTAAAGGAGAAGAGTGATTTTCATTAATCACTCTTCTCCTATGTTTTTGGTCCTTTTTTGGCTTATTGGCACTTGACATTTCAAGTGCCAACATTTCAGTAAGGATCCCTTACAAGGTAGCTTTTTTCCTGAAAAACACCTGCTGTATTATCAACACAGTGTGGTGATGTCACATACTTCTTTGATAATTTGAGAAAATCACCATTCTTTTATTCATTCAGTCTCTGATTAACTGCTTATTCCATTTCAGAGTCATAAGGCCTATCTTGGCCCTCAGTGGACCCAAGTTAGTAAAAGTTTTTCTAAATTGTACTGTCAACAAATCACATGGCATACACACTCACTCTCATACAACACACACACACACACACACACACACACACACACACACACACACACACACACACACACACACACACACACATATACACACACACACACACACACACACACACACACACACACACCTATAGACCATTTGGAAGAGTACCAGTTCACATGTAGCACATCTTTGGGATATGGGAGGAAACGCATTCATCCAATAAAACCCAGGCAGATACAGGGATGATATGCACACTCCACACAGAAGGCATAACAGCACAAAAACTGAAATGGAAAACTACATCTTTTGAGGCAGCAATGCTAACCACTGGGCCACCAAAAAATAGTTTCTCTGGTTGTGCAGGTTAGCATACCATAATAAGACAAACATCTAATTATAAAGACATTTTCTGTTTCAGTGTCTCAGTTGTTCATATTAATTATAGGAAATCCAGCTAACTTACATCTCCCTGTTTCATTTTCTTGATATTCTTAATGTAGCTCAGCATGTAACTATTCATATGGATTTAGTAGTAAGACATCAGTTTGAGTTATTTTTTATAATGCTATCAATTTTTGCACATCAGAGTCATGTTTCTGTTATTATTTCTGTAAGACACAGACTTCCTCTATTTTTTGGCCTACTTCCCCTAGTCTTTTAAAGGTTTTGTACACATATTGTAAGACAACAGTAAGCTTTGAAAATATGTTGAAGTTGGGTGAGTGTATACGTGCACAGATTTAGATTACCTCAGTATTTGGCAAACATTGCCAAACAGGGAACTGTATACGTACTATTTCAAAGGAAATGAAAGGGAAAATAACAAAACAAGGCATGTTTTTTGTCTGATAAAGAAAATAAATATTATATTTATCAGATTAACTAAAACTATCACACATTATGATTCACTGATTCAAGTTAAACTTGAATTTTCCATTGGGAAGAATGCCACTCAGCCTACGGGACATTAATTATCCATATCTGCTGTACTACAGTTCTATATAAACATGCACATGCTGCCTATGTTTCCATGTGAGGTGGGCATGATTTGTGTAAGAATCTAAAAAATCAAAACATGGCTATATATCCAGAGAGGCCTCTACGTAACAAAAAATGAAAGGCAGTAACTGCCATTACTGTGATTGTCATTAAACCTACTAATACAAGGCACTATTACTGCTTTACAAAATGGGCATTAACCTACAATGTATATACTAGCTCAAAACGCACAACCAGTTAAGGGTGCATTCAATTACAATATTATAGGCAGCTTGTTCTAAGACAAGTAGTGATGCATTGCTGATTTGTCTTACAGCCTTTCATGTAGTTGACTACTGTTTAAGTTAGCTATGAGCTGTTCCTCAAGTGGGTTGAGTATAAGTCTGGGTATTTCTTATAACAGCAGATATCGCAGGGCATAAGAGTGTTTTCATCCGGATATATATTTAATGCCTTTTCTCCCTTTCTATACTCTATTGTCATTCTCTAAAAACTCTTCCATATTCATGACTCATTCTGGCAGTTGACATTTATTATGTATATAGTTTCTGTATATATAGTTTGTATTACTGTTTGTATATAATAGTCATTCTTTTTTATTTGTATTTATATCCTTTGTCTTGTAAGATTGATAATCGTTAGTTCTGTTGCTGCTGTTATAAAAGTTTGAAATACAAATAAAGATATTAGAAAAAAAAATGTGGCAACACAGCGCCACATAGTGAGCTAATTGTTATGCACCAAGCTTTAGTTATTTATTTAAACTTTATTAACCAAGTAAGTGGACTGGTCCAAAGACCCATTTTTAGTAATGATGCAAACCAGTTTGTATAAACTGCGATTAGTAAGTTGATATTTTTTCAAGTGATGATACCTAAATTTTCAAATTTTCAATATAAAGTTAATGGTGTCAAAGCAATTAAATGTACAGATATTTACAACTGCAAATTAGTGTGTATGAATTCTTACAATATGAAGTCATGCAGTACAATTACAGATTTCAATGCAGTAATATGTATGATAACATTGAACAGAAAACTGAAGCATCTCTATAAAATCTCCCTTCCAGGTGTAGTGATCGATGTTGGACTACTGTCTGGTTTGCTAGACAGGAGGTCCCTGCATATGGCCTCTCCTACACTATTGTTGTATCCACAGCAGCACCTTCTTGTGGGGCCCCTGTTTCAATAGACCCTGCTATGTGGCACGACTGAGTGCCCAGAGTTTAACTGTATAGGCAGGCTGGGCTCATTAGCCTTGGTTGGCAGCCAGCCAAGGAAAAGGTAAACTCTGACTCCAAACTTTAACAGATAGAGCTTGTTAGCCTTATTAGGCAGTTCATCTAGGAGAAGGTAACTTTGATTTCAAAATAATCTGGCCATTGGTTGACGGCTCTGCTGTCTTGTGGATATCTTCAAGAGAAGCAAAGGCTATGGGAGTAAACCCAGACAGAAATTCCAAAGTGGAGTCCCTAAGGCAGGTAGTTGTCAATTCTGACTTTCTTCTGGCAGCTCTTGCAGCCAAGCTGATGTTAAGTGTATCATTCCTGTGCTTTTTTAGACCACAACAGGGAGGTCGAGAGAGAGATCCTGTCAACTGGGCATCTCAGGATCTGTATGAGAACATCACTGTACATTTCAATACATATAAAACCACAGGGCATAGAATGTGATGGTTGTTGATTTGAATCCTGAAAACAAGTATACTGGTATTCCTTCTTAAGATATGCTGCTAATATTTTCTTGAATACAGGGTAGGTTGTTTGCATTCTTAAATATCCAGAAAAATATCTCCATGAAGCTTAATTCATTTTGAAGAAGGATCTTTCACCTAATTCTCTTTTGATGCTTGAATGCACTACTGAAATGCCATTATTGGCAGTGGAACTGAGGGGGTATACAATCACCCTGGTGTGCAGTGTGAAGGATAGGGGTGCAATACTTGTTAAAGTGTAGCTTAATAGTGAATGAGTTTATATAGAAGGTGGTCCTAATAGTTATTTAAGCAATAACCAATGATGTGGTGTGGTATATTGAAGATTTACCTATGGTTGGTGTGGTTTAATCAGGAGGGCGAAGCCCTCGTTATTAAACAAAGGCAAACGTGGGTAAATCTTCAATATACCACAACCATGGAGTCGGTTATTGCTATTATACAATGACATTATTTAAGAAAAAAAAACTTACTTTTCTTAAATAATGTCTTTGTATAACGGCGGATTGCTGTTCTTCCACCGGTTGTGGTGTACTGAGTCTGCTTTTTGATGTACTGTGCATGCGTATGGGACTTGCGCGCCCACACATATCCAGTACATCAAGGCTTTGAAACGGAAGCAATGGAGAAAAAAAGTCTCTGTTGCTCCGTTTTCTCTCTCTCTCTTTTTTTTTTTTTTTTTTTTTTATTGTAAAAAAAAAAAGTTTTGGGGCAGTTTATACCAACGGAAAAAAGTTCGGGTGACTGGACCTTTTTCCGTTCGTATATTGTGGGATTTACAATGAACAAACCAAGTTATAAAACAAACCACATCAACAGTAAAAAGGTATCCAACGAATCACGAACTGAGAACACAAAGGATTTATTCACAAATAAATGTAAAGTGCTTTTCGTCGCTCACAGTGTGAGCAACTTCTTCAGACAATTAAGAACCAATCCAATTAACAATTTATACTCTCATCACTAAAACCCACGTGTTTAATACATTAATTGCGGGTTAAAGTGGTGGAGTTACATAAAAAGTAAATAAATAAAACAATTCATAATATCTTGTAAAAATATTTTAAAAGTATTTAAAGAAATACTTTAAAAAGTATTACCTTCTAGTCAACATATGTTTTTCTACAAATAAATAAACTGTGTCAACTCGCAAAAAACCTACTACATGTATATGTTATATATGTGTATATAAAAAGGAAGACTTTAAATAGTATGTTAAAATATATATACATATACAACTGTAATACAGTATGATCGGACAATTGTCGATAAAACCAAATCGGCTCCAACGATAATGTTCAAAAATAGCCTACTCAAAGAAAGGTTCCCACGAATAGTATTCTAGTCCTACCTTTTACATATCTAGAGTTAAACTGTAGTATTGTAAGCTATAAACCCCAATAAGTAAATAAATAAATAGCCACTAAAGTAATATATTTCAGTTCTACTAAAAGCTATATATTGTATATATTGTAATACATTAAAAGTCAGCTTAGGAAACATTTCACAGAAAACAGCGTACAGTACACAAAGAAATATATAAGAACAATTCTACACTAGTTATACTTATTTTACTGTGTATAAGTATATATTTTTTTCTTCTATATAGTGTATTATAACTTTTATAAGTTAAGAAGTAACATATAAAAGAAGTCAAAGTAAGTAGGTACAAAGGTGCCATATGGATAGTAGCTATTTCAGTAGTATATAATTAGCCGCTAAACACAGTCTAATATTGTAATATTTTCATCATAATAAAATAAGTAAGTAATTTCATTTACAATGAACACACTGGTTGGGCTGGCCAATCAGTATGCACATAAGGTAGTAGTGGTGTATTCCCATGCCACTGACGTATAATCGGATTAGTGTCAGTCACTGTCATCTTATTTACCTAATGTAACAGGACTTTTTCTTTTATTGTTTGAATGGTCCTCTTTTGTGTCTCAGGGCTTGTTTTACAGCATAAGGAATTATACAGCTATAACTAAAACAGTGGCTAAACTGCAGGCCTTTGTTCAAAGCATATTTTTGTAGTACAAGATGAATTGACAGCCCCTCTCCCCACACTTTGTTAAATGTGGTGATACTTTACAAGAATTACAAGGAAAATATTTTCTGACTTTTCTCTAAATGTCACAGAGATCTTTGACACTACATTTACGTCATCTTAAAATGTAAATTAGTATAAACAACATCCATTTAACATTTAAACCTTAACATACTGTGATGCTGCTTAAGAGGTGACATCTGCCTTTGAATCAGTGAATATAATTGCTCTGTTTTTCTATGAAAGGCTGGCTACATGGGATGCAGTCATAAATCAATGTAAGTTCTCTTCCTCTCTGCAAAAGAGACAATGGAAAACTGTTTCACACCTCTCTGTCTTGTTTACAGCAACAGCCTGGGGTCTTGGCATCAGCAGGACTAATTGCCCATATAAGATTGCCAACAATACCTGATCACAAATTTCTCTGTGTCTGTGGTATGTCATGCAGCTGAAGACAAATTCCTCTGCAAATCATACAGGAAGTTAAGCTTAAAAAAAGTGAGTAGTCTTTCCCTTTCTTTGATTCCAAGGTGAGGAAAGGAAAGTTTTATGAATTACAAGCAGGTTTCAGGTACCTACACATTACTAGAATCATACTGTAGGAGAAAAGCAAACTAAAAATTGAGCTAAACTATAGGAGAAGGTGGAGTTTTCCTTTAAGAAAATTAAGTTATTTTGTAGTTTACTAAGTGCTGGACTTGAAAACCGATTGTGCCATGTGTATAAAGTATGTAGTTTATGCTACTTGGCATACCTCTCAACTGTACAGATTTTTGCAGAATGTCCAAATTTTTGCCTCATATTTTTGGTACATTTTTCATAAAATTGTGGTTTTCTGACAAATCATTGGCAAGTCATTAAAGATTGAAGTCAGAAATTAATGACGAACATTTGAGTTTCAGATTTCATAACCTACAGAAAATGCATGTTAACACAGAACCTGTTATTCTATCAACTTTCTAAGTTTGTAAGAGCAATATTTAAAAACTGTCCCTATTTTTGGTCCTTTGTTCCCCCCCCCCCCCATTACTTATGGCTTTGTCCAGATTTCTTGGTCTTAGAGGTTGAGAGGTATGCTACTTGGGTTGAAAGGAAGATTGCTGAATATAAAAACTAAAGAGGTCCCAGAACTGATCCTTGGGTTCCTCACTTCTGAGACTACACTTATTTGAGAAGTTATTTTCATAAGCAACTATGCAGATGTTTGTTTTTTAGAATTGTATAAAGAGAACGAATTAACTGATTCATCATCAGCTATTATGTACTTTGCATTGGGTAATTAACTCTGGAAAAAATGTTTTACTGTCAATGAAGACACCACCAGCTAGGTTGTTCTTTTCCATGACTTATTTGTCAAGCAACTGAGTAGATGGACAGATGTCAATCATGATGTTGGACCTTTATCCAAAGCTATGTAGGTTGTTGTCAAGAAAGCTAATTTTTGTAAGTGTTTCATAATTGCTCATATGTTTGTTTTCCACACAGTTTTTGAGAATGAACAGCAATGGGATAATAACTTGGGTTGGTTTTAGGGAATTGTATTTTAGCTATAGGTGTTATGAAGCAAGACACTTGTTGTTTATTACAGACTAAATTATGTGTACAAGAGGCATATCTGTTAAAAGAGAGCAGAGAAGTTTAAGCAATTGGGGTGAAGACTGTGATGACCTGAGTTCATTCCTAGGTCAAGCTGTTTGAGATAAGAGTATTCCTTTGAAAGTGACTGTCAAGAAAGCTCTTGACATGGGAAGCTGGGAAAATTTCCATTAAAAAACTATAGACTGACTGAACTATAAGCGGCATTGTGGGAATTCTGACACATTCATATCTAGATGACCCACTTCTTCCATAAAAGACAGGCAACTCTCCACTGTTTTGTTTTACTGACACTGACTGATAATGAACAGTTTTTATTTGTAAAGTGCAAATATAGTCAACCACTGCCAAAGGACATTCCATGTAAGTACAACATGTGCATCTGAACATGTAGTTAACTTGTAGCAGAAATCCTTCAGTTGTTCCAGACTTGTTTTGTCTATTGTTTCATTAAATAAAATTGCCAAACATATATAAATACAAATAAAAAATATAAAAAAAAGAATAATGGCTGTCTATTAAGCAATGAGTGCCTGACACATGCATATCCTCATATACCCTTTCTCAATATTTTGACTTTTCTGTTGTGAAAAACTAGGAGCTGCTGATTGCATAATCCATGATATCTTGCTGTATACAACTGAAGAGGACACACAGGCTCTGACTTCTGGCTCCTTGTTCTAAGGCATTACATACACATGTACATACACCCCAGACACACACACAGTACACATGTTCTCATTAATGACTAGTCTTCCCATCCAATGCACATGCAAGGCTAGTCAGGGGGATGGTGTGCATGGTTATTTATTTTATTCATTATTTGTTGACCACTTTAGTCTCACTAAGCTAGTATCCCCTTTCCAAAGGGGAAACCTGAAGTGGCATTTATACCATCAACTGAGATGTGCGCAGGACCTTGGAGAACTCCCTATACTCTTTTTGATAGTTGTAAGATATTTTACATCCACCAGAGCTATCACCAACTCAGGCAGATTAACTCAGTTTAACATCTCATCCAGAGGTCAACACATTCAAAAGTGTAGCACCCTCTTATGCTGCACTGCAGTGCCAGCAATTAATTTACCAGGTGTGGGAAGAGAACCCACAACCATCTATACCAAAGCAAAAAGTGTTACCTGTTATTTCACTGGCACTACTCAATTAGAAGTTCTTATAAGTTTCAGTTTTCTTGCAAATGCTTTAGTGGCTTGTTTCATTCTGCACATTTCCATCAGGACTGAAAGTAGTTGCTGGAGCCCAATCAATCCTATGACAGGTAATGCTGCCTACCATACCTTCCTACTGTCCAAATTTTTGCAAAATGCCCAGATTTTTTATTCGTATTTTGAGTCTGTTCCTCATAACATTTGTGTTTTTCTGGATTTTTGTGGCAAATTAGTAAGCATTGAATTCACTAAATAGTGACAGGCATTTCAGTTTCAGACTTCATTTACTTCAGAAAATGTATGCTAACACAAGAAATTTTGTTGTAGCAACTTTTTAAGTTTCTAAGATTAATATTTGTCCCTATTTTTTGGAGCTTTGTCCCCCTATTATTTTTATCTTTATCCAGATGTTTCATGCTAAGAGTTTGAAAGGTATGCTGCCTACTTACTATTATGATGTCATGGCATAAACTCAGTAATATAAATAATATAAGGATTTATGGGATGAACTCAGTAGGATAAAGTGTGATGCCCTGCACTCAGTAATATAATGATCTATGGTATGAACATAGTATGATAAGGTGGGATGCTCTGAATGCAGTACTGTAAGGACTTATGATATGAACTGAATATGGTAAGGTATGATGCTCTGCACTCGGTAGGATAAAGACTTATGGTGTGAACTCAGTATAAGGTGTGATGACCTGAACTCAGTAGTATAAGTACTTATGATAAGAACTCATTGTGATAAGGTGTGATGGACTAGAATCAATAGTGTAATGATTTATGCTATTAACACCATATGATAAAGTGTGATGGTCTGCAATCCATTTATCAAGACAGGTGATGTCCACTTACCATGACAAGGTGTAATGGTGTTAGCTATTTAGTATCAGGACTGATAGTATTCACTCACTATTATAAATGTGACTGTGTGCCCAGAGTACTTTTAGGACTGATGGTACTCACTATGATAACATGTGTTGCTATACTTTCAGTACTATCTGGACTGATGTCATGCACTCATGATAATGTGTGTTGGTAAACATTCAGTACTATCTGGACTGACAGCATGCACTCACTATGATAAGGTGTGATGGTCTGCACTCAGTACTATCTGAACTGTTGGCTTTCAAACACTGTGATAATGTGTGATGTTGTGTACTCACTACTATCAGGGTTGCTCGTACATACTCAATATCTTTAGGGGTAATACTGTGCACTTAGCAATATGAGGACGGAGGAAGCAATCTCATTATTATGAGATGTAATGATGTGCAGTTAATACTATGAGGACTAATGATACACACTAACATCTGCTATAGTGGTATGCAATCAGTACTATCAGAACTGATTATGCATATTCACTACTGTGAGGAGTAATAGTACCACTGCCTACTGATGGTGCACACTCACTATTATGAAGTGTAATGGTGTGTCATCAGTATTATAAGAATTGATCTCATGCACTCAGTATGATAAAGGTGTGCAGTGCGCACTCAGTGCTATGAGGACTAATAATGCACATTCATTATGATAAAGTTTGAAAGCGGACATTTAGGACTATCATTATGAAGTGTAATGGTGTGCAATTACAATTATGAAATGGGATATTGTGTATTCACTCATGATGAGTTATGATGTGAACTTATTATTATTGGATGTAATTGTGTGCACTCAAAGTGTTATGTTGCATGCTGAATATTTTGATGACTGGTAATACACATTCACAATGATAAGATGTGATCATGTTCAGTCAGTACTTTAAGAATTGATGGTGCTCAGAGTATTTTGAGGTGTGATATTGTGCAGTTGGTACTATGAGGACATATGGTGCATACTCACCATTATAAGCTAATTGATGCTGTGAGCTCACAGTTATAAGTTGTTATCATGTGCACTCAGTATTTAAGGTCTGATGGTGTACACTCAATATGAGGTGGGATGATGTTCATGCACTATTAATAGGTGTGATATTGCATACACAATACTATGAGGAGTGATGGTGCACAATCACAATGATGAAGTGTGATCATATGAGCTTACTACTTTAAGTACTTATGGTATACACTCTTTATTATTTTTATTATGTGTGATTTTATATCTTGGAATTATGAGGAATGGTACTGTATACTTACCACTGTGATATGTGTTATGATATAACTCTTCAATCATGAGGTGTGATTGTATGCACTTACTATATTAGGATTGATAGTGCACACAAGTGTTATAAGGTGTGAAGTTGCACACCTGATATTATGAAAACTCATGATGTACTCTCAGTCTTATGAGATGTGTGATTCTTTGCACCCTCAGTATTAAGGTGTGATCGAGTACACTAATAACTATCAGGACTGATAGTGCTCACTCAGTATTATGAGGTGTGTGATTCTTTGCACCCTCAGTATTAAGGTGTGATCGAGTACACTAATAACTATCAGGACTGATAGTGCTCACTCAGTATTATGAGGTGTGTGATTCTTTGCACCCTCAGTATTAAGGTGTGATCGAGTACACTAATAACTATCAGGACTGATAGTGCTCACTCAGTATTATGAGGTATGATGTTGAGCATTTGATATTATGAGGACTGAGGGGACATATTATTCCGAGATTTGCGATATTGTGTACTCTCAGTTATGAGGCATGTACTCACTACTATGAGAACTTAGGGTGTGCACTCCCTCTTATGAGGTGTGATGGTATACATTCATCACTATCAAGACTGATGGTATACTCCCAGTATTATAAAGTGTGATGTTGTGCATGCCATACTATCAGAACTGATGATGCACATTCATTGCGCACTCAGTACTTTGAGAACTGATGACCTACTATTAGTACTGTGAGAGGATGGCAACCATTCGGTTCATGGATGAATGATAGCATTCATGCACTAAAGTGAGGAGTGATGCATACTAAATACATGACAGTTAATGCTAATAGAAAAAAAATATAGGGTATATTCTTGCTATGAGATATAAAGAGAAGGAGGAGATAATGCTGACACAGTTGTTTATTTACATATGCATAGGTTCATAGGTTCATGGGTGTTTACTAGGCTAACAACCACAAGGGCCTTTTTAAGCCTAGCCATGCATCTCAAATCTCTGACAAGTTCTGATATCCTTGATAAGTGTAAGCATAGGCCTGGGAGATGAACCATTTCCAGGTTATCTGTTTGCATCAGAGACATAGGTGCCAAACCAGGGATGAAGTTTATGTTTCCCATCCAATTGCCCAAGTTTCACTTGAATTGGATTAGGGAGGAACTTTGCTTCACATGGTTGGGGAGCCTGTTCCATAGATGGGGTAGTCTCTGCGATATATACTTATCTTTCCAGTAGGTCCTATTTATTATCACAGGCAAGGTTTAAGTCTTTAGAATGGGTAATTCTGATACTGTTTGTTTTGTGAATATGCAGGAGGTCCATCACAGTGGGGTCTGACAATGCCCTGTATGCCAGGCATAGAGCTCCCCTCAAAAGCCTGTAGGAGACAGAATACAGGGATAGGGCCTTGAGGTGGTCTGCATAGGACATATTATTTATGCCCTGTACTCTTTTAGTGAGGAACCTCTGTGAACATTCACGTTGTTGGATATGCCTGGTTAGGTACATACCAAAGGGGGTACTGTTTCTCAATGATAGGTCTGACAAATGCTGACTACAGTGGAACAATGACTTCCTTGGACTTCCTTGGACTTTGATGCCATACCTTTGTTTATAAGCCATGCAACATAGAATGATTTCCTCACTACTGTAGACACATGATGATCAAAGGCTAGATTGCTACCTATGTGTATGTCTAAGTCTCTGACTACTGAGTCAACTCTAAGGGGTGCGTTGTCAATATGATAGTTACCAGGAATAGATGACTTCCCAAAGGATACCATTATGCATTTTTTGACATTTAGTTTTAGTCCATGACTCTGACACCAGTTGTTTCTCTGAGTCAGTCCCTCCTGGAGAACATTTGTGTCAGTGTGAGATTAAATGACAGCTCGTAATATGCAATCATCTGTAAATTTAGTCAGCCAGAGACCACTAACACTGGCCTTGACTTCTAAGAAGTAAATGGTAAAAAGAAAAAGGAGTGGTCCAAGGACTGATCCCCGAGGGACTCCACTTGTGACTGGCCTCTTTGTAGAGGTGGACCACCAAATTTTTAACTTCCTGGGTCCTGTCTGTGAGCCAGTTGGCTATCCACCGGGTGATATAGGAGTTTGTACCTAACCTCTTGAGTTTGTCAACAAATGCCCAAGTGAGGTATTGTGTCAAATGCCTTGGCCAGGTCAAGGTAAGCAGTGTAAATGATTTTGCCCTCATACATTGTTTTGGTGACCTTCTCAAAGAAGTCCACCAGATTGAGTAGGCATGATCTGCCCTTGACGAAACCAGACTGGGTTGGGTCCAGTGTCTGGAGGTTTAGTATATCTCTATTGATCATCTCCATGATAATTCTTTCCATAGCTTTACATATAAGACTAGTGAGATTTATGGGTCTGTAGTTTTCTGGGTCTGTACATTTGTATTAATTTAATAATTTATTTATAATTTGTAAACCAGTAAGCCCATTTGGCAAAAGAAGCTCCAAAGTGACCTAGGTATATTGTATAATTAAATGACATGCTAAAATGCTCTTTAGTCAGATAGACTTTAGGTGAAGAGTGCTGTTAAAAGACTACTAGATGAGGTCATTCTGCAGTTCAGTGCTTCAATACACTGAGAAATACTAACAAATTCAGGTCTGAGGCTACATATCCATACTGGTAGTCAAGTGATTATACAAATCATAATGCATCAAAACTGGGGCGGTAGCAATTACTAATGAATCAGATCTCCTTCTTATGATAATAACCATAAAAAAACAGCTCTGTATCAGAATGTCGACAAACTAGAATGTCAATGTTCATATCTTTGAGACCAGAGTATCTGAACGGCACAGTATTGAACTGCCAAAACATTAACACTGAAAACCTAGTAAACAAATGTTTGTGCAGGGGGACAACCTCCTCTGCATCCCCTGACTCCAAGATAGTATTACACCTGAGAATGGGTAATACTCCAATCACAGCTGTACATCAATCTCCTACAATGACCTGCATTGCACTCTGCAATCTTTTAAGTCTGGCATTACTTCCCTACCCTTTTGAGATAAAGTTGTCAGGTAAGTACTGATAATAAATCCTGCAATTGTACATATACGTCTGCTATTCTGGTGTGCTACTTCCTAACCTACAGCACGTCTGCGTTTATTTCCTGCTTTTTTATCTGCCATTCAGTGTTGTCAATCACATTATAATACACCAGCTATTAAATGGTTTGGCAACATTCCAGTCTCTAAGTTTATTCATTAGACAATATGAACCTTTGATATTTTAATACGAAACCAAGAAATAATCTAAGACAGCATCAACAGCCTGATGGGTTTTATCAGAGCAAGCAGTGATTTGCAAACCAACCAAAAAATGGTAAGGGCATATACAATGCCTTTGTCTGGAGCTGCAAGCTGCTATGACCAGAGCTCTATAATGCCCTCTTAGTCGGTATATAGAGATGGTATATCCTAAGGCTCAAGATTAGTTCTATTATTAATTACTATGGAAGCTGGAAGAGAAAGCAGAAAAATAAATTCTATTAAACCTGCTGATTAGCAGAACTGTCACTGTATTAAACCTATTAGCAGAACTGTCACTGTATTAAACCTATTAGTTAGCTGTACTGTCATTGCATTAAATCTATTGCTTAGCAGTACTCAAACTTGATCAGTACGTTACTACACTTGATTTTAAGACATAAACGATACATCTTGAAGCACCTTTATAAGGAAACATCTGTACTGTTGCACAGTCATCATAGAACTATTCAGTCAAGAGATGTAAACATGAGGCTAAGCTGCAACTCTGTATGAAAAACTGGAACACATTTCTAAGAAATGCTCACTAAAGATCAAACTCAGCAGTAAATGTATATCTTTGTACAAAGAAGCTGCAGATAAATAAAAACAAACAATAACCTAAAGTCATGTTTCAAAAATGCACTAAGTGATTATTTATTTATTTGACTATTTGTTTATGTTTATTAACTGTGAAAGTGAATATTGCTGTGAGAACATGCAATACTGAGAAATGATTAGAGGTCCTAAGGAATCATAGGAAATACAAGCATATTAGGCCAGAGGAAATGCATAATTTGCCAATAATCACCCTCAGGATCTATCAAACATTTCAAGGAGGGCAAGGGTTGTTGAGTCCTGGAGTGTATTTTAAAGAAGCCATCCAAATGTGTAAACTGTGTTTGAAGACAGGGAATCACACTGCTTAACATGGAAGGGGAGTGTCTTCCACAACAATTTGGAGATGCCTGGTAATGGTCCTCTCTCTCCATTTAACTTTATTTTTTCCCTGGTATAGGTTCTGATCGCTTGTTCTACTGTTAGTTTTACTCACTGACACATCAAGAAAAAAGGTCTTGGAAAATGGGACCCTTGAGAACACAGAAAGCAAGGCATTAGTCTCTACTCAAGAGTGTTTATGATACTGAGTACAAAGATATTAAACCTAGCATTTCCTATTAGCTAAGATTTTTTTAGGACCTCTGCAGTTTTTCACATTTTTGGGATTGTCAAAGTGAGAAACTTGGCAAAGGGTATAATAGAGTCTCTAATGGGCCTAACCTGGGCACAGTACAGAAAAAAAAACTTTTTTAGTTTTGGAAGAGATGATTTTGGTGATTAGTTGTGAAATATAGAAGGACTTCCTGATTACTGTTGCTACATGGTGATCAAAAGAAAGAGAGTTATCTACCCAGATGCCCAGGTTTTTGATGACAGCCTCATTACAGAGTGGGGTGTCACTGATGCAGTAGATGGTAGAAGGTTGTTTTGTTGTTTACCAAAGGACATGCCACTGCTACCTTTCTTAGCATTTAGATTTTGTCCTTTCTCAATGTTTCTTGTATTAACACAGAAAAGTTCTGAAGACAATTTCAATCATTTGTTGATTTGACAACTACATTCATCTTGCAATCATCGGCAAACTTATTCAGTAGAGATGATTTTCACCAATGTTGAGATTGGTAAAATAATTGTTAGAAATTAGGGGGCCCAATACAGGCACCTAATTATGTCAAAAAGTGTACAAAACATATATATATTAGATAAAGAATGAAATTGCAAACTGAAGTATCAATTATAATGTACAGTAATGTATTGTTGAACAAACAAAAAGTGTAATGTGGATGTGAATACAGGCAAATCTGTGCCAAATCATGGTGATCCTGACTACCTCCTCTTAACAGTAAGTCAATATTAGCACAGGTTTAGGAAACAAGGACCTATGAATATTTAGTATAGTAATTACTGTGAATATTTACCAACTTGTCTCTGACAGTCCCACGTAAGGTAGTGTTAAAACAGAATTGAAAAATAATCCAATATCCCTTTTCTTATTAGCTTCTACCATATTAAAAGGATTTAGAAGTAGAAGTTTAAGGCACAACACTTTAAAGATAAGTCAGTACAGAAAATATGGGTTGATTTATCTATTGATTTAATAAGCCCTGTCACAAAAGTGAACAAAAATGCAGTGTAAAATTAGTACAATTAACAGATATTATATGCAATAGAAATCCTAGTATACCAAGACAATCGAGAAAAAATTACATAGAAAATTCCCCTCTGTATAAAATATATTTTGAAAATTAGTTGCAAAGCCCACAATCAACCATTACAAAATTATAATAATGAGTCTGGAGCAGAGACGAAACCACACTCAAGTCAACTCATGAGTGACAATCTAGAATGATTTATTTTGGAACAGGATTAAAATGCTCCTCACTTTGGTCCTGTTTGACCGTTATAAAGGAAAAATAAAATATAATTATCATGTGACAGACACTCAGCTGAAACATTCAAACAGATGAGTCAGGTAGACATGAAAACGTACTTCCTAGTAAGTTCAAGCAGAAGAAACCAGTAAACAGTACCAATGCAAGCGATCAAACTACCTAGGACAATCATGAATTCTCAAAATATACAAGACAGCTCATGGTTCATGGGTTAAACACACCTCCTAGGCAGACCACTTCCAAAATTGCAAAAAGCTGGGTTTGAAAGCTGAATGACTCCAACAACTGCTTAAATCCCAATAAGGCAAGCATAGAATGTAAAACTCACAGTTGAACAAATCCAGTTTACGTATCCATTCCATTCACAAAACTGACCTCTCACAATCTTATTACACACACAGGAATTCTAGCCTAGCCAAATAACCATGCATGAAGCAACTGGCATCCATTCTGGTCTCTTCACAGGGCACAATCCCAGGAATGTACTTCCTCCTGAACTCACTTTGGAGTACATCTTACAATCCTAGCCAAAGGCTAAAAAGAATACTTCCATAGGAAAAGACAATATACCCGGCTCTATTCTCATCAGTGTCAAGCATGTACTAAACAAAAAAAGAAGAAACTGCACCAGGCTGACACACAAAGTGTTTAATAAAATAAAAATAAAAACTGTGGTAAGCGCTTTCACGACCATACTTGTCACTTCATCAGACACATGAATGAAACTAAAAACAGCATTTATAGATTAACAAGTAGTCAGCTGATATTTAAAAATCACATGTTCGCTTAGACTCATCACGGACCCTATTATAGAACAATTAAAACATATCTAAAATGGGAGAAAAATGTATATAAAACCATGTACATATATATAAAAAACAAATTAGAATAATTAAAAAACTCACTATTAGTGAATGCCTACACATAATTAAATAAAGCTAAAAAATCTAGTGTCACTCTAAAAATCTATACAGGTATATGCATATAAAAAAAAAATATATATATATATATATATATATATATATATATATATATATATATATATATATATACATACACATATGAAGTATTTATATAAAAAACACAAATATAAGTGTGAATATATTATACAAACACATAAGGTTAACATTTCAAGTGACTTGATTTCAGAAAGGGTTTTAAAGAAGTAATTCCATTGAGACCAGGATATCTCTCAGCATTAAGTGAGAGAATCCATTTCTGCTCAATACTTTCCATCAAATTTTCTATATCATCACCTCTTATGTTTAGATGAACAACTTGGATGGCAAAAAACTTAAAAGTGTGTGTAGAATCATTCTGTTTAACATGATTAGCTAAGGCATTGGTTTCCTTTCCATTATTTATATCTCGGACATGTTCAAGGATTCTATCCTTGAACATTCTGTTGGTCTTACCCACATAGTACACATAACATTTCTGACAAAAAGAAAAATAAACAATATTTTCAGTTCTGCAATCAACATAATTATAACTTGTAATTGTGAATTTACGTATAGGGTGTATGAAAGTCCTATTACTATATAAATATTTGCATGCAGAGCATCGCCTGCATGGAAAAGTGCCTTTACATGCTGACTGAGTTTGTTTATATATATATCTGTTCTATTGCATAGATGTTGTTTTAAGGACTTATTATTTCTAAAAGAGAATGACGGAGTATTCCCAATTTTTTCTAGAAGCCCTAGTACTTCCTGTAAAATATGCCAGTTTCTCTTAATAATTTTAGTTTATTCATTTACATCACTTGAATACTGAAACACAAATATGAACCCATTGTTACCAGGAGCAGGATTATCACCATGGTCAGTCTGCATATTGTTTGATAGATAAGGTTTACATCTATTTCCTCTTTGTTTCCAAGCTTCCTCTATAGTGGAGTCAATCTCCTGTTCAGAATAGCCTCTCTCTAAAAATTCACACTTCATATTGGCTAAAGCTACTCTTGCTTCACCATCCCTATTGTGTAGCTGCAAAACCTTTTAGACCTGCCCTTTAAGTACATTCCTAGGGATGTGCCTAGGATGTAAAGCATTCCTTCGGGTAGGTTTCCTACAGATGCTACTACATATTTCATTCAAATCAGATTTTCTGACTTTTACATCCAAGAAATCAATCTCAATATTTGAATGCTGGTAAGTGAACTTTAAAAATTGGGTCTTGGTATGTAGGTAGTTCACAAAATTGGTGAGTTCACTTGCATTTCCTTTCCACAACATAAAAACATCATCCACAAAATGGACGTACCATAAAATGTTATGTAAAAAAGGATTAGTCTCAGAAAGTAGTGACTGTTGTTCCCAACTCACTAAAGCTAGGTTGGCGTAGCTATTCGTAGCCATGCCAACCTTCTGAAGATAGAACTCATTCTCAAATATGAACCTACATACCAAGACCCAATTTTTAAAGTTCACTTGCCAGCATTCAAATATTGAGATTGATTTCTTGGATGTAAAAGTCAAGAAATCTGATTTGAATGAAATAAGTAGTAGCATCTGTAGGAAACCTACCCGAAGGAATGCTTTACTACATAAAACTAGCATGCATCCTAGGCACATCCCTAGGAACGTACTTAAAGGGTAGGTCTATCGGGTTTTGCGGCTACACAATAGGGATGATGAAGCAAGAGTAGCTTTAGCCGATATGAAGTGTGAATTTTTAGAGAGAGGCTATTCTGAACAGGAGATTGACTCCACTATAGAGGAAGCTTGGAAACAAAGATGAAATTGATGTAAACCTTATCTATCAAACAATATGCAGACTGACCATGGTGATAATCCTGCTCCTGGTAACAATGGGTTCAGAGTTGTGTTTCAGTATTCAAGTGATGTAAATGAATACACTAAAATTATTAAGAGAAACTGGCATATTTTACAGGAAGTACCAGGGCTTCTAGAAAAAAATTGGGAATATTCCGTCATTCTATTTTAGAAATAATAAATCCTTAAAACAACATCTATGCAATAGAACAGATATATATATATATATATATATATATATATATATATATATATACATATAAAAACCCACTCAGTCAGCACGTAAAGGCAGTTTTCCATACAGGCGATGCTCTGCATGCAAATATTTGTATAGTAATAGGACTTTCATACACCCTATACATAAATTCATAATTACAAGTTATAATTATGTTGATTGCAGAACTGAAAATATTGTTTATTTTTCTTTTTGTCAGAAATGTTATATGTACTATGTGGGGAAGACCAACAGAATGTTCAAGGATAAAATCCTTGAACATGTCCGAGAT
Source organism: Protopterus annectens (assembly GCF_019279795.1). NCBI lineage: Eukaryota > Metazoa > Chordata > Ceratodontiformes > Protopteridae > Protopterus > Protopterus annectens. The sequence continues at coordinate 841,275,024 of NC_056730.1, read as the reverse complement.
ATAAATAATGGAAAGGAAACCAATGCCTTAGCTAATCATGTTAAGCAGAATAATTCTGCATACACTTTTAAGATTTTTGCCATCCAAGTTGTTCAACTAAACATAAGAGGTGGTGATATCGAAAATTAACAGATATTATATGCAATAGAAATCCTAGTATACCAAGACAATCGAGAAAAAATTACATTAAAAATTTCCCTCTGTATAAAATATATACAGTATTGAGCAGAAATGAATTCTCTCACTTAATGCTGAGAGATATCCTGGTCTCAATGGAATTACTTCTTTAAAACCCTTTCTGAAATCTTGTTGCTTGAAACGTTAACCTTATGTGTTTATATAATATATTCACACTTATATTTGTGTTTTTTATATAAATACTTCATATGTGTATATACATATATATATGTATATTTTTTATATGAATATACCTGTATAGATTTTTAGAGTGACACTAGATTTTTAGCTTTATTTAATTATGTGTAGGCATTCACTAATAGTGAGTTTTTTAATTATTCTAATTTGTTCTTTATATATATGTACATGCTTTTATATACATTTTTCTCCCATTTTAGATATGTTTTAATTGTTCTATAATAGGGTCCGTGATGAGTCTAAGTGAACATGTGATTTTTAAATATCAGCTGACTACTTGTTAGACTATAAATGCTGTTTTTAGTTTCATTCATGTGTCTGATGAAGCGACAAGTATTGTCGTGAAAGAGCTTACCAAAGTTTTTATTTTTATTTTATTTAACACTTGGTGTGTCAGCCTGGTGCAGTTTCTTCTTTTTTGTTTGGTTCTCTACTGTTATCTGCACCTGCCTCACTTCAAGCCGTTTGGTTTTTGAGTATTATCAAGCATGTACTATCTGAACGTTAATTAAACTGAATTATCCTCAGCCTATCAACAAAATTTGTGCCTGATGCCTGGATAACAGTTACTGTGATTACCCAATACGTGGGAGACCTGTTTACGGACCTGAATAATTTTAGGGTCATCAGCCTCACTAGCCTTATATATAAAAACAAGGAACATCCATCTGTCCATCCATCCATCCATCTACAACCCCCTTTCCCATTTCTGCACATAAGTTCAGAGTGTCAGTTCAACAGTGACAGTCATCTAGAGCCAAGGTTCAGATTACCAGGTGGCTAGACCTGCCATGGCTATGAACATATCATAATAAAACTCACAGATTTGGACATAGGCAGTTTAAATGATTTAGACCTTAATCAGATTGTTTTGTGAATGGCAGGTCCTATCTCATGAACTTAGCTTCTTTGAAAAGGTTACAGAGGCTGTGGACTGTGGTCACTCAGAGCATATTACTTATCTTGACTGTGCCAAAGCTTCTGCCATTATCCCCGTGCTGGTAGCATAAATTAAATAAACTTAACTTAAAACTCTACACTGTCCATTGGCTATCCAACAAATCCAAGTTCTGAAAGTTGTTGGTACCCTATCCGAAAGTAAAACTGGAATGACTGGGGGAATAGGCCACCTCTTCTTCATTATTTAATTTGCAGACATCCAAGCCAATATTTCAGAAGTATTGACTAAAGTTTATTGATGACTGCAAGCTAGACATTACTAGCTCCTCATCCACTGATGCTGAAAGCTCCAGCAAAGGTTAAAATATTTACAAAGCTCGTGTATCAAAAATTTTGTTAAGCTACATGCAAAAAAGTCCACTTTAGTAGTATTTAGAGGGGAAAAAAGCTGTTCCCACCATCTCATACATTATAAATGGTAACCCTCTTAAACTAGACATGATCATAAGAGACCTGACTACTTACATGGACAACACTGTTATGTGATCATCATGTTTCCACTATTGACAGGAAACCTATCTATCTGGCTGAGTTAATTTTCAAGGGAATATCTTCAAGATCCAAGGAAGATCTCATATTAGTGTACTCTTCTCTCATCAGACTCACCATCAGATAGGATGACCCCTTTACTACATATCAAACCAAGCATATTGCTCAAATGGAAAGATCACAAAGATTTTTAACTAAGAAAATGAAAGGCTTTAAATCCTTCAGCTTCTCTGATGGATTAGCACATCTCTCTTTATACTCAATAGCTTATTGACTGCTCAGTGGTGACCTTTATCTCACTTTTTTGGAGTCAGGAAAGATACAATCCTATTTGACCTCTTGTTTCTTTGCAAAGTCAGTGGCTCTGCAAATAACAATAAATAAGTCTCACTGGAGAGATAAATTTGTAACTCAAAATACTTCCAGTGAGTTATTATTTCAGGTCAAATAAAGTGCCACCTTTAGCCACCTTTAAGGCTGTTTTAGAGCAGACACAAATTTGTCCCAAGGTTATCAAGTATAGCTCTGCTTGGTATTGGCACTGAGAACCACTAAAAGAGTGGCAAGAATGTTTAAGTGTAACTCCATAAAGGTATATATGGCTAGGCATATTATGATCCATGCAAATGCTTACCTGGTATTATTCCTATGTGTCTTATGTTCCTATGACTGACCTCTCATGTAGCTGCTGCACTATACATGGATGACAGTTCATCAAATAGATCTCAAAACTGGCAGGTAAACCCAGAAAACAGTAGCAAAAAAGTTCTACTGCTGCATTAATTACTCATAAATTATTTAAAACAGATCAGAAAAGGTAAGTTGACATTAGATATAGTTAAAATAATTTAATCCAAATTTTGTCCATGGGCAGTTAGTTGCCCTCATCTTCAGACATCAAGAAGGAAAATGCAGAGTTACTTCACTGCCAGTCTTATGATACTTGTGTTAATACTGTGATTACTCAATTAATCTTATTCATTGTCAAATAAGGAACCAAAGTCTACTCTAGAAAACTGGCACTCTCTGGGTGCAAGGCAGAAAAATTAACACAGAACAGGGATACAGCCCACTGCAGGATGTGTGTGCGGAGACACACAGACACACACACACACATGCACACACACACACACACACACACACACACACACACACACACACACACACACACACACACACACACACACACACACAATCTGATATAGACACATTGTCTCTCTCTGTTTGCCTCTCTGTTACTCACATGGTATGCACACCAACTGGATTAAAAATTCACTTCTGCTTGAAATACACTGCACTTCTATCTCACACTATCTAAAACTATTTGGATTATTTGTATGCAAGCTGAAATTAGAAGTCCTACTAAATGACAAAGTATAATTCCACAAATCACATTTCCCCAATCCAAACTCCATGGAAAGTAGTTTCAATACACATTGGTTATACAATGAGGCAATGCAAGACATTTTTAGATCTTTTTAAATTACACTTTTCCCCCATCATTGAGTAACTATTGAGTTAGTATATATATATATATATATATATATATATATATATATATATATATATATATATATATATACAGGTCTACCTCAGAATGTCAAACATACAGAATGCTGACTTTCATATGGCTGACACCATATGAACGACATTCTGAAAGACCGACATCCTGAAATAGCACCATTTACCTACCTGTAAACACAGTAAAACTGTGTTATGCAGGGGTGCAAGCCCCCCTGCTTCCCCACACCCCCTTCTACTTAAATATTTTCACTCTGAGATTGCACTACAGTGAAGGAAAGTGGAATCTCCCAGTCCCGCACTTTAGCGGGATCTCTACTATCATTTGTCAGCCTTTCAAACGTTCGCTCATATGGTGTCGGCCATATGAGTTTCGAACATTTGAATGTTCGAACAAATGAAGGGCTCCCATATATATATATATATATATATATATATATATATATATATATATATATATATAAGCTATGGGGGTACAGGTGAGCTTGTTCTCCTGAAAAGAAATTTAAATTTGATATCGCCCCCAATTTGACATGATTGACTCATGCAGCTGGCAGTATACATCAACTTCTTGAAATGGATCTCTTAGAATTACTGTGTTTTTGATTAGTTTGTTTGTTTTTCCACTCCATTCATCTTCACCATCACTGTGTGGTTGCTTGCCTGGCTAGCTGGTATTGCAGCAGAAAGTTTGTTGCAAGCTGATTACTATTTTAGGGCATCTTGATTTTCCTCTTATATCCATTTACATCTGCTATAGCCCTGTTTTGACAGTTTTCATTTATAGACTCCAAACTCAAACTTTTAGCTAGCAGTATTGCTAACTGTTGGCTTTGCCTCTTATGACCTGCAATTAAGTAGCTTCTCTTTTCCCTTTTTATCATCCTTGTCATATGTGCTTGCCTAATGACCGCACTGGTCTTTACAACTGGGCTTCATGGTACAGACCCTTACTACACATCTAACATAAATATATTCTAAAGACTACGATCTCATCTTCCCCACATCCCACCATCACCACCATAAGTAATAAGTAATGTCTGCCTTCAGCTATTTCATTGGTACCTACATTTTAACTTGTTTATTTAAGTTGCTAAGTACTATACATCCTCTTGATTTATGCGTTTTATTGTTTAGTGATGAATAGATCACCGTTCGGTATAATCCATATTATCTGGTTGCATTAAACATTCGCTGTGCTTGCTGTGTTAATGTTTTAAACATCATTAATAGGTATACTTTGTAACATTTCATTTAAAAGTTAACATATAAATACATAAAATAATTTGGAAATCAACCAGTTGACATTCAGGTAAGCTGGGACCCAGTTTAATTTGTAGTATGACTGCAGAATGTGTGATGTTTTTGCCAAGGTCATTTGCTGTTTGCATTACTCTACCATTTTCCTTTCAGTTTTGAATTTTCCATGATACATTATTTTGCATTTCATTGCAATAAATTACGGGCAATGTGCATTTGACTATTTCACAAGTTTTGAGAAGTCATTTTCCCTCCTATTTGTCACTTGGTCTGTACTACACCTGTTACACATCTTTGTAAAATGCACACATTTCACCTCTTTACATTATGCAGTCTCACTTATCTAGCCATTAAAGAGAGCTGTTCCCCAGATATTACCCTGCATTATATCACCTGCAATCGTCCTGCTTTTGCACTATGGATTCACTTTTCTGTTACCTTATCTATTGCTTTGTTAACCCAGGACACCACTACTGGACTTATTCTAGCATTAGCTACACTGCATATTATTATTATTGTTAGTAGTAATAGTAGTAGTAGTATTAGTATTAGTATTAGTAGTAATAGTAGTATTAGTATTAGTATTAGTATTTTTGTTTTTGTTTAGAGAGACATGTTAAATGCATAGATATAATCAGGTAGCTTTTGACCAGATACTTACAGGCTATTAATTTTCAGGTCTGATTGACCTGTCAGAGGAGTCATTACGAGTTATATCTGAAATGAATCAGCAGCCCCCCCCCCCAGTTACCTGGTTAAGAAAAGTAAGCATAACAGGGATCTTAATCTTATTAGCACCAAGATGCACAGAAAACCATCATAGCTTTTGTTCTCGCATTCCTCCAGAGAGATACCACACAGAATTCCTTTGTCATGGAATCTCCATTAGGGTAGCATTTTCCACATTCATATTATCCTCTATTCTCTTCAGCTATATATAAGGGTCCTGCAGCAGCTAAACTGTTCACCATTCTTTTGCTTTCATTTAAAAAAAAAATAGATTCAATTAGAAAAGCAATTTCTAGAAATAAGAAACTATTTTTGGTTACAACTTGAGAATGACATTCTTAGCATGGATTCACTTCCATTGCTTTTAGACAATTTAGGGTGCATTGACTTATTTACATGTTCGTTAACTTTAAGGTGTATATATGAAGAGTCAGAATTGTGGCTTCAACTGTATGACCTTACCCACATCATAACTGCTGATTTAATATCCTGTAGTGCCTTTTATCTTCATACATTTAGTGCAACATATTTACTCTGTAACTAAAGCCAGCTTCTTGTTTATGTCTGACTTAATGTCATTTTCTTGTACTGATGTGCCCATTTTATTTTCTTTTATGGACATTATTTGTTGTAATGTGCTATTATCAAATCATGTTCTTTGGGCTTAAGTTGTGACTGTAGAGGATCTATAGATTAGGCCATGTTCCCAGTCATCAAACAAGCAAACTGCAGATTCTTATTACCATGTTTAACAGTGACAGGTGACAAATTAATTTTAGCATCTAGCAAAACTAGAATACTAGTTTTATATATCAAGTAAGAGTTGACATTGCCTACAACAATTGGAAAGGTCACAGAAATACCTCACTAAGAGGATTACTGGTCTCAAACAGATGCCATACGCAGACCATCTCAAAAAGTGCCAGCTCTACTCCATTGCATACCGTCTCAGAGGCGATCTCTGCCTAACATACAAAGCTATGTCAAACACAGAGCTGTTGGACATGCTACACTTGAAGAAATCCCAAGGTCTCTGAACCACATGTGCCAGGGACATAAACCTTGTCACCACAATAAACAGAACATGCTGGAGGGATAGATTCCTGTCCCAGAGGCTTCTCATACTCTGGAACAAACCCACCCATTCATATCAAGCAAAGCTCCTCATTGGCCCTCTTTAAGAAAAATCTTGATGACTGGATGGAAAATAGAAAATGCACCCCAGGGATCACTTCTGTGGCACTGCTTGACAGGGGTACAGGAAAATAATTTTCTTGGGTGGCGAAAGCTAGGGTGTCTTTTTGGCTAGGCTTATATAGGACCCAGGGCCGATAGCCTAGTACCTACCTATGAACCTATGGCATAAATGTCCCTTACATTTTTATTACATTTGATTCAGATGCCTATATATTGGTTATTGTAACCAATGAGACTAGAATAATATGACCATGTGTATTTGCCTACTTACATTATTGGAGCAGAAAATGGAACCAGCACATTGGTCAGAATCTGCGGTGGTGCAGTGGTAGCGTTGTTGCCTCACAGCAAGAGGTTCTCCCGTTCGATTCTCGGCTGGAGTGCAGGGAGTGCCTTCTGTGTGGAGTCTGCATGTTCTCCCCACGGTTGGATGGACATTCGAAAGACATGCGTAAATGGGTGTGCCATTATTGAAGGTTGAATGTCGAGCTGGCACCTCGGCATTCGTAAAAATCTACTGGCAATCATTAGTGGACCGGAGTTCCGCTGTGGCGACCCCTCACTGAGAAAAAGCCAAAAGACAAACAACAACATTGGTCAGAAACAAAACAAAGCAGTTTAGTGTTGAAAAGCAATGTTGCAACTTAAGTGTAATTTAGCATGTTATATCCACTTTTAAACTATAATAAAGACACTTCGGTTTTGTAGAGTTATTTATTTTAATAACAAAGGCAAGATACATTTTTTTAATTTTATTTATTCATATTTTGTTGACTGGGTTAGTCCCCTTAGGCCAAATTAAAAATGTGTCTTGCCTGATCACTTCATTTGCAGCTTGGAAACTATAATATAAAAAACAACTGTTAACAATAGACTCAACAATGTGAAATATGTCAATGCGGTTTCTTTTTGTTGTTGTGTATGCTTGAAATCAATTAATCTTGAGGATCTTGAAGAAGTGTCATTATAAAAATCAGTCAACATTTGTATTTGTTTACAGAAATTAGACTAGGATTCAGGGGATTTTCTCCTCTTGTACTCACTGGCCAATGCGGGTTAGTCAGTTATTATGATAGGCAAAATCTATGACTCAGAGACACTGAAAAGCTACAGAGAGAAACACATCAATACCCTGTATGTAAACTGAGCACTACTCTGTCAGATGTGACATTGCTAGTGAAATGCCTACCAGTCTACACATCCCAGTAGAATATACCCTTCCATGCATGCACATATATGCACTCACACACCAATTTCCACACACACACACACACACACACACACACACACACACACACACACACACACACACACACATACACGCACACACACACACACACACACACACACACACACACACACACACACACACACACACACATACACACTCTCACAGTAATACACATCCATTCAAAAAACAAGTCCCCACACACTCACGGAAACACTCAGCGAGGCACCTGCATACATGCTCCAACACACATACACATCTATTCACAAACAAGTCCCCATACACCAGCACAGATGCTCCAACACACACACACACACACACACACACACACACACACACACACACACACACACACACACACAAACACACAGTTGGCATCCCCTATTTAACTTCTGTAGTACAACCACCCAGACACAGAGAATTGTACACACACACATGCAAGCGTATATTCATTTAGCTGCATTAATTGTACCACAGACATGCACCCACAAATTTGCAGGTACAGCCCCACCTATACAACTCCACTGTATTTACCTATACTAAGTCTATGCCCATTGGAGTGAATGGCAATTGCTGTCAAAAGATGTTGTTCACTTTTTCCTCCTAGAGCAAAAATTCACTTGCTAGACTGAGTTAGAAAATATCTCTGCTGAGTTAAACAGGAACCACATCCTTTTCCTGTGAAGATCTCATGGCTAATTAGCATTAGGCCACTCCACTGAACTGTCACATTAGCATGCAGCTTCCCCAGTGAAACTGCTCTCCATGCTATTTACACCGCATGGGGAAAACTAAAGTGGGAGGTAGGTCTCTGAAATAGAAAGGCTTACCACAAGACACAGACCTTTACATTAAAGCTTGGACATCAAGATAACCATTTCTGAATCCCAAAGTAAGTCAGATGTTATTCCACAAAATAATTTATCAGCTCAGAAAGGGTTCTGGGAAATAGCATGTAAGCAAAGTATGCATCCCTTGGAGTTTTCAAGTGTGAAATTAACAAGACTGAATTAACCCATCAATTGCTTTTTCTCATGTGAATTCATTTTCAGTGCTGTTTTTTTTTTTTTTTTTTTTTTGTTTTGTAGCACTAGCAGTGATCCAGTCTTCTTTGAGATTTTTGTTTTCTTTGCACTTGTTTAACCAAGGAATCAAGTCAATATATATACCAGTTAGCGGGCCCTAATATTGCTGGTGTAGGGGCCTTGACCCTTGCAAAAAATGCTTGTATTTTATGCTTTCAGAGATTCAGCGTTTCAATGCACTACATAATAGACTCAAAACCTCTACAAACTGAGGAGCCTACATTCAAAATATGACAGTTGAATCCCTGTTGGCTATCCCGGTAAGTGACTAGGATTTAAAGTTTTCTATTATAGAACCCCCAAGGAGGTGTTTAATTAACACCTTGGATGCTCTGGTAGTAAAGATGTGTTTTCTTAAATACACTATTAAAATATCCAGTTCTTAGTGATGCATATATGTATATATATATTTTTTTTTTCTTTGGAGTAGCGGGTTGATGGATACTAAGTAGTTTATCATTATAAAGTCAGCGATATACAGTTCATATCTGAGAGAGTCCCTATCTGAATCATCCATGTATAAATCTGTAGATGATGCTATTTGGGATAGTGGTACAGGACATAACAGGTATAAAGACACATCAGGGTGTCCATGTTACAAGTGGTTACCAACTGCATTCAATGAACTGGAAAGGACATACAGGGTACCTGGAAGGAATAGGTTGAATCAAATATATGTATGACCAAGCCTGATGTACAACAAAATACTTGATCTGTTTGGAGACAGAAAAATATAAGAGAAATTAGTAAAAAAAATCGATAAATAAAAAACAAGTTATAAAATAAACATCGTGACTTGATGGGACCACTGCCACCAATGTAAGGGATGGATACCGTTTATGTGTCTTAAATCTCATCACTATAATCCAGTTATTTAGAATGGCCTTAACTGGCAGCAGAGGGATTGTTTCAAGTCACACCATTGGTTCCCAGCAGGTTAAAATAAAATAAAGAAATTACATACACAAGTCTAGCTCAATAATCATTTCATAAAATGTAACCTGCCCACAGGAACACAAAGGGAATATGCACTACTGTCCTGGGTATGGGCACACACACATACCATTCACTCCCAGATCTAACTGTACACAGGCCTTTTACTAAATTGATACTTTGGCCTAGCATCCCAGGCACCTTTTTTACCATACTCACTATCTCTCTCTCTCTATGAAACATATGTCCTCCAGTGCTTCGTAATCACAGCAACTTTTTGTCATACAAGTAATTATTTTGATGTGCGGGTGCGCCAGACACACACACACACACACACACACACACACACACACACACACACACACACACACACACACACACACATGCACGCACATGCACACACACACACACACACACACACACACACACACACACACACACACACACACACACACACACACACACACACGCACACACACGCACACACACACAAACACACTCACTTACATCCAGAGAAAGGCTGAGAGAATCTTTCAGTCAAACACAGCCTTTTTCCTAGCATTGCAATGCTGCCACCACTTAGCCAAACTTAAAATTATAAAGAAAAATATTTTTACTGGTAGTAGGTCCAAATGATCCAGTTAAGCAGCACCACAGTTTGTTAGCCTACAGTTGTAATTAATACAACTGTTGTCAGATACTAAAGAACAATAATATATATATGAAAATGGACCAGTCATAAGAGCTTAAAACTGAATAAACTTTCCGTAAAAAATAAGTCAAACAGTAAAGTTACACATTAAATATGGAGATAAAAGAAAGTACACATGGATGACCACAAGAACATTCAGTTATATTAGACAGATTATGTGTACCTAATGAATTTTTCTTCTTCTCTCAATTAAAAAATATGTATGGTGTCTACCTAAACTGTCTATCTATATTACTTTCTCTGCAGTTAGTACCTCTGGTATTAAATGCATCCTTTTGTACTATGCCATGATGTTACTCTGTTTTTTTTTTTTTAATTTTAGGCATTGCTACATTCCTTGTAAATAACTTATTGCTAACCAAATTTCTCAACCATATTGTTATTGCATTTTCAAAATACTGTGCTTTTGCCTTGTATATATTCATACTGTATATTTCTCTCTGTTTTTGTACTGTTAAGTATCTTACAACTTGAATTGTTAGGTTTTTCTTATTTTTAATTACTTTCTTGGAGCTTTTCTCCTCGGGTCTCTGCTGAGAAAGGGCTGTCTGGGCCCCGTTGGACTAACCCGGTTAACAAAATTATGTACAGAGAAATCAGAGCTTCTGATAAATAAATATCCTACCTATCTCTAATTTAAAAAAAAAAACTGAAACCATTAAGTTAAAAAAAATAAAACAATAAAAATATACAAGGAGAGGCAGATGCAGATGGTACTTATGTGAATGTATCAAGATCTTCAAAGCACATTAAAGTACAGCGAAGTCCAGTCATAAATATTTATATATTTTTGTTGAGAGATGCAGGGGTTACTTCATTTCCTTCCTAAAGAAAAACATTACTTGATTTGTTTGCTTTCCTTCAGCAAAAGTAACAAAACTAGTTTTTCCTTGTATAAAGTCCAAAGGGCTTAATTATACTCACCAAGAAACAACTGAAGCTCTCACTAATTAAGCTGCTACATACATTTCTTAATGGTCTACATTTCAATGTCTGCCTTGTTTCCACAGTTCTAGTCAACTACATTTCTGAAATGGACTATAATTGCATTTTATGACCCTTGCCAGCACTAGAAATCCAAAAAGTTATAAACCTGATTTATACATCCCTTCCTTTTATTTACTTTCACATTTACAAGATAAAATGTCACAAGGTTACATGGAGTTTGCAGTCAAAATGTGTTACTACTAGAAAACAAGAAGTAAACAAATATATAAAATCTTTAAATAATTTTTTGTTAGCCTGGCATCCCCAGCAATTATCTTCCATTAAGAACCTCACACAAATATTTGGGTGGCATATTTCAAGAAATGAAGCATGAGACAAGGTTGAAGACTGACCATATGAGCTGGCATTAGCAGCACCACTCTGAGTTTGAAAACTCATGCTATAGGACTGTAGGGCTAAACTCCATCCTAGAAGCTTTACATTCTGCCCACTAGCTCTATGCAACTGCAGTGACATTTCTGCTTTAAAGGTAGGGTTTAACATTTGCAATACTCATATTATCCACATATACTCCTTCCCTCTCTCTGCGGTTGCATATGATTCCTCCCTGGGATGAAGTCTGCAGCACAAGTACACAATGCAGTACTTATCTCCCATTTAGAAAATATAGCTTATTACAGCCCCCGTCCCATAGATACAAGCATCTACCTCATGCAATAAATTCTTGAAAATGATCAGAACTGGCTAAGTCAACACAAACATTTCCCTTTCTGATGTAGTCAAGGGTACCTGGCAGTAATCCTTGGTCAATTCAGAAATAGGAAAATAGCTTGATGCAGCTACTCTAAGGCTTCATCCATCCTGGTCACAGGGAAAGCACCTGTCTCCATGTTGCTGTGCAGTTTCCTACAGCCATCACAAAACCAGATGCTGGCATCTTTCTTTGGTACCAGGACCAATGGTGAGGTCTAGCAACAGTTGTACTCCTTGTTTACCCACATTTCAACATGTTGTGTAGTCCCTCTCTCAGATTTGCTTAACTCTTTCAGGCTTCCTATAATGGTCTTGCAGGATAAGCTGCTGAATTCTTGTGTCTATATAGAGCTTACACTGTGGAAGGCTTTATGTAGCCAAAACCAGAATGGTTCTTTGTTTTTTATAACTATTTTTGCCTATATGTCATAATTAAATGACAATATATTCTACACCACTCTGTGCTGGCCTGTTTTTCTTATATCTATATAGACCTTCACCAGGTGGGCACACCCTGGCTTACCAATAAATATATCCTCAAAGTCTTACAATACTGCATGGGTCTCCCTCAAGCTGGCCAAGAGTTTGTTGTTGGAACACGGCTACCCCGTCTACCAAGGTGTCAACCCAAGCCTCCCCAGGAGATCTACCTTGGGATGCCCAATCTGTTCGTTCTTGAAACTCGCTGCATATACTAAGTACTAGGGCCACAGTATCATGATAGGGCTTTATCATAGGAACACAGCAGAGCCTGTAGTTGTCTCTCCTGACTGGCAACTATAACATGTAGCTGACATCACTCGCCTTTTCCAGTGATGAAAGGAGTTTCTCAGGCTGTCTGCAGCTTGTTGTGTCTTACAGGAATATGCAACATTACCTACTGCCTTAGAGAATTCTCTGTGTCTCAGGCACTCCTGTCATACCAGAATTTCTGCTGCTCTTGTGCCTGTCCCATCTGTGACTGGCAAGCACCCTAAGTCTAATCCTGAAGCTTAGAACATACTCCACAACAGTGTTTTTACGGAAATCATACTCACCCTCACACTCATCACTAATTAAATCTGTCTCCCTTTTCACCCTGTGACCATACAAAGGCTAAAAGGGTGAAAAACATATAAATTCTTAGGACACCCTTTCATGCCATGAGAAGATGGGCAGATTCTTATCACCTCCCCTTTTTACTAGTCTGTAAATTCTGTTAACATGGTCCTCAATGTGATGTTTAACCTCTACTCCAAAACATTTCCCTGTTGATACTAGAAAGTAATGTTTAGATGCTTTACCTAACAAATCTTTCATAAGTCATGCTAGCAAATATGGTATAAATTTTATACCCCAATCATTACTTCTCTAGGGAAACACACACTCTGCTAAACATGTACAGCATAGCATTTTCCACCTTCACTGATTTAATTGAAGACAAAAACACTATTTCTGGGTAGCTAGTGCCATAATCCACTACTACCAGGATACATTTCCTACCTGTGAAACTTGCGGTACACAGTAGCCTCAAAATATCCATAGCTACCCACAGCTACCCTCTGAAATATCCCCTCAACAACAAGCAAAGACAGCAAAAAACCTTTGGTTTTCTCTTCATACTTGACAAACTTTGGCACTGATTACAGATCTTGCAGGACTCTTTTACATTGTTTGCATTTTATGATCAATAAAAATTCTGCATAAGCCTTCTTTTAACCCATATGGTCTTAACAGGAGATATCACTGGATATGGCCAGAAGTCACCATTGGTAGGCTGTAGGTAATGCTAACTGCTGTATGACTTCTCCCACTATCCTTCCTTTGGGAGTATACTCGTTGTACAATATCCTTTGTCCCAGTATATGAACTCTCTCTGTTGTTGATTATCAGGATATACTTTAGTGACCTCCATCATGTCCTGTAAAGTGGGGTCTGAGAGTTAAGCCTGCCTCAGTTCCTGCTTGGTGACCTTTCCCAGCTCCATTTCGAGGAAGATTACTGCCATCTGCTACTAAGTGGTCCCTCAAATATTGGCTGACTTAATTCTTATACCACTTCACCCGAAGTATTAACATCCAAGGGAAGCACATATCCTTTCAGATGCTGTAGCTCAAGTCCTGGCTCACTGCTACTGACCATCTCTCCCTCTGTAGTAGACATCTTAATAGCCCAACGTAGATATACAGGTTACAACAGTCATCTCCTCCTTACTACCTTCTCCATGTTATTGCATCTCTGCCTGTATGGATGTAGGAGCATAAACATATGACACTACACTGTCAAAAACTTTCCCTATTAGGATTTCAGCAGGAATGTCCCCAAACACAGCCACCTTCTGGATTCCATGGCTCTATTATCAATTGATATAAACTCCGCCCAAAGGTAAGTGAAAAAGTTTCCTACCAAAGGCTCTAAATGCACTGGACCACCCAAGCAAGTAAGGTTCCTGTCTATCCAGTGCATGCTTGACATAGCTATGTCTGAGGCTGTGTTCCTTTTATCAGTTGTCCCCTTCCCATCTGCTTAAAGATGAGTTCTAACACAAACTGATGCAGAGTTCCTAAAGGACAGGGATCTGCAATGTTTCACTGCCAGAGAACCACATATTGATTGGTCAAGCAAGTGTCAACCACTGAAGAGTCATCTAAAAATGAGGCCAAAGTCAACAAGGACACATCAGTTAATAATAAAAAAAATGAAGGTTTGTCTCACGGAATATAGTGACTGCTAATTCTACTAAAAAGCAAATATTTCACAACTTATCAAAGACTTAGAGCAAATTTCTGAGAAAAGCATAGGCAGTCTCAAAGGCATAAAAGGTAAGGCTGAGACTGATAAAACCATTAGAGTGACAGCTCACAGAGCATGACCCTTTTTATATAACTTCTGCAAAAAGTTGAGGTGATGCTTGGAGTAGGGAAGAATTTTGCCACTTGAAAACAAAAGTGAATGGGCTGTACCCATCATCCCATTCATAAAGAAACAGAAGGATTGACAGTGTCATGTTTACAGGGACTTTAAGGTAATCATTAACCCTTTGCTTTTTTTTTTACTTCCTCACATCAAGGGTATACTTCCTCGCTTACCAGGTGGGGAATGCTTTACAAAGATTTTTTTCTTTTTTTATCTCTTGGCTATATACCAATATAATTGTTTTCCCTGTTTGTATATCTTGGCTATCTACCAATATAAATTAAGTATTCATGCAAGCAGTTTCTGATAATCACCATTCAAAGAGGTCTATTTGAGTATAGTTGTCTTGCTTTGGAATAATTCCTTCTCTGGTTATTTGGCAATGAGCCAGGGATTAGATTTTACAAAGTATTTCTGAAATATAATTTTACCTTGACAAACAAGTGCTGACTTGAGAGCAAAGATGGATGCATGTGTTTTTTTTTTTTCAAAGACACTATTATACTGTGAACATTGTTTTTACAAAAATGGTTTATGAAAATCAAAGGAAAAGGCTGAAACAGTTTTACAAGCATCACAACCTTAAAATTTGTCACACTTAAGATCATATATCGGTCAATTAAAGTACAAACAAAAATTTCCTCCAAACCTTATCACAGTAATTTACCCACTGACTGCAGTGCTACTGAAAGGGGGGCATAGGGAGTGGATCAACAGATGTAAGGAAGGCTTTAAAGAGACTAAAAGAATAATGACTTCAGGCAAAATCATCACAATCAATGAATTTGCTTTGCCAGTCAAAGTAGCACATAACATTTTACCTTGTAACAGTAGCATATTAAGTGTAACTTGGCTTTTAGTTACTTTTCAAACCATGTGCCTTCACACGATGTTTTTTGAACACACATACTGTAAATTCTCATTTTCATTCGGATTTGGCTTCCTGCTTTAAGACTATTCAAGCCACAGTCATTGTAATCTACCAACTTCTATATCTATCAGTTGCAGCTACTTGAATGTGCACAACACAAAAGTCTGAGTGAGATAAAAATGGTCACAGTAAAGTATTCTAACTCGCTTTACACATATGGACATGCAAAGTCAAACTATTGATTGTTCAACTTGATTATGACAGAGTCAACAATTCTCATTTACAGACAACCCTTGTACCCAACTCTGTACGCCTCAGATATCTGACTGTGGTAAAATAATTAAGTAATTCATGGCACAATGTATTTCAAGTTTGTTTCACACACAGAGTAGCTCAAGTATTTCAACATATTTAACGTAAGTGCACACTAGTACTGCAAAGCCTGACTGTATAAACTGTGCATACAAGAGAGAAGTAACTTATCCACCGACAAACCCTGCCAACCAACTTATTCAATTATATTGCTGTGTGCACTTCAGCTGATTCTGATCAAAAGTACCTTGTAACCTCTTAGTACAAGAATCACAGAAAAAGACAAAATAATGAGGAACAAAGGTCCATAATCAGAGAAACTGTTATGTTCTAAGCGATATAAAGTATAAAACTCAAATGTTTGTCATTATTTAATGACAACAATCCTCAATGATTTACCAGAAATATACCATTTCATGAGGAACAGACCAGAACAAATGTGATGCAAAATCAGAATCATTCCCTGAAAACAAATACATTTGAGATCTATTTAATTTCAACTTTGTTTAACATAACACTAGCCACAAGTATTTTAACTTATTTCATGCAAGTGCACATCAATCCTTCAAAACCTGAAGGTTAAATAGGTAAACATTCAGGGGGCAAATTACTTTTATCTACAAACACCCACAGTCCCTTTCCAGAAATCACAAGGACTTTGTCATGTTAATTTCATCTGACTGTGATAAAAAGAGCTGACTCCCTACTTTTTAAACAAAAGAATCAAGGACAAGGCCAAATGGCCAAAGAATAATGAGGGACAAATTCCTAAAATCAGGGACAGATTGTAAATATTGCTCTTGCACACTTAGAAAGTTGGTAGAATAACAGCTGTTGCATTGGAATACAAATTCAGAAGGATGTAAAGTCTTAAAAGTCAAATGCATCATTTAGTGACTACAGTCTTCGGTGATTTGCCACAAAACCACATATTTTATGTGGCACAGACTAAAAATATGAAGAAAAGTCAGAGATATAGTCTATGAAATCATAAACAGTTTTGACTTGGTTTCATACTATTGACTGATTGTTAATATTGCAATATATTTCATACACATGCACATTATTCCTGAAAAGTCAGACTTTAATATTAGCAAACCTCAAATTGTCTTTCATCCATAGCCATTATAGTGGCAGCAACTGTAAATGAGTCACCTGAATAATGCAGAATATATGAAGCAAAAAATGATGAAATGTGGTAAAGAGTTTCAACTTTGTTTCACATAAAAACAGTTGCCAGACAGTAAACAGTCCAATGAATTTCCAAGAAATGAGGTCAGAATTTAAACAGAGCAAACAAAATGTTTCTTTCATCCACAACCAGCCCAGAACCCCCTTATTTAGTGACTGCTGTTCTCAGTACCATATTTAGTTGCCTGACAGGATATGAAGAGAACAACCCCCCTAAAGCAACCAACTTTCTTTTTTCATCCATAGCCAGCTCCCTTAATTTAGTGACTGCAATTCTCGCTTCAATACTATATCTGGTAACCTACAAGGAGACTACTACTACTAATAATAATAATAACAATAATAATAATAATAATAATAATAATAATAATAATAATAATAATAATAAACTTCCACTGTGAAACAAACATTTCATTCATCCACAGCCAGCCCACAGTCCACTCTCCACTCAATGACTTGACTGCAATGCTTTTTATCTTGGTACCACAGCTCTCAACGTCTTTGCTCAAAAATCAGGAACTGCTCCTAATAGTAATAGAAGACAACGGCTCAGACTTAGGGTTGAATTTTACATTTTTTTTTTCTTATTAATTTGGGATGCAAGCAGAACAACAGGATTTACATTTTCTAAAAAATAAGAAGTATGAAACTGCAATGCATGCTGTTATTGACTGACTGCAGCAATCAGTGATTGCATTAGAGTGTAACAATCAGTGATTTACCACAAAATCCAACATCTTAAAAGGACAGGTCAAAATATGAAGTAAAATCAGGAATGTTTGGCAAACTCAGGGGCAGATAATAGCTATAATTATACTTGCATTCCTGACAGAATATAAAAATAAAAAAAATATTTAACGTACATTACCACTGTGTCTATGTGTGCGTGTCTGTCGGGGGGGGGGGGGGGTCACAGTCCATAACTGTCTAGAGAAGGTGAACAGAAGTCCTAAGTCTATTTACATTATATGGTAAAGCAAAAAAAAATGTATTGTATACTATAATTAAAGCATTTGTAATGGTCGTGCAAACCTCAAGAACTTTAATAAAAACATTAGCAATAGTTGTGCTGTTTAGCATGGCGAGCCTCAAGTCACTTCTGCTTAACTGTGAAGGACTTATATGCACTTTTATCATGCTATATTATTCAGCCTAGATAGACAACAGTAATACAGCTGAGTTATTTATTCTACTACCAGTGATTGCATAACATCTCATTTCTTTTTTTAAAGACCTATTATGCATGACAACTATTCTTTTTTCATACTTAAAGAAATATTGAAAGCAAAAATAGAGAGGAAACAAAACTTTGTTAAAATTTAAAATATTTACTTATAATCTTCTGATTTTTATCCATGCTGTTAGACCAAACAGAATTGCTACAGAATTTTGAAAGGACTAAATAAAATTATAATTCTTTGTTTTTCTAAAGTATAACCAACAATTCCTTTATGCTGTACTGACAAGGTCAAAAAAAGTTGAACCATGACAGCTATTGGGGTTAGCTTTATTGGTCTGAATATTCCAATAAAGACTTAAAAATTAAAAAGTAATGGGTAGCTGAAAGACTGGCATGTCCTGAAGGGGTCATTTGCATATATCCCATGGACCTCCACTGCAGGAGGTGTAAGGTATTAAACACTGAAGGCTCTTGCTTGGCTAGGTCTTTCTTGCAGTTTTTAATAAATGAGTTCAATACGTGAGAATTTTACCCTTTGCTTTGGAAATAACTAGAAATATAATGTCACATGAGCTGTTACCTGTCATCTACTGATTTCAGTATTTTCTCATGTAAATCAGTTCAAAAAGTATGGTACATTTAGTTTGTCTATTTAATAAATTATCCTAAAGAGTGATAATGTCACACTATTTTCATTCCTGATATTTGGAAAGTCACAGGGACAGTCAAGTCAAAAAGTCTTCTTCCTTTTTATTCTCCGTTTTTCTACTATAATTCCCAGCTTACAAATCAGTAGATGTCCTCATTACTGATACTCACAGGTCAGCATCAAAATATTGTATGGTGCAGGAACCACAGCAAACTATTCTATACCACTATCCAACCCTTTTTCCTTTAGCGACCTGACTGATCAGCAGGCAGCAGTAGGGAATCTAAGTGTTCTCATGGTTTCTGTACTCTTACTCCACAAGTGACTGTTCTGCCCATTTTCGTCTGACAGCTATCAATGCAATCATCCCAAATCCCCAAACATTCTGGCATAAGACATTAATTCCAGCAGACCCACAGTTCTTCTCCCTTGCTGGGGGGAGAGGGGATCATGACTTTTTTCTAAAGATTATTTAATGCGGCGCAACAGTTGCTGTAAGGCAAAGACATAGAAGAAAATATAAAAGACTTTATTCTAGTAAAATTTGGTGCAGAAGAAAATAGAAAAAAATGGAGTCATTTTCAAATTTATCTCATCAGAAAGCAAAGGCAAGGGAACGCCTGTAGGTACATACCCCCTGCAAACGGGAATTGTATGCAAATGTACTAGTGTAACTTGTGTTTGGGAATTACTACTGAGGACTGAAAAGAATAGGATGTTTGGGCAATTAAAATCGAATCCATCAAGCTTGTGCTCACTACAGGTGTGCGCATTACTTTTATACTGAAACCAAGCCCACTTTCTCACTGTAATGCTCTCTATCATTCAAAACTTTGTGTCGAGTTAGCTTTTGTGATGAAATAAATTATGGATTGTCTGTCTTCCATTTCAGAATCAATAATTATCTAAATACTACATCTGAATTAAATAATAATAAGGTTCATTGTGCACAGCCATCTGGTGACTGGTACTAACACTGTGGCTTCATTAGAAATGCAGATTATTCCCCTCCCCCTCCCCATCACAGTATACATTCAGGTAAGCTGTCACTTGTACTTTCCCACTGATAACCTCAAGGCAAGTTTATTTTGCTTATTTATAGGCTAGAGTTAATAGATGGATGCATTCCAGCTGCTGCATATCTTGATGAAATCAAGGTTACACAGAAATGTTCATAGTCGCTGATCATTCTGCCAAGGTCAGGATTCAATGTAACAGAATCGACAAAACAGCAATTGTAAACAACCAGTTTCCATGGCTGGCCTACTCTATATATAGTAGCATGCTTCATGCAGTCCAGTGAAGAGATGAAAGTGGTGATGTGAACTAGTTAGCGAAGCAGAATAAAATACTTATATCCCTGCTTACAGTTAACCCGTAGTTAAAAATAAATTAAACAGTTACTTTGTTATCAATCTCTAGGTTTACCTACTATAAACAATAAGTATTCTTATACTAGACTACACATGTGCTCCTTATAATATCCAGAGAAGACTTTTGCACGCTTTCATTTTACTTGCAGACAATCTTGAAACAGCAATAGTGTTATTTAGTAAGAATAGGAACATATGAACAATGCTAGGGAATTGATCCCAGGGACCATGGCAGTCCTAATCACATATACTTCAAAGCAAACATACTTAATAGTTCTTGCTTCCCTTTACAAGACTGCAGTAATTAACCCTGAAACCATAATTCTGATATTAATATACTCTGTGCTTGACATTAGCACAAAACTGAAACTGCCACATGCTTGTAGCATTGCTATATATTTTCCTACATATTCATACTGCTGTAAACATTACATACATAATCTGGAGTACAATAATAAGTACATGCTCCATGTTCTATTTATATCCAAATGAATGTCATATTGCTTATAAGACAGGTCTTTGTACTCTGTCTTTAGAGATTCAGTGACTCGTCTGTAAGTAAGAAAGGAGCCACTTTTGAGATTTTAAGTATTTTTCCTCTGTTTATTTGCTAAGTTTTTCTGCATAGCTGCCTAGTTTGAGCATTTTCTGGCTTGTTAAACTTGATTTCTGCATTAGTAGCTGTATTTAGAGCACAACCTAGAGCTGTTTACTGAATTTCCTGTTTGCACTTAATTTTAAAATCGTTTTTTTCTCAAAACTTGCATACTTTCTGTCTTTGGCCTAGCACTCTTGTGTGGGGTCATTTACTGCACTGTTATAACTTGATATTACTTGTGAACCTCTGCTATCTCTGAAAAAACAAAAACAAAAAAAAATCTTGCTTTTTCCCACTTTTCTGAGATTTAAAAAAGTTCAGTTACAGGCTTGCTGTTCTTGAACTGTTTTGTAAGTTTCTGTGAGACCATTTTTGCTTGGGCTAAAGGAAAGTCTCTCTGTTGATCAGTGGCAGTGAAAAACATTGAGCTGCTTCCCTGCCCCCCGTGGGAGTGGTTACTGACTTGAAACTGTAGTTTTATTGGCCGTTTTGGGTCAATTCCTGGCTCTTTCCAGCCCCTGCTATCAAGCACGCTTTAGCGTGATTTAGCCCGGAGTTGCCACTAGAGCAGCATCGTTTAACAAGGTTAAACTTTTTCTGGCTCCATAAAGTCTGTTCTTCATTTTTTGTCCCTTAGAACTGCTCTACTAGTAATCTAAACAGTATATCCCTTAACTAAAAAGCGCAGCACTTGTTCCTAAAAGCTTTTTTTTTTTTTCTCCAAAAAAAAAAAAAAAAAAAAAAGCTCAGCACTTGTCTTAAAAGCATCTTCTTTTCAGGTTTAGCACTTCTGTATTATACAAAGTCCCTCACTAGCAACCCCCCCCCCTAGGAGTACCCACTTCCTTACTAAGTCCTCTCTTATTCAGTTACACCCCCAACTTCTTAAATTCTCTAGCATGTCGAAGGGCCAGATGCTGGCATCCTCTCCTGTCCAGTTGGTGAATTTGGGAATATTGAGGCAATGTTAGAATTGCCTCATGTACACAGACAACCCACTCCTCCTCCCACATAACACAAATACTTGCGAGAGATGCAGCTATTTAGCCAAACTGGAGGCTGAGCTCTCAACTCAGGACTGGCAAGACCAGACAGGAGGAGAAGGCAACTACACACACCACAAAACCAGTCTCACATAAAGCTATCACAACAATGAATCAAACACATAAACACACAAAGACATACTCGGAGGCTCTGAGCAAAAATTTACCTAAACAGCAGAGGCCTCCAAAGCAAACACCCAAGCAACTGCCACCTCATGACACACCACAGGCAACACATAAACCACAAAATCAGTATGCAAAGCAGTCACAGCCCTTAAGGCCAAATACAACACCAAACATACTTGTCATAGGTGACTCCATAGTCAGACACACTGATGTCCCACTCACCAGACTGAACAAGGAGAGGGTCACAGTAAGCTGCCTATCGGGCGCTAGAATCCGCCACATAACACAAGCACTCAGGTCACTCCACAGCAAGTACAAATATGACACAGTCATTGTCCATGCTGGTGTGAACGACCTGAGACATACCTCCCTGGACTACATGAAAAGAGACATAGAGGAGCTCTCTGATTATGTAGCCCAGGCAGGTATGACCCTGACCCTGAGCGGTATCCTTCCTTCACCAAGAATGATGCCACAACATAGAGACAAGATGATCAGCTTTAACCATTGGCTTAATTTCTGGTGTCATTCAAAGGGATCCAGTGTCTGTCTGCCTGGGATGACATGCTTGACAAGCCACACTGCTTCGCAAGGGATGGCTTGCACCTGTCACCCCTGGGATTCCGGATATTGGCTAAGGCTCTTGCCACCCCCATAGTGCCTTTTTTAGGCAAGGCTCAAATTCTAAACCTACCACCCCAGAAAACAAAAATGGGAAGAAACTAAGGGTAATCCTGCTCAATGCCAGAAGTCTAAATCTCAAAATGCACGCACTCGAGGCCCTTCTCAGTATGGAGAACATCGATGTCTGTGCTGTGACTGAAACCTGGTTCAAGGCTCCTGAGAGCACCCCGGCACTATCAGGTTTTACCTCATATCATGCGTTCCAGCCCCAAAACCCAGACCACACCACAAAAGGAGGGGGTGTATCCATATTCATCAAGGATACCCACACCTCCAGGTTGGTGGCAACGCACGAAGCATCGGAAACCATCCAGGTGCAATTAACCATAGGCAAAACTGCTCTACAATTTGTAGCATGCTACAGGCCACCGTCTCAAACTCAGGAACCCCACACAGCCTTCCTGAAGACACTGGAGGGTATAAATGTATCTCCAAACACCATTATATTGGGTGACTTCAACTACCCAAATATAGACTGGGAACATTACTCAAGCCCCAACTTTCTAGCCCAAAGGTTCCTGGAGTTCATAAATTCAAATGCCATGGAACAACTAGTCACCGTTCCCACAAGAGGAGAAAATATACTAGATCTCATCATCACAAACATGGGGACAAAATGCTCCACACCAGAAGTATATCCCTCATTGGTGAGATCAGATCACAAACTAATCTCACTGGAAATCCACATCCTGCCCCCACCCCAAACAAAAAAGACCGCAGAGAAGAACTTCTCTAAAGCAAACTTCACACTACTCAAGACTGGTGTGGTATCCTTCAAGGCCCCCGAGTCAGTGGAAACCACAACCCAAGCTGTGAAAGCCCTTACAAATGCCTTCTATGAACACCTCCAGGACTGCATGGATCAGGTAATCCCTAATAAAACCAAGACTCTTTCCACCAAGGGCAAACGTCCAGTCTGGTGGACCCCAGCCATAAACAAACTTTACAATAAGAGGAGAAAGCTGTTACATGATAGAGCAAAATCCATAAAAGAGAAGACACCCTTGATCATTATTAGTAAAAAAATACAAGCACTCATAAAATCATCCAAGGCCAACTTTGAGAGAAAAATTGCCATAGATTCAAAAGACAATCATAAGGCCTTCTTCAGCTATGTTAGAAACCTGGGTGGAAACTCCCAGATATGCTCAGAATTAGTCCAAAATGATACAAAAATCACTGAACCCACAGACATTGCCAACATACTGGCAGACAGGTTCAGTGCAAACTTCACCCCCCTCTCCCCAAAAGGAGAGATAACTATCCCAGCGGAGTGTAGCCTCCCAGACATCTCAAATGCGCAGGTGAAAGCTGCTCTCTCTAAAGCTAAAAACACAGCATCAATGGGACCGTATGGTGTCCCCAGCTGTGTGCTACACGAACTCAATGAGGAACTAAACCTGCACATAAGGCAGCTGTTTAATCTTAGCCTTACCACAGGATACATGCCCAAGGAGTGGCATACGACAACTGTGGTCCCACTCCACAAAGGCAGTGCCTCTACAGACCCTGGTAATTACCGCCCCATAAGCTTAACAAGCCTGGTCTGCAAAGCTATGGAGAAGATCATAATGGAACTCATAAACAAAGACATAGGGGACTTGCAGACATTGGACCCGACCCAGTTTGGCTTTGTCAAGGGCAGATCATGCCTTTTGAACTTGGTCGACTTCTTCGAAACAGTCACCAAGGCCATTGATGAGGGAAAGGCAGTCCATACAGCCTACCTTGACCTTGCAAAAGCTTTCGACACAATACCCCACTCGGGTATTATAGAGAAACTTACCAGCTTAAATGTAAACCCATATGTCACAAGATGGGTTGCAAACTGGCTAAAGGACAGAACCCACAGGGTTAGAGTTGCTGGCGCCATGTCAGACTCCAAGCCGGTCACAAGTGGTGTCCCACAGGGCTCAGTCCTTGGCCCCCTGTTGTTCGGCATCTACTTCTCAGAAGTACAGGCAAACATAGGAGGACTATGGCTGACAAATTTGCAGATGACTGCAAACTGGGTACCATAGTGAAAAGTACATCGGACACAGATATCCTTCAGAGGGGTCTCACGGAAACTGATAGCTGGTGCCAGAGCCATGGCCTGAAGTTAAATGCCAAAAAATGTATAGTCATACCCTTCGGGAAAAACAAGGTAACCCCAAGCTACCATATAGGTGGCAATCCACTAAGCACAGAAGAGGTTATCAGGGGCCTGGGGACCCAGGTTGACAGTGGCCTTTCTTTTGACACTCACATTGCTAAAGTGGTTAGAAAGACCTTCTACATTGCCCACCTGATCATGAAGGGATTCACATCCAGATCAAGTGAGGTCATTGTTCCGCTGTACTCTTCACTTATCAGACCAATGATCGAGTACAATGCCCCATTCGGGATGTATCTCACCCGACACCTACAGCAATTGTAGAGACCCCAAAAGTTCCTCACCAAAAGGATAAAGGGACTCCAAAATCTGTCATATGCTGCCAGACTGAAGAAACTCCAGCTCTATTCAGTCGCATACCGTCTGCTCAGAGGTGACCTGTGCCTGGCATACAAGGCCATGTCCAACCCGGAATTAATGGACATGCTCCACCACAAAAAATCCAAATCTACCAGATCCACTAGAGCAAGCGACTTAAACCTTAGCACGGATATAAATAGGACATGCTGGAGGGATAGATTTGTCACCCAGAGACTCCCTATGCTGTGGAATAAAATCCCGGTCCATGTGAGGCAGAGCACCTCGCTGGCTCTGTTCAAGAGAAATCTTGACCGGTGGATGGGAGATCGTAGGTTTACCCCGGGAATCATCTCTGTGTCACTGCTGGACAGAGGCACAACAAACTAATGGGCACAGTATTTTTTAACATAAGGGGTGGCCTAAGCCACAAAACTTTGGGCTAGGCTTATAAATGCCTTAGGGCAGATAGCCTTGGTATAAACCTATGAACCTATGAACCTAAGTAATTTGTTGTTTTGCAGGGCAACAGCTGGGAAACGTGCCAACCACTGTAGGATGGGACAAGTTAGCAGCATGCCAACCACTGTTGAATGGTGGGAGTTAGCAGCATGCTAACCACTGTGAAATTATACTATTTAACAGCATGCTACCCACTTTGAAAGGGAGGAGTTAGAAGCATGCTAACTACTGTAAGATGGGATATGTTTGCAGCATGCTAATCACTTTGAAATGGGAAGAACAGCATACTAACTACTGTGAAATGACAGGAGTTACAGCATGCTAATCACACTGAAATGGGAGGAGTCAACAGCATGCTAACCACTGTAAGATGAACGATGTTAGCAGCATGTTAACCACTTTCAAATGAGAAGTGATAGCAGCTTGCTAACAACTGCAAAATGGTAGGAGTTAGTAGTATGCTAACCACTTTGAAATGGGAGGAGTTAGCAGCATGCTAACCACTGTAAGATGGTAGATGTTAACAACATGCTAACCACTGTCAAATGGGTGGAGTTAGCAGCATGCTAACCACTGTGAAATGGTGGGAGTAAGCAGCATGGAAACTTTTTGAATTATAGCATTTTGTCTAGGGTAACTATAACTTCAGACATCACAGAAAGTGATATACATAGTTTAGCAGATACGGCTAAGAGACTGGATAAACTGGAGTGCCTTTGTGTGGGTTAGTGAAGCCAGTAATGTTTGTAGGAATAATGGAGTGGAGGATGTTATATGTAAAAGTAGTTTTAACATTAGTAGTGAAAGCATATAGATAAGAAGCATTTTTTTCAAACATTTACATTCATATAAAAGTAATCAAACTATATTAACATAAACATTATACACTATATATATATATATATATATATATATATATGTCTTATAACCTAAGCAATATTACATAGATTATTCAATTCCTGTTTTTTTTTTCAAACAAGAAACATCTTCATTAAACCATCACTTACTACATAGGCAATCATAAATTTATTTAAATGAAAACAAACCACACTGATTCAATCCTAGTCACAAGCATTTTACATCACAAACCATAATGACATACTCCCAGTTGCAAACATTATATATCACTTATAATCAACCCAATCTTTCTCACTCAAACATTACAAAGCTCATTTCCTGCTGCCTTTTAGGCCTCATTCTTCCCTTGAACGTATACTTCCCACAATTCCTATTTTTTCCTATGTAGTTTGCATTGATAAGAAGCATTGTGATGGGAAGGTAAAATGTAAGATGGAGGTGTAATCAAATTTTTGTATATGGAATGTAGTTTGAATCTGAGTAGTTGAATTTGTTAATTTCAGACAGTAATATTGGGTATGGTATTAGAATTTGGATAATTTGGTGTGGGATTTTGTTGTGGATCGGTCACGAGAGGCTAGAGTTATTGATTTGATTGATTATGAAATGTGTGTGTCCATAAGGTTAACGTAACAGGGTATCAGGGAGAATTGATGTTAGGGTATGCAAGTAAGTGAGTCAAATTTATGAATTTGTCCTGAAATACAAATAAGTGAATTGGTATAACAGTAAGAGAAGGGTCAGACAGACACAATATAACAGTGTCAAATTTGGTACATATATTGATTTGTTGCAGAAAACCGTGTGAGTGAGGGGTCTTCAGCTAATGGTAATGGTACTGAGGTGGAAGAAAAGTAAGCTTGTGAGTGCGTAAAGTAATAGATTGTGATGTAGGTGAGGAAGAGTGCAGCTACTTTTGTGTTTAATGGGTCTGAGAGATTCAACAGGGGTCTGGGTAGGAGTATGAAGTTTGTCTTCTATCACTGCAAAATTCATTATTGTGACAAACAGGTATATAATCCCACCCACTGTTACAAATTTAATATGTCATTTTCAGCTTTAATTCCACACTGCTTGGACCAATTTATATGTGATGATCAGGGACTACAGTCTCTGATCCACACCACAGCTAGCAATTAATATACAAGGGGTGAATGGCCTTAAGACTGTTTCGTAAATGTCCACTGTTACCTTGGGTTAAAGCTAACACCTGCCACTTCTAGAAAAGCTTATCACTGTATAAGTGCAGATGTAACTTATAATCATGTGGTCATAGGTTCATAGGTTTAAATATAAGTACTATGCTAGCTGCCTTTGAGGGCCATTTTAAGATAGAAATTTTCCCTTTTTGTTCTTAAAATAACATATCCCATTTGGTTATAGATTGGTCTGAAGCATCCCATGGTCGATAATTATACATTACCCCAAATAAGGATAAGTGGGATCATACAACAGATAATTTGAGGGGACACATGCATGGGATAAATCATTAGGAGCTGCCTCTGTCCATTAGTAGTACAGGGGGCAATCCTGAGGTAAATTTTCTGTTTCCCATCCATAGGTCTAAGTTGCACTTGAAAATGGACAGGGATAAAGTTTTTATGTGGATGAGGAGTCTGTTCCACAGCAGCAATATTGTCTGTTCAATATGCCTGTCCCTTTTTTAATTTCACCAAATGTTTTGAGTTTCTAATACCATGACGGGAATGGACCCCATTCCTAAGTCAAATTATGATTAAAGTTCATGTAATTAGTATTGTTTCAATCTTTGATGTCAGCCAAAAGTGCTCTTCACAGCACCCGCAATGTGCCCAGTAATGACTTCTTCTGCAATTCGTACAGAGTAACATGTATTGGTATCATATCTAAATATGATGGTAGACTATTTTTTATAAGACCTGTTGCTCCTACTACTACTGGAACTACCTGGGTATGTTTCTTCCATATTGCTCTTGTTTCTGCTTGCAAATCCTGATATTTTATAACTTTGTATCCCTCTGTATGCAGGACGGTATAGTCACTGAGTGTGGCGATTTCAATGATCAATGCTACTTTCATCTTCTTTTCTTGGACTACTATATTCGGTTTTCTGGCATCTATCCTTTGAACTGTTGGTAATGGATGATCCCATGTGATGTAGACTTCATTGTTTTCTATGATGCTTTGTGACTCATGTTTCCAGTGTTTTTCAGTCACTTCAGTACCCTAATGTTTGCACAATCCCCCAGTGCACTAGTCTTGCCACATTATTATGCCTTTCAGTATACAGTCCTTCTGCACTAGTATGTCACAACCAGCAATGAGGTGTGCAAATGTTTCCAATTTGGTTTTACAAAACCTACATTTGTCTGTTTCGCCCACATGTTCAATGGACTTTGTATACCAGCGTGTACATAGCCCATTATGTTGGGCCCACCAAATGGTTCTGATGATGTTCTAGAAGAGGTTTAGATCCCTAGACTAAGTATTCCTGATGCCATTTGACTTGCTGTGCAGTAAACCCATCAGTAATGGGTCAGATGATGCCTTGTATGCTAGACACAGGTCATTTCTTAACAGTCTGTAGGATACCAAGTGGAGTAACTGGGCCTCAGATTGGTTCATGTAGGACATGCTTTTTAGGCCTTGATTCATTTTAGTAAGGTATATATGTGGAAGTTCTAGCTGTGTTATGTGTCTGGACAGAAACTTGCCAAAGGGGGCATTATATTCATCACATAATATTTCATTTTTGAATCCTATAAAGGGTCTTAGTTTTTTATAGGCTTTGTTCTTGCACAAATTGTTATTCTACATGTCACAACAAGATTTATTAAGCTCTTGATGTTCTTTGTTTTTACTAAAGAATTGTCATTACTAAACTTTGGAAACATGAAACAGTTTTTTCTCTAAAAATTCTGTTTGGATCATGAACATATATATATATATATATATATATATATATATATATATATATATATATATATATATATATATATACACACACACGTGTTATTTTGATTAGATAATTTCATGCTTTCTTGCTACTATTTGGTCTTGTGTACAACTTCTTCCCAAGGTGGGTTTGAAAATAACTACCACATTTAAAAGATTGTGAATGAGAACTTAATTTGCCTGAAACTGCATACTACCTCTCTCCTGCTACACACATCCACAGTCTTCCAACACAGATAACTCAATCACCATGTCACCAACACCACACTCCCACAACCATATCATCCCATTTCTCTTGCCTTCCCTATCCATCTGTCTTTACTTTTTCTCCTTCATTACTACTTATCACCATGCACTTAACACTATGCACTGTATCAAATCCCCCACCCTACCATACACCACAAACCATCCCTTCATACCTCCAAACACACAACCAATTATCCTTTACCCTTTAATATTTCAACTCATCTCTCCTATCCATTACTCCTCACAATCCAAAAAATACCCCAGCCTCAAATACCACTTCCTAACTGTATTCTACCTTAAAACCATTACCAGCATTGCAGCCCAACTACTACTAGGAGGTGATATCCACCCCAACCCTGGCCCAACATACAACACCCATACCACACCCAACCCCAACCTCCCATTTAAGCATAAACCCACTGATTTACTCATTCTAAACCTAAACATTCACAGCATCATAAATAAAATAGAACAGTTACATGGAATTATCTCTGTATACAACCCAGACATTATAGTGATTACAGAAACATGGCTTAAACCCCACATTAAAGGTAACTCTATAACTCCACCTGGCTTCAACATATTAAGAGTTGACAGACCTCACAGAAAAGGTGGTGGCATTGCCCTTCTTTACAAATCCAATTTAAAAGTCCAGCTCCTTCAAAAAGAAACCCCAGATTTCAACACTGCCAAGAACCTATTCACCAAACTCCTACTAAACCAACACAAACAATTAAACCTACTCAGCATTTATATACCACCAGGAGACAACCTTAAGACACTAGAATCTATACTCCACTGGGCTTCCCACTCCCTGTCCCAAGAAACTTTACTCCTAGGTGATGTCAACATAGACTGGAACACTATACATTCACCCATAGCCACCAACCACATAAACCTATATAATTTCATACAACTCATACACTCACCCACAAGAATTGACAAAACCACCAAACAAGAATCCACCTTAGACTGGATCCTGACTAACCAACCCAATACTGCCCACCTATCTGGAATACTACCTGACTCCCTCAGTGAACATAACCTAACCTTTCTCCTTTGGCACAAAATAAAACCTACTAACACCCCCGCTCTCTTACAAATCCATTCCCAAAAAAACTTCTCCCCAGAACAATTCTCAGAAGCCTTAAAATCCTGTGACTGGGCTCCCATAAAAACCCTTCCCCTGGATAATGCAGTAGAATACTTTAATGCCAAATTCCTAGAGATTTTAAACCAACTAGCCCCACTAAAAACTATAAGATTGCGAAGTAACCCTGCCCCCTGGTTAAACAAAGCCACAAAAATCTTATTCAAGACTAGAGACAAAGCTTGGATAACTTGGCAAAAATACAAAGCTCCCGTAACAAGGCAAAGCTTTGCTGAGCTCAGAAATAAAGCAAAAAAGCAGGTTAGGTTGGACAAGAAACACTACTATATTTCCCTACAAAGTAAACATAACAACAACCCACAGAAATTCTGGGCTGCAGTGAACAACATCCTCCAGCCTGGTAAACCCACCACACCACCCCCAGATATCACAAGTACTGATCCACACATAGCCTCTAGCTTTAATAACTACTTTACCTCTTCAATACTGAACCTGGTAAGTGCTATATCACCCATGACCCAACATCAACCCTTAAACTACCAGACTAACTCCACCCCCTTCACTTTTAACCCAGTTCCAACAACAACCATTCAAAATCTCTTAGCTAAAATCAAACCTACCACCCTAGCTGCCAACAGTCTCCCAGCTCAATATCTCTAAATTGCATCCAAGGCCATTGCCTACCCTGTCTCCCTACTCATTAACAGATCTATCTCCTTGCATTCCATTCCTTCATTATGGAAAACCTCATATATCATCCCTCTCCACAAGGGAGGTCCATCTACTGACCTCCCCAACTACCATCCCATTGCTATCCTATCACCCCTCTCAAAAATTCTAGAAAAACGTATCCACCACCAAATCCTTACCCATCTGTAAACTAACAACCTTCTAACTAAAACCCAACATGGATTCAGACCTTCCCATGGCATCAACACTGCTCTAATTAACTTCTCCAATACCATAAATGCTCATAGGAACCAAGGGAAGCTGGTCTCTGCCACCTTCTTAGACCTATCCAAGGCATTTGATATAGTTTCCCATAGCAAACTCCTCACGTGCCTGACAGAACTCAACCTCGATGCCTCCACCGCTAAAATGGTTTAACAGTTACCTAAACAACCGGACACAATCTGTCAAATGGGGCAACTCCCTATTCCCCCCACTCCCTGTCACATGCGGTGTCCCACAAGGTTCAATCCTTGGTCCCCTTCTCTTCAACATATTTACAAATAATCTCCACCTAGCTACCACTAAAGCCAACATCGTCCAGTATCCGGATGACACTACTCTAATCTGCTCAGCACCAAACATCCAATTACTACAAAGTAAAGCCCAGGAATCCTTCACTGGGGTAGAGAACTGGATAAACAACTTCCAACTAATACTAACCCCCCAAATAACACAGCTAATACTATTCCACCCAATCAATCACTCCTCTGCTACCTTTACCATCATGTCAACCAATGGCACCCTCATCGCCCCACTAACTGAGGCCAAACTCTTAGGCATCACTATTGATCAACAACTTAAATTCAACAAGCACGTATCCCAAACTATCTCTAAAGTCCATAAAAAACTTGGTTGCCTAGATCGTTGCATACTATTCCTAACCCCCGAAACTAAAATAACAATAGCCAGAACTCATCTCTTATCAACACTACTATGCACCTCTCCTGTCCTCACCAACATTAACAAAACTAACCCGAACAAACTCTCCACATGCTACAATAAAATAGTTAGGTTTGCTGCCAATAATAGATCACATTCCCACCACTGCCAATCCCTAATTAAACTGCACTGGTTAGAATTTCCAAACCTCCTACGCTACCACCAACTGATCATAGCCCATCAAATTATTTTTCATCTGGGGAAGAGCCCTGCCCTAGCTGACATACTAAACTTTCACAACCCCAAAAGGGAACTACGTTCATGTAACAAAAACCTGATTGAAATCAACCCATGCAATAACAGCGCTGGGGAGGCCCTATTCTCTCATGATGTTGCTAAAGTATGGCACACCCTCCCACCTGAACTCAGGCTACAAAGTCACATAAGCACCTTCAAGGGCCTTCTTAACTCACACCTCTATGTTAACCCTCTTTGTAACTGCAAAGACCCCCCTTGAAGACCCACTACTCCATATAAGTGACCCACTGTATGCCTCCATTGCATACAGTATATTCTCACTTGATATACTCACCTAATATGTATTTTTTTTTTTTTTTTGTAAATATTGCAAATAGGGGTTCTACTCCTGAGTATCTTACTGTTTGAGTATCTTATTGTTTTACAAAATTGTTCTTGTACTTCTTTCTTTCTCTTACCTTGTATACCAGTTTTATATTGTTATCTAAACCATGTATGTTCTCTGTTAACTTCCTTGGAGATTTTCTCCCCAGGACTCCACTGAAAATGGACACTGTGTCCAACTGGATTTATCCTGGTAAAATAATGTTAAAATAAATAACAATAAATAAATGGTTAGCCTAATAAGTGCTAACTAAAGGGAAACAATGACATCCTTAGATCTAGGCAAAATCTCTTTCTTTATAAAACGTGCAATTTAGATGGACTTTCTTGCAACAAAGGCACAAGTTGGTCATATGTTAGGTCACTGCCCACATAAGTTTCTAAATCCTGAACTGGGTCAACTGTTAGGGTTAATGTGGTAGTTCTCTTGGGTAGATACCCCCCCCCCCATAAGATACAAAAATATGTTTTTTGGCATTTCAATTGTGACCACGATGTTGACACCAGTTATTTATTTGAGACAAACCTTCCTGCAGTATAGCTAAGTCATTTGGAGATTCAGTAACTGCTCTTAGCTTACAGTCATCTGCAAACTTAGACAGCCAGAGCCCTTTGGTATTAGATTTACTTCAGAAAAGTACATGCCAAACAGGAGAGGTCCCAGAACAGAACTATAGGGGACTCCACTTGTGCCTGGTCATTTTGTGGAGGTAACTTCCCCTGGTTTATCTGCGTCCTAGGTGACACAGGGGTTTATTCCATTTATTTAGCTTTTTCTAATATGCCTGAATGGAGAATTGTGTCAAAAGCTTTGGCTGGGTTGAGGTATGTAGTGTGTACAATTTTGCATTCATCCATTGCTTTGATCACCTTTTCAAAAAAAAAAAAAAACACCGAGTTGAATATTTGTGACCTACCCTTGATGGATCCAAACTGACACAGGTCCAGTGTTTGATGGTTCCCTATGTCCTGCTTGATTAACTCCATTATAAGTTTTTACATGGCTTTGCATATGAGGTTGTTCAGACTTATGGGCCTGTAATTCACTGGGTCTGTGGAAGGTCCACCGTTATGCAGGGGAAAGACTGTCACTGTCCTCCATTCACTTGGTACAAAACTGTATTGAGGGTGAGACTGAATAGTGTTATTATAGGTGTGACTAAATCATGCTTCATGCTATTTAAGATGCATCCAGAGATATTATTAGGACCCATCAATGTAGTATTTTTAGCTTTTGATGGGACTTTTAGAACTTGGTCTTGTTTGAAAGCTGGTGGTAAGCCAGTTTTAAATATATCTTGAGGGACAGTCAGATGGTAGAGGGGTGAAGTTAGAGCTAAATTTATTGGCTAA
Organism: Protopterus annectens; assembly: GCF_019279795.1. Classification (NCBI taxonomy): domain Eukaryota; kingdom Metazoa; phylum Chordata; order Ceratodontiformes; family Protopteridae; genus Protopterus; species Protopterus annectens. The sequence goes on along the minus strand of NC_056730.1, from coordinate 841,240,243 downwards.
TAGATTCACTTTATCTTCAGCCCCTGTGTAGGTAACATTGTTCACAATCAACTCAGCACATTGCTGCATTGTGCTTTTAAGATTACAAACATAACAAAAAAATGGTGTGTGATTCTCTTTGGCTCAAGTAGCTATTTTAGCCTCAAACTTGGCTTGGGTGGATTTTATTAAGCTTGTGAGCTTTTTTGTTTATTTCAGTGTTTATTTCAGTGACAAGGTCTCTAACATTCTGGGGATTACTCTTCATACTTTTGGTCAAAATTATTTCCATTTTATTATAAAGCTTGTTGATATTATGGTTCTACCATGTGAGTTTGTTTCCAGGTGTGCCCTGCACTTGTTCCTATGGAGGTAGAGCTGATCAATACAGCTGTTTACATGCTGGTATAGTGCGGTGGTGGGGAACACTTCTGCATATTCAGTGGAGTTAACTGGGCTTGGTGGGGATTTGAAATTTGCCAATGTATCACTTTAGAGTAGGTTTTTTCTCTTATAATTTGTAAGAATAGCATGGGTGGAAGGGATCTCAGGTTTTAGTTTGATTTTGAAGGAGACTGCTTTAGTGTCAGGCCTAACAAGTGATGAAGATATGGAAAGGATGGTGTAAGATGATCCCATATTACTAAGGACAAGATCCAAGATGTTATTCCCCTTAGTGGGTACTCTGACTACTTGCTACGGGGCATTTGTATTGACAAAGTTCTGGAATCTCTGTGCTTGTTCAGTCATGGTGATTTAGGTTTCTCAGTCTATAGTTGGATAGCTTAGATCACTTAGGAAAACAGAATTGTGGTTAATACTTAGTGGTTCTAGTTCCTGTAGATAGGCATGCTGGCTTTCTTTTGTCAAAGTGGAAGTTCTATAGTTAGCTAATATATGGCGTGGGACCTTTCTGATAATTATGAAGGTTATGATGCTTATAGTCAATAAGGTATCACCTAATTACAAACTGAGCCCAGTAACTTCCAGTGCAATCTTAGCAGCAATAATTAAAACTTTATCCAAAATTATTTTGTGTATCAAAACACACAAAATATTTTTCAGGAGATGTTAATGATATATCTCTAGTAACCAGCACCCTTTCTTGTCTTTACTATGACAATGCAGTCAGCACAGATTATTAAAACTGTGAGCTGTACTTTCCTGTGGTACCAAGTTTGATTCCCAGTGCCCTCATTTGCTACTGTGTAATCTTGTGCGATTCATTTAATCAGGCACATTTTGAGGGCAACTGGGAATTTGAATTAGGCTCATCAATGGCCCACTGGGCTCCCTAATAACCGCCTATGAATCTATGCTAACAGCCTGACCCTTGTGACATACCAAGAACACAGTTAGTAGGATCATAAGAAATACAAGCTAACTGACCATTTATGTCTTGCCAATACAAACCATCATGCAGTACTTTCCTTCTCAAGGAGAGCAGAGTAAGCCAGTCCAAGAATTAATTTATGGGTTCCCATCCAATCATCCATTTACAGTTTGAAGGATGCTATGATATTATGTTGTTTAACTTGAAGGGGAAGTTTGTACCAGATGTGGAGTAGGTGTTGGTAATTATTTTTTTCTTTTCAGTGTGTTTTATTTATGTGCTATTGGAGACATATGCCCCTAGTTCTGGAATTAGTGGAGCTATTTGAGTTGTGAAGATACAGGAAAATATTGGCAAATGGGTCCCTAATGGCACAAAATGCAAGGTACAGATCACTCCACTGAAACCTGTATTAAGCTGAATAAAAGGATAGCAATTCAAGTCCTTCCTGGTAGCTCATGGACTTTAGCCAAGTGATCTTCTTAGTTACAGACCTCTGGTGCCTTTCAAGCTGCTAAATATGTCTAGAAAATTACCTCTTGAATGGGGTATTATACTCAATAATTGATCAAATTAGGACTGCATAAAGAGGGATGATAACTTATTTAAACATTAGTGATATACTTTTATATTTAGTTGGGCTGAACAGAAGCATTTTCTAACTACTACTGCTAAATAGTGGTTAAAGGAGAGGGGGCTCCCAGATCCTTGTTGACATTAACATTTTAGAGGGGTATTGTCTGTACCATACAATGAGAAAAGGAGGTGCTTTGCAAATGTAATAATACTACTACACATTT